>NW_010972578.1:1248987-1601536 GCF_000737465.1 Haliaeetus leucocephalus
CCCGAGCACGCACTTACAACGTTTAAAGGCTAAAGACACGGAGATCTGACAGCCTACGAGCTGCAGGGAGGGTAAAACCCTCAGACAGCCCCTCTCCCAAATCACAGCCCCGTGACTCACCTGCTTTCAAATCCTGCCTTGTGCCTTGGACTGTGATAAAAGAATGACAACAACAACAGAACCCGCATGAAACAAAATCTCCTGGCACCCCCCCACCCCCCCTCCCCGCCCTGAACCAGGACATTAAAAATCTTAATATCCGCTCTTTCTGAACCTTAAAACCTCACCCTTGATAGAGCTAGGAAAGCTCACTGAAAGACTTGTTAAACCTTTTTTTTCAGGAAGGAATAGCCACTACAGCGAAAAGTGAAACAGCATCCGGCACTGATCCATCCCAGGGATAGCTCTGTTAACACCTTGTCCGTGAGCAGGCCGCTCCGCCTGCAATCACAGCTTATCCCAAAAGAAAGCCAATTAAAAGAACAGGGCAGTGAAAAGAGTCGTTTTGTTGCTGAGCGAGGGTGTCCCTTTTATAACAATATATATTTTTTGAAACTTTGAGCTGGTCCACGCCCCGTTTTCACAGAGCCGTAAGTATAGTCATTTAGAAATGGATGCTGTTCAAGTACAGCCCCCTGGTGCACAGGCACAGCTGTGAGGGGTGGCAGGATGAAATAATACGGACACAAATATTGCTACAAGGGCTCTGAGATGAACACAGCTGCTGCTGTGGATGGAAATAAGCAATACCCCATAAGCACCTTTACACATGTACAAGGGGCTGTACTGGATTTTAAACAGATACAGGCAAAGGAGGAGTGAAATTGTTATCTATAAACCAGCCTTTGCTGAACAGTTCCCAAGTGAGAAATGTTCCCAGTGTAATCACAGTGGGTCCAGTTCAGCAATCCATAAGCAGGGGAGGCCACAGGAATTTTGTAAGAATAAGGTCTTTTGTAACAGGCTCTAGTTTCTCCTAGAGAGTAAAAATTATTTATCTGCTTGGAACTAAAAGAAAGCACTTGAAATTCCCCCCCCACCCCCCTTTTTTTAATGTCCCTGCTTGCAGGGAAAAAGCAACCCCCTCCCAACCCCTTTAATAACCCTGTTTGCTCCCGCTCCTCAGTCTGGTTAGTGTCTTTTTTTGGGAACACAAACATATTTATTTTGGGGTAGATTGCCAGCAATTTTTACCTCCCCAGAAGAAATGCTACCCCGAATCAAGTACAGCTAGAAAAATGCACTGACGTTTCTAGGCTGGGAGCAGAGAGATGCTGTGGGACCAGCCACAGGTATACACACACCTCCTGTGAGAAAGGGTTTGCAGACCAGGCTTTGGCTTTTAATGTGCCTTTCAAAGGGCTTGATTGATTGCTGTTAATCCTGTGAACAACTTCGGTGTTGTTAACAGGACTGCCCGCATTAGTAAAGGTACTTGCATGCATTAGTATGCTCCTCGTCCCCATGACGTCAATAGACAGCTTTCCAATGACTTCCAGGAGGGCTGGATCAGGCCCTTGCTAGCAGCAAGTTTTTAATGAACACCGTGTGGTGCAGGGAAGGGGGGCACAGTGGTACATCACTCCTCACTATCTTAATTCTCTAGGAAATGAGCAAGTAAAGAAGAAAGTGTCGTGGTTTAACCCCAGCCGGCGACTAAGCACCACGCAGCCGTGCACTCACTTCCCCCCCATCCAGTGGGATGGGGGAGAAAATCGGGAAAAAAGTAAAACTCATGGGTTGAGATAAGAACAGTTTAGCAGGACAGAAAGGAATCAAATAATAATGATAAAAGGGACAGAAAGGAATAAAATAATAATGATAATGATAATAATAGTAATAAAATGACAAAATAATAATAAAAGAATTGGAATGTACAAAACAAGTGACGCACAGTGAAATTGCTCACCACTCGAGGACCAATGCCCAGTTAGTTCCCAAGCAGCGATCTGCCCTCACCCCTTTCCTCCCCCCCAGCCAACTCCCCCCAGTTTATATACTGGGCATGACATCACACGGTATGAAATACCCCTTTGGCCAGTTTGGGTCAGCTGTCCTGGCTGTGTCCCCTCCCAACTTCTTGTGCCCCTCCAGCCTTCTCGCTGGCTGGGCATGAGAAGCTGAAAAATCCTTGACTTAGGATAAACACTACTTAGCAACGACTGAAAACGTCAGTGTGTTATCAACGTTATTCTCATACCAAATCCAAAACATAACATTATACCAGCTACTAGAAAGAAAATTAACTCTATCCCAGCCAAAACCAGGACAGAAAGGCAGGAATAGGCTGAAAGGTTGCTGGAGGGGGATTCTTCTCCTGGACTTCAAAACCCTGGACCCACAACACACAGAACCATCATTCACTGAATGACAGAAAATAGTTTTGTTCCAAATAAATAAACAATATGTGTCAATTTTGTTTTTAAACAGTAATTTATCCTTCTTTAGATCTAAGTAGCTATATGAGCCCATATACTCCCAGATTCTCTGCTAGCTTATTATATTGAGATTTTTCCAAATACAATATGAGACTGTTAGTAGCAAAGATAGACGTTCTGGTCACGATTCAAAGATACAGCTTTCAGCTACTATTAAAGGGCCCAATCCTGCCAAGTCTTCTAACTCAGCTGGGATTGTTTACTTCAGCTTGTTTGGCTTTCTAGGGAGTGCTGACAGGATCAGGGCCTATTAGCTACGTAATCAAATAAAATAATTGAGAGCTGCATGTGGGCCTCAAATACATCTAACAAAAGGAGAAGGACCATCATCCGCTAAACGTCGGATGAGTACCCAAGCATCAGGGGATGGGCCCGATCCTGAAAACCTTAATCTGCATTGTTGTTAATCAAGCTGCTGTGGTCAGAGGGATTATTCATCTGAGGAAGGATTACTCATGTGAACATTTGCAAGATTGGTCCCTGAATTAATGCGTGAATCAGTGTGGGTTGGGTTGGGTTTTTTTGTTCTTTTTTTTTTTTTTCCCTCTGCCTTAGTTAGAATCAAGAAGGTTGACTGAGGAGAAAAATGAAAAACTATTTGCATCCAAAGGAGCTTAGTACAGGATTGTAGTCAATGTAGGCAACAAAAGGTATTACTGTAATAAAAAGGGAGCTTTGTTTATGGAGGCCTTTTGTTATTAAAGTAGCACTCTGAGTTTCAGGTGTTAAAGTAAAGGCTGCATAGAACCTGGGGGTTAACAGAGGACAGCAAAATAGAAGAGAACGCGTATGCATGTGTTCTCATGTATGTTCAGACACAGGATTGGTGCAGACACATACATACACAGCATTACATTCCACCCAATGGATTCTGCTGTTTAAACAGAGCTCTCCAGAATATTCCTATTACCGTGCTGTGACCACTGTAAATGTGTTGTATCAGTCTTTTGAAAAGAATATCATGTTTATTATCTCCCCATCCCTTTTCCATAATATGTATGTCCCTGTACATAATGAGTAATGAAAGCAGGCAAACTTGTATTGTAGGGACAATAATGCTTCTTGTTAATATGGTCCTTTTCATCATCAAATCATTGCACAATCATTAACAAATTAATGCTCAGAGCGCCCCTGTGAGGAAGGGACATTTCAGTTTAATAAGATCTGGTAGCATCGCCAATTACAAAGGTTGCCTGAGTCTTCCTATAATAAAATCCTGTTCAGATTTGATAAACTTCACGTATTTTGGCTGAAACTCTAAGTTGGGTGCCTGCATTCCTTTCAGATTCTTTAATTATTTCTGGAAAATTTCAACCAGAGCTATTTGTCTGTCCCTGAGAACAACCCAGAGGAGAACTGGGCTGGTTTGGACTAAGTCAAATGAGATGCTTTGTAAAGCTCTCCTGTCCCCATGCTTTACAGCATGATACTAAGAGCTGACAGGAGGTGAAGCTCTTTCTCAAGTCTTTTTGCTATCTCGGGGAAAATCTGCCCCAAAGTGGCCAATTAAAAGCTTTGGGAAAATGGCAGTTCTCACACGATCACTAGAGATGCAGAATTCCAAAGCCAGATTCCCCAGTGACTTGCTCTCACTGGGTACGCTCCAGCAGAGACAAGAGTTATTCCTGTCATTGCAGCACTGGCCTGGGACAGGCCAGGAAAAATTGGAGTCTGGACACCTGAGACAAAAGCAGGGAGTCTGTCTTCCCTCTGCTTTCAGGGACTGACAGGGAGATCCAACAGTGAGACTAGAGCAGAAACTAAAAAAGAGACAGCTGGGGGGGGAATTCAGGAAAGCTGGAAAGACAATGGAGATTGGAGTACACTGGGATGGATTGAGAAGAGACACAAATAGGGAACTGACCGGGGTTCAGACTCAAAGGTAGTATCTGTTCTAGCAAATGGACCAGGTCCAGAGCATAGCTTTGAGAAATTTATTAATTGCCTTAATCTTAGCACAGTCTTTGTCATGGGTTTGGCCTATACCAGCCTCCCAGGCACCTTCTGGGTGCAGTCTGGAGGTCATCACAAACCAGTAAGGTGTTTCCAGTAGGCACTACAGACAAGGAAGGATAATGTGGTTTTTGGAAAAAGAGAGTTTAGCCATATGGGTGTGTGGTGCCATGCCATTTGGACCCAGGATTAAAGAGTTCTCCAGTTATTTATTTGTATTGACCCAGTTAGCCACAGAGGGCTTGGGAGGAAAGGGTGTGCTGAGACACAGCGGTCTGCTTCTCAGTAGGAAGAATCTGGGAAAATGGAGAGGAATGGGAGGGGAGATAAATATAATGGGGAACCGTCTGTGGTAGAATAATGGGTAAAAGGGAGGGATTAATATACAGAATGCAATGTAAAGAAAACATTGGAGAATAAACTGTGCGAAAGCATAGAGGATCTGAGAGCTCATGGGACTGGTAAACTCAGGGACAGGGTGCTGGAAAGCTAAGGCAGGGAAAAGAGACAGATTGAGAAAGAGCCAAAAAGTGAAACTGGATACGGGACTGGAACTGGGAGGGGGAATACAGAGTGAGAAGGGGTAGATCTGAGACAGGGATGAGTTAAAAGAACAAGAGGTCTTGCCTGGAGGAGAATATTTACCCCCCCAAAGCCCACTCTCCTATGTGCTTGAAATGGGAGGCAGAATCCCCCGGTCCTCCGCAGTCAACAAACGGCACTGCACGTGCCATCTACTCTGTGAGTGATCATGTAATTAAAGGCTGAATTAGAATGCATCTGTACAACAAAGGAAAATCCAGGTTGTGCACGTAACCTCAATTCTGGGGTCTCTTAATATTTAAGTGCTTGTCTTTGCAACCAGAATAATTTCCTTTTAATTAGGGCCTGTGTGCATGTTTGTGTGTGTGTGTGTGTGTGTGTATGTGCACTTGCATATATGTGTGTGCATATGTGTGCTCACAATTATGTTTACTAATTAAGATGATGAACATGAGGCAAAGAGCTGTAAGGAAAAAAATTAACTCCTTTTTTTTTTTTTTTTTGTGTATCTCCAGTTTGGGATTTGGGGACTTAAACATAATTTATGTTAAAGATGGATTTTAAGTTAGCTTTTGGGGAGTGTTATCCTCCCAGAACTGTAGTCACAGTCAGCGCACATTCGTGAAAATCAGGCCTAACTCTGAAAAGGACTTTAAGCAGCTAATTCATATTTAGGCACCCAGCTGCTTGCTGAACTTTAGAGAGAACCAAGTGTGGAGATTAGGTGTGTGACGTTAGCATCACAAGTCAGTGGTCATTTTCCAAGGGGAGCTTTACAGACTCAGGGGAAAAAATGACAAAGTCAGTGCTGAGATTCGGAACACCCTGATATCCCGTGGCATGTTTTACTTCTGAAGCTATGCCCAGTCTCACTTCGAACGATGTATGTTGTAGGCACAGTCTCAATATTGGATTTGTTTGCATGAGTGAATACTTGTTTTACAAAACCCATTCTTGCTTCTATTTTATTCTCCAAGTAGCCGGAGGGAATGTCAGTCAGGGTCCAGCATCAACGCTGCTATTTCACGTACCTCATTCTAATGCAGATGCATGGCAGATGACCAAGTGTTGACAGCGTGTGAGGGGGTGGTGCGCACATGCATGTGTACATCCACACATACACATGTATGGAAATGCTGTAGACAGAGAAGGAGGGTACTCTACAGTCAAATGTGCAAAAATACTCCTCATCGGCTTCCTTTTAGAATTTGATAGTATCGTTAAAGAAAATATTTTTTTTCTTATTTTAAATTACCTCTCTCTCCCTCTGTCTCTCTGCCTATTTCACTATCTTTCTATCTGTCTATCTATATATCTACAAATCTATCAGTTCTTTGCTGTCTGATGGATGATATCTCTACCTGCATTATTTGTTACTGGTGTTGCAAATATGCTCAGTTTCCTTAATGGTCAATTTTCTAAATCCATCCTAGAATTTATGAATGTAATAAACTTTAGATCTGGTCTTATACCTTTTTAAACTTCTGTTTCTTATTATTTTTGTCTGTTTCTGTCCAGGGTAGAAAATCACCTATACCGTGGGCTGTCTTTTAAAGGCCAGACGTGCAGATGGAGGCTGTAAAGGAAATAAACAAGGATACATAAACTGTCCAGGGCTTCAACAGCAAAGGGAGAGACTACTCATGGTTCTCGTTAACTGTTTAGCCAAGCCAACTTTAATAAGCTTATGGAACAAATACAAGAGATCATCTGGCTGCTGTGGGTGCACACAGGTGTGTATTCTCTAGGAAAGCATAGGGTCTTGGTCACTTCAGAATAACGTTTCCACCTGGGAGCTGGTTTTGTCTCAGACACCCTTCCAGCATCTCAGGAAAGCTGCACATTGCATGTACCTCCTTGTGATCTTAAAGTAATAGTTATAGTACAAGTGACAGCATAATACAAAGATTCAGACTCCATTTGTTCTGTTGACTGCAATAGGAGGGTAAAGAGGTCTTTTCCTGTATTTTCAGCTGGTGGGTTGTGCTGGGCCTGAAATTAGAACAGGCAATTTTTCATCCTTTGTGCTTTCTGCATGTATCCATTTAATTTAGGAGCCCCAGTTACCTCTGTAGTCGATGCTGAAAGGTAGGTGTTATTGAGGGCTGTTCATCCCTCCAGACCTTTAGCTGAAGAAGAAATGGTAGATTTGAATTTAGAAAGCAGAAGTGCCAGATCTCTAGGAGGCAGCAGATGAGAAAAATGCTTAGAGAAGGTCAAAAGAGAAACTGGAAAAGAGGGAGAGAGAGAAATTGAGAGGGAATGCAGAGGTGAAGAGAAAACTGTAAGTCACAGAGAAGACAGAAGAAGGCAAAAGAGCTACAGTTTCCTGGAATAACTAGAAAAGTCTTGGTGAGGAAATGGATTGGGGTAAGAAATCCAGAGGTTATCAGAAAAGAACTGGGTAGGTAAGGAAACTGAGGCCTTGCTGAGGAAGGTCTGAACAGGCACTTAAGGAAAACAGATGCAACAGCTTGGAGGGGTAAAAGCATAAAGTCAAAGAGGTTGAGCATGGGAAGAAATGGCAAAGAAGTGTAGGCTCTTCCAGAGTTCATAATGGAATAAGAGGTCTCTGAATCTTGCCGTACTTCCACAGTCTTCAGATTCATCTAGGAGACTGACAAAATGTTGCAGCTCCATCCACAGTGGCTGCTCATGGAAACCTTCTATCACTATCATGTTGTGACAGGAAATAAATGCAATGAGTGTAAAGATGTCATGACCTTTGTGAATTTATCTACACACACACACAAAGAAAAGTACATAAGATGAACAGAGAAATTTGTACATGCATTTGCACACATATTTTAACATTGAAACTTAGGATATGCCAGTATTAGCTTCACATACAGTTGGAAGTCAGCTTTTTTTTGTGAAATCATGGGGCAAGTTTAAATACGAGTTTAAACTTCCTCGCACTGGACTGACTGGAAGATCTTCCATTGATATAAACAACAAGTCATCTCAAGTACATGGAAGAAGTCAAAAGAAATCTTGGTATCCAAAGTAGGATCAGTTGAGGACTCGGAGTCAAAACGGGAGAGTTCCTGTCCTGTAGTTCTGCTTCCATGTGTTGGCTCATGCTGTGCTTCTGCTGGTGTGCAGCCAGAGAGGCAGTAAGAAGAGACCTAGGGGAGCCCTGCTGAGTCCCAGACTGGCAGAATCAGACCTTGCTTTCCAGGGGCAATTGATTTTGAACAGAAAAGGCCTGGTCTTCTTCCCAGTCTGTGCAGAGGAAAGGCAATACTATCTTTCTTCTTGGTTTTAACAGCAGGAAATGTCCGACTGACTAATCAAAGGGGTGCATGGCGTCCGTCTGCTTGCAACGCAACTTGAAGAGAACCAAGACCCCACAGAGTGGGACATGAAGGTGAGGCTACACCATTCTTTCATCAGAGAGAGAAATGCATAGCAAATGGCAGCCGTATGTGTTATTACTATTGCCTATGAAATCAATGGGGAGAGAGGCTTCCTTAGCAATGCACCTGAGGGAGAATTGAAGAACCAGGATCAGGCTATGGGGAAATCAACTAGCTTAAAGATTTTACATGGCTGAAAAATGTTAAGTAATGAGATTATGCCCTTGCACATATCAGCATATTCAGTATCTTTAGGGTTCAGTTGTTATGAAATGGAACATTTTTAACGAAGAGGTGTCTGTCTCTAGGTGATCTTTTTTTCCATCCACACAGCTGAATCAGTTGAAGTTCTGTAATTCCATATGGCCTGTGAGCCTCAGGCATGAGCAAGCTTGTCCTACTGACATGTGGTCCAGTCAAGCTGTAAGAGCCTGAAAGCTTGGTTGTCTTCCACAGTCATCTCAAGAGGTCAAATTAAGGCACGAGCCTTGCTGGTGGCCTGTGAGTTTCCATTACAGAAAGTGGACTGCCCTGGGCTTCAGAACATATAGGAGTTTGTGCTTAACTGAAGATGTAGGTACAATTTTTGCTGACTGTATTCTGCGGGGAATTTGCTTCCCAAGGGAGCAAATGCTGCTGTCCAAAGGCCATCATTTCCCTCTATCTTTGCCTCTCCTGAGCTTTGCAGAAAACCTAGATCAGGTTTCACAGCCTGTCCCAGAAAACCTCAGCTTTTTGATCTGAAAGCAAGACCTCTTTCAAGCAAATGTGAATTCTTTCCCAATGATTGGTATAAAATATCTTTGTCTCTATTGGGTAAGGATCTGCTCTTTCATGCCAAACAATTCAATAAGAAACCTTGCTGTTGTTCAATTCCTCTATTCCATTTTTTTTGAAAATAAAAGAACTGTGTGAGGGGGAAACCTCTGCCTAAGCATATAAGACTAAAAGCCACCATAGCCCCCAGCATGCACCTCAGTTTCAAAACACTAAGATTCACCACAAGTGTTTCTAAGCATTGAAAATTGCAAGAAATTCTTTATTATTATCTCTCAAATATGCACTTCAAATATATAAGTATAGATTCTTAAAGAACTCTTTCGGCTGTCATATCCCCTTTTCCTTCTTTCAAAGCACTCAACTTCGTCAGCACCAGATTATATACCAAATCATCCGCAGTTAGCATACCTCATTGATTTTGTTATACTTGCCATAGAGCATATTGAAGGTTTGAAAATCAGAACTCAATAATGTCAGGTGAGCTTGGGAGGGCAATGTGCCTTCTGATAAATCAATTCATCAGCTGAGCAATCTCAACATGCACCCTAATATTGACCTTAATATTCTGGGACATTACTGTTACATACAGCTTTCAATGGTTTTAATTTCTGTTGTGACATTAGTAGGATCATATTCTTCTTGTACTTAAGCTTGTGTAAACTGGAAGACACTGTTATCAATGGATTTACATGTGAGTTGGGGGCAGGCTGAGCAGTATTAGTTCCCAAACTTAGCTGAGTACAGAACAGTTTGTAGACCCAACAGGATTTCTATGTGTCCTTGAGCTCATATCAGGATGAGATTCAGATCTGTATCAAGACTCCTGTACCATGGTTTCCATGGAAAGAAAAGTGAGACATGCAGTCTGGATGGGAACTATTGCATGCTTTTTTCAGATCCCTCTGGTTTGGGCAATCAGGGGATTAGAACAATGATGAATTAACAACAACAGAAAAAAAAAAAAAAAGAAAGAAGAAAAAGTATTTTCTGGTCAGTTTGGGCCTAACCTAGGTCAGTTAGCCTAATCTGAACCCTAAAGCACTCAGTAGTCTTTCCAAGGTTCCCCACATTTGCATTGTGCTGGAAGTGAGGCATGTGAATGTTAAGAACTGAGTTTCATTCCTGAGTCTAATACTGCTCTCAATAGGTACATCATGTATCTATGCTGACCTCCAGTTTCCCATTTGTACTGAGTAATGGACTCAGTAATGAAGAGTCATTCTGTGTTTTTGATATTGACAAATTTAGATTTTGGCTTATATAAGACCCCAGAAAACAGAAGGTGAACCTCCAACTGAATCTCTGGATGACATTTTCACTCCTGACAAGTCAAAATTAGCTGGTGGAGATGCTTTTGTCTATTCAACAAACACAGACTGTAACATGGCAAGACTCACAACTAGTCACTAACTCAAGTGAACTCCTAAAACTAGGTGGGAAAGCTTCAGTCCTAAGTTCATAAATGGTCCATGAGTGCACAGAGGGAAAGGTGCCTGTGGTGTGTAAATACCATATGACACATAGCAGTTTCCCTGGACACAATAATTTCCTTGGAGATAATTTGCATGATGATGGACTGAGGTGCCTGGGAATCTTAGCAACAATGAAACACTCTTCTGCAATACAACTCAATGCTAGTAGATACGATGAATGCAAAGGGCTGAATGTAATGTTGTTGTTGCCCCGATCCAGTTTTCTGATTGAAGAACAGTCTGGAATCCAGTACACACTTAATCAATCAGCCAAGGTCCAAAATAGAGGAAAAGAAAGAAAAGACCAATACAGTCAGAAATGCATTGTGCAATATGAGGGCTTGCACATGATGATAGCAAGGTTTTTTTAAGAAGGATGGAAGGTATGACACTCTTGAAACCACCCTCTCAGAGGCTGTCCAGGGGGAAGTTCAGCATCCCTTGGCAACAAGGAAACAGATGAATATAGAGTTAATAATGTTCCCAAGGCCAGCATTCTCCTGCTGAAACAGATTCTAATACAGAAGGCTACATGTGAGCTATTTTTGTGCCTACAATGACTGCTGTGTTTGCCTCCACTCCCGGCATCACTCTCATTGTACTGTATGTAAAGCACTTTGGGACACATTGGCTATGAAAGGAAGTTCAATTTGTGAAACCAAATTCTATTCTACCCTCAGTCACTGCACACTGAGCTGGGTCAGCTCTGCATTCATTTCACTTCTTTTTTTCAGAATTTACAGCTCCTGCCTGCCTTCAGAGTTACCGAGGAAGCACACACATGATTTTATGTAAGTCATACAGATATTATGTTTTTATGTGTAAAAATATATACACGCTTACACATACACAGACTCTGTAGAAATGACTCATAATGAAAAGCAAGACATGGGAAAAAAAATATCAGTTCGTGCCTTTCTTTGCTTGAAATTTTCTATTGCTTTTCTGCTGAATGATGTTCCTGTACTATCTACATAATGAGTACCCTCTTTCTTCAGATAATTAAAGAGATGCTGCCCATATCCAGCTAAAATTATATATTTATACATGGTGATCTTCTATTAATAAACATGTGAGATTGTTACAACTGAACAAAACCTCACAAGTCTTCATTATTTCCCTCCACTTAGGCTCTTTATTATCCTTCTCCTTATGCATTTAGCACTGGTGAGAGATGCCAGAGAAACAGTCTCAGTAAAAGGACAAGGCAATACAGCCTGTTGTCTCACACCTGGAGTCTGATGATTTGGACTGGCTCCTTGGTTCTGATCTCTGGCGTGGCTGTGGGCCACTTTGCTTTGTGTTTCATGTGCTCTAAAATGGGAACAGCATTATTTCCTCCTTACCTCACTCCCCCACACAGAGTCTTTCAAGGAAACTTAATAGAAAACAATTGTCTTTTTCAAGGCCAAATACTTGCCCATGGAATATCACTGACTGTCTCCAGACTGTGATCTGCTGCCCCACATACACAGTGTGAAAAATCTTCCTCTGAATGTGGTGGCTTATTTTGGATTCCAGTTTTGTGGTCTTCCTTGTAACATTAGAATCAGAGGAAGTTATATTAGACCAACAGATGTAGCTGGAAAAAAAACACAAACAAACCACTATAACCCAAACCCAAAAACCTCAGTTGCATGAGCTTGAAGAAGGCCCTGAAGAAATCTGATGGGTGAGGAAGTATCTATTGTTAGGTTTTTGTTTTGTTTGTTTACTCAGCGGTATGGCTGGATTAATAAAAATATTTATCTGCTTTCTACTCCAACTCACCTTATTTCTACTTAAATCATCCTCGTTACCCAAACAGTACCACCATAATATATTGCACCTCCGGAAGAAGAAACTAGCAATACTCACCTCTGTAAAACAGTCTATAAGAAAATGAACTTTTCCTTTCTCAACCTACAAAAAGACAAACACATATAAAGCACATGTTGCAGCCTGCCATCTTCTCTCTGTGCTAAGGAAGATGACATCAGCTGTTCTTGCTCCAGAACCAGTGGACTCAGGTGACCCGCAAGGAAGAATCATTTGTGCAGAGCTGAAGAAGAAAACTAGATTTTATTCTTTGGGTTTCTCGTTAAATGAATACATGAATAGTATTCTCATAGACATCCCTTACTTTCAGCATGACTGTGGTCAAGAAAAATTGCAGATAATGAAGCATGGCCAGTTCAGGTTTAAGCAATATGGTGTTTACCTGTTTCCCATAGCCTGGCCTCAAACCCAAGCAAAAGGATTTGCTCCACTTCTTCCTTTCCTGCTCAGCATTCATCATTTCATCTTATCTTCCTGATCCCCTGCTAAGGTATAGGTTGGTTTTGGTTTGGTTTTTTTTTTTCTCTCTTTTTTCTGTTTTGCTAAGTCTGTTTCCAATCTTTCCTTCTTCTCTTTCTCCTCTTTTCTGTTACCTTGGGCCCAGTAGTTCAGTTGTCCGAAGGCCTAGTTTGGTGTCTCTTGTTTTATTGTTTTAGCTCATTTGGTAGCCAAACCCCATTTCAATTCACATTTGACTTCCCCAATAAATCCTGTTATCCCTGCCCAGTTGCCAGCCTTCTCTCTCACTGTCATTATCAGCTATATCCTATTTGCCCTAATCTAGTTATCTAGTCTTTTTATCAGCTTATCTTACCAGCCCCCACCCAAGCAAAACTCCTTTGAATCCAGTAGCAGGCAAAGGCAAAGGCTGTCCTCTTCAGAGTGGATAATTCAAAAACTCAAAGCGTGTGACAAGGCAGTTCTGAAAAAAGACTTTGAAAACATCCATGCAAAATAGCTCAGGACAGTGATTCTCCTCAGAGGCCAGGTAGGCTAAATGATTCCACCCAAGCCATGCAACAAGCAATCACCTGTGAGTAAGATTTCTGAGACTTTGCTCCATAACATCACACTACATAGCCAACAAAATCCTCCACTCCTCCCACAACTGGCAGCAGTATATTTCTATACTTGCCCACTTCCTAGCCCCTCACAGACTCTTCCAGGTACTCACTGATGAAAAACACTCCCTTGGCAGAGAGTATTTTGGCAAACTACACACCGTATCCCTATTTCCCATGAATAATATAATGTTTCTCATCCACCCTCATCCACTGTTATGTGCATCTGAGCCTGGACTAAAATTCTGTACTGAACTATTGCTTCTGATTATCTAAAAGGAACATCTTGAAATGTTTGAATTTTGTATGCAAACCACCACCTTTCACACGCCAGGCCCTTTGGAAAATCTCCTCAGCAGTTGTCTGTGTTGAATCAACAGCCCAGAAGTATGTTAGATGGCAGTGCAATGCTAGACATGTCTTTCTCAGATGAGATGTAAAATTGTGGTCCTAAGAGGCTAGAGACTGTTGAGAACAACGTCTGTTTAACAACAGCTAGCAACCCGGCAAGGTTTTAGATATGGAAGTGAAGGAAAAAACTCTCCTTCA
Organism: Haliaeetus leucocephalus; assembly: GCF_000737465.1. NCBI lineage: Eukaryota > Metazoa > Chordata > Aves > Accipitriformes > Accipitridae > Haliaeetus > Haliaeetus leucocephalus. The sequence goes on from NW_010972578.1 coordinate 1,262,961, forward strand.
CTGATAATGCAGCATCGATACACGGAGTGTCAGCGTGATTATTCTGTTTGGATTTGGGGTGGGACAGGCTGTGGGATCTTCAATAACTATCAGTAGGCAGGACTGGAATGATATCTTGTTTGAAGGAAGGTATCTGCAAGATCACAGTATCCTTCATGACCTCAGCAGAGCCCTGCTTGGTAACTGGCATGAAGTGGAAAAGGAAAGAGGTCTCTTACTGTACTGACTCATTCCCATTTCCTGAGTCACTCGAGTTTCCCTTGCAGGTCTCCAGCTAAGCATTATTCTAAGGTTGCATTACTGGCAATGCCATAATTAAAACTGAGTTGTGATACCTTATAATGTAAATTTCTCCTGCATTACACTTTAGTGATTGAATTCTTTCTCCAGTTTTTGGCTCAAATTCATCAAAAGAAAAATAAATTTTCTAACATATTTTTCTCTTCCCCATTAAAATATAATGATGCTTTTACTGAGAAAACCTTTAAAGACAACTTATCTAAAAATGTGAATATATTTATTTTTGTTTTTTCAGATATTTTTTCAGCACCTCCATTAATTTAAGACAATCTCTCCACGCTTCCTATTTCACCCTCTGACTCATCTTTAGGATTTCTCAGTCATCTGCTGTGTAGTGGGAGTTGAAATAATCAGCAGAAAAGTTGAGCTCTTGTTTCTTTTTTTTTTTTTTTTCCCCCTAATGTCATAACTGAATCAAGATATGCCAAGGAAAAATGAGGGACTTGACAAAGATGCATTTAAAAAACGTTACAAATAAGCTATAGTGTTAAACTAAATGAATGCAGCAGAATGAAATTAATAGTAATATTGTTTTTAAACCTTTGGCTCTTGCGGATGCAACCAATTCTAACAACATAAGAGGGGATAATTCAACAGCTATGATCTAGGAGATGGAGAATCAATTTCCTCCTCAAGCACGAACTCTCTGCGTGACTGTTTCTGTTGCCCATATGTCAGGGAAGAATTATAGCATCTCTTTCCTTCACAGGAACGTTGGTAGGATAAATACATTGAGGACTGGGAGGCACTCAGGTCCAGACTCATCCTACTTAACTCTGACACCTGTCTGAGGAAACCAAGAAGTTTAGTTATTCAAGGATATATAAAGTTGAGGCAGAAAGACGGACATCTGCAGAAGGCGATTCAGCCTGCTGGAGATGCGAGTCACCTTCAGGAACTGTTTATCGTTTTCCGTTGAACCCATAGCAACTATGTACCTAGGGATGGGATGCAGTTGTCTGAACACAGGTATGTGGTGATCTCTCAAATGCCCTACAGAAGCTAAGACATGTGCTTGTGGCAGATAGATATGACACAGGACTTCCAGGACAGGGTGGGATGTCCTACAGCTCTTTCCATGACAGTGGATGTCTATGCTGAACCAACTGAATTTTGCTCAAAGTGTTTAACATAGGTAAATAAATTGGGCCTCCAGGACAATACCAGTGGAAGCCATTTAGGAGTTAAAAAGGGAAACTCTGTTAGATGTAGAAACACCCAGTTGAAAACTTCTGCTGAGAGAGTATTGTGACTACCTTGGAAAGCGTGTTGAGCCTCAAAGGTACCTTTCCTGTTCTGTTTCCCCTCTCCTTTCAGTTTCCAGTTTCACCTAAACTGTTTGTTAGCTGCAAGTTTAGTTAGGAATAAGGACAGGTAAAAGATTAAATGGGTTACACTATGTTACATTACATGTGATTTTTTAATGGGCTGCTAGAGCAGTGATATTTTCCAACTAACCTGGAAGAAGAGTATTCTGTACCTCTGTTGTCAGACTGGTGGCTGCTCTGTGTGTGCGTGGGCATAGCTTTGTCCCTGAGCAGGTTTTACTGTGCTGGTGAAAGTATGGGTGATCTTGCAGCTCCTTTAACAGGTAGCAAAGACACCATGTAGAAAAATCTAGACCTTCCCTGGAAATGCCACGGAGGTGCTCCTTACCAACGTTTCCTGAGCATGACATTCATCACCTTAGTCTCCCTGTAGGTGTATCTATGGCCCTCACTGCTCTAGCCTCTGAACATCCCCCTCATCTCAGATGGTTGCAGGTCTTAAGAAATTTAAATGAATAGGTTGGTTGCCATAAGCTCCCTGCAAAGTCAATGGAGAGAGACACAAAGCCCCAGCCAGTGATTCAGATCTAAGGTGGGTTGAATTCTTTTCCTGAGGTGCTGCCTCCATCAGCCTAGAACATCTCTGCACCCAACCTAGCTACCTCAGCTCAGTTACAGCTGTGCAGGCCACAGTGGCTTAAAAAAAATTTATTTTGAAACTCCAACAAATTCTTTCCTCACCGGTGGAGATACAACCCTGGTGTATAATGCCATTCCCTCTCCATAGCTTTGGCTTCTTTCCCCACCTCTCAGGTCCAGAGCCTTGCCTCTGCCTTGCTGTACCTGAAAGATTATAAACTTTCTTCTCTGTCCTCTTGGTTATTCTTTCCAACCTTGCTAATAGCTGACCAGCTTTCCACTGTACTGTAGCACAATATATAATAACCTGCAATTATTGTCCATTTAGGCTTTCCCCTGGGTCTGCTTTATTCCTGCCATCAGTGGACCTGTACACTGCTTTTCTGCTGATTTTACTACCAGATTCATTGCTGCTGAGAAGAAAAAAAATCACTGATGATCTACAACCTGTTATATAATTTTCCCGTCTGTCGTTCTTATCTTTTTTTTTCCAGTTCCTTGGCCTACTGTAGAGGCTTTATGAAAATTGCTTTATAATAGGTCTTCCTCAGCTGTTGCATCCTGTTCTGTACTGGATCACTCCTTGAGTATTTTGCTGCTGTGTTCTATACTTCTGTACAGCAGTTACAGTTTACATGTTAGCTGGAGGTCAGTGGGCACAATAGATCTGCTATGTTTTCACCCTCTTTGATTTGGCTTCTCCACCCTCTTTTTCTGCTCTGGACAGCCAATGTAGATAGAATCCTAACTCGGATGTTACAGTTTATTGCCTTTCATTTTCCTTAGGATGTAGGAAATTATTACACCAGGTCTGATCTATTTCTTAGCATCTGCACATGAAATTTACTCTATCTACAGAACATCTACCTCCTGTCTTTGTTCTCGGTCTTGGGTTATGTTCCAGGTCTGGATTAGGTAGGCTGGTAAACCTTTCATCCAGTGAAACTCTTGGATTGAAATTTAATGGATTTCTCAAGGCAAAGTCAAGTGGCAGTTATATGACTTATAAGCCAAAGGGTTAGCAGTGGGAGTAAGATTTCTAAACAATTCTGAGGATCCAGGCTATTGTACTTGTGAATTTACAGAGGCACACTGTTGTTACACCTACTTCTTTCATGTGTGGGTTTTTTTGTTTTTTTTTTTTTTTTCAATATACCACTGATTAGTTCCACCATCTTTGAATTTATCCAGTGTCTGTTCCTGTAAACTTTACGACTGGTGTTTTGTGCACTCTCATGCAGGTCCACATGTATGCTGCTCAAAGGGTTAAACATATACAGTTGCTCATTTAAACAAAACCAACCTCCACTGCAAATCACTAATACAAATTTTTATGTACCCTTCTTTAGCTCCCCCAAACCACGCTTATGCTTGGTTAATGGGCATTATCACCCATGTCTAGATCCAATCAGTTCAGAGGTGTCTTCACTGTTGAGTTGAGCAGACGCAAGGAGTGAACTTTGATCTCTTGTTCACAGCCCCACACTGCTGCTTTGCCACCCTGCTATGCCTCATCTGTCCCCCCCAGTCTTCCTGGGGGTACTTGGACCTTCTCTCCAGGAGGCTGTTTGTGCTACCCTCTAGTGGCGAAAGCACAAAGGATACAGCCAAATTAAGAGCACAGACCAATTTCTATGCAAAGGTGATCACGGATTTTTTTTTTAATTTTTTTTTTTTTTGATAACATGAAATCAAAGCAAACCATTTTGGAAAGTAGAAAAACCCACCCAACAAATAAATCTGTTTAAAGTTAAAGGTTGGGAATGAAATCGAACTTCTAAAATATGACTGTCTTCTAAATATACGTAATTTGCATAATACAAAACCTTGATGAAATGAAAGGTGATTTTAGAGTCTAGGCAGGGACTCAGAGTATTTTAAATATACCAGAGATTTCTTGTGTGAACAGAAGGCAATAGTTTGATGTTCCCACTCAACCTCAGTAAAATATGACAAAAATACTGAGTTTCCCCCACTATTTGTCTCTTGTCGACGATAAACTTTTTCAGCAACAGAAACTCTCCTACACTCTTCAGACAGCTCAGTGAAGTTCTTCTCTTGGTTGAACCCTACAACAGTGAAAGGAATAAATAACATTTGATGAATTACAAGGTTGAAGAAGATGAGATAAGAAGGAACTCCATGGTGGAGAACTGTTGACCAAAGACAGATGTTTGAGAGCTGTAGGGGAGCATGAGACAGGGTTTCCAAAGTTATTGAGCCATCTGAGGTGCTGGATACTACTGTAGGGCTGATGTAGGGCAAGTGAGAAAATTCAGGGAAAGATAAGGAAGGGTAAAGGGACAACACAGCTAACTGACCACTGAAGAAAAATGGGCAAGACATGAGACTCTAAGTAAGTGCTGCAGACTCCCAACTAGCACTAAGATTTAACATTTATAAGAAAGTAACCAAACAGCCCCTGATGTTCATCTCCTTCTTAGTCCTTACCAACAATTCTTTCAAATGTCTGTTTAGAAATGGGCCTATTCTGACTCTGAGAAAGTCATAGATTTTTGTAGAGAAAATAGGCTCAAGAAGAAACATGTGAAATTCTGGGGGACAGAACCAGCAGAAACCATTTTCTTCCAGTCTTGCTTTTCAAACCAGTGGAAACAACATTTGGCCGAATTTCTGTTTCATTCTCAAGCTTGTAACAGGGATTGTATTGCTTATTGTAATGTTGCTGGGATCTATGGAAGAAATGTTCCCACATCCTTATAGCTGGCCTAAAGTCCTCCCAAAATGCTGAAGGCCCTTTAGCAAAGAGTTTCAGAAATCTCAGAGGTCTCCTCTGTGCATCTACAATGAGGAAATTTGATTACTAGTTGTTCGAATATTCAGATGGTTCCAATTGCTTTCAAAACACAAAGCTATTGACTTCCAGTGACACTTGTGTTTTCACTTGGGATAATACCAAACTACTGTTCAAATGGCAAAGGAACGACTTAGGTGGAAGTTAAGACCATTAATTTAAGATGAAAAATCCTCAAATTTTTTAACTGCTTTAGGTAGTGTGAGACATCATCTAATTTTATTACCTAGTAGTTCATAATCGTCTCACAGTAATGTGCCGAGGCAAGTCTATTTCTTCTACTGGACATGTGGAAGAGGGTTGCCATTTTGATTGTGTTGTGCTACTGGAGACCTATAGCCTATGGGGCTATTTTAGTCTCATGAAACAGTAACCCTTAATTTGAGGGGCTTGATGCAGTAGGCAAAAATCAAAGTAAAACTTACATTCATAAAAAACTCATGAGCTTGGCAAATAGAGGATAAGACAGCAGCTGAGAGTTTTGATTTGAAAGCTTAGTGGTTAGATCATGGTTGCTTAGTGTTTGTCTTCAAAGCTGTACTCCCAGGAAGGAGGGCAGGCAACCTAGATATTAAGTGGAAGATCAGATTAACCCTGACATTTCTAGGTCAAGGGAAGAACTGAGGTCATGCCTTTCCCATGCCCACCAAAGTCACATCTGTGCTGATCAGAAGTGCTCATGGAAGTACTGATACAAAATTCAGGAGGGCAAATGGTGCCGCTACTCTTTAAAATGCAACATGTTAACAATTACTTCTGTTCTCACTCACTACATCACTGTATATGTTCTACCCTGTCTCTCTAAAGCAATCTTATAAATCATTGAAGAGAATGGTTCTATTTTTGCCTCAAATATCCTAGCCTTGAAATCTTATGAATATTTTCCAAATTAGGTCTTCAGTTTACTAGATCATTTTATTACTTGGAACTCACTGGTTTGGGTTTTTGAGGGTTTTTTTTGCTGGTCCTTACTTTGGAGAATGATAACTTGGAGGCAGAACAATCACGCAACTAGCTATTCTTTGATGAAGTGTAGTCATTCTTTCTGCTTTCTGGAATACACTTATCTCCTGGTTTTGTATATTATGAAGCATTTCTATTTAAGAAGAAACAAAAAGTTGACTTTGGTTAGTAACACATGGGAGCTAACTCAGAGTTAGACTAGTCAATGTAGAATCATGAAATAGCCTATTCCTTTGTCCTTCTGAGGCAGATTTTCTGCCTGTTTCAGGCCTGATAGTTGTTCACTGTGTTTTAAAGAACACAGCAATGGAGATGCTACATGCTTTCCAAACTATTTACTTAGCTGCTTAACTATTTTCCGTCAGGAGAACATTTTCCTGGTGTCTAATTTAAATCTTCTTTGCTGTAATTTAAGTCCATGCCTTCTTTTCTTATCCATAGTGACTCTGAAGAATAATTCATCACACTTGCCTTCGCAGCTCTTGAACTGAAGAACCATTACCTTACCTCCAACTAGTCTTCTCTTTTCTAGACTAACTTCACCAGTTCCTTTGATCTTTCTTTGGAGACAAACAGGACAGGCATATCTTAACCATATAGCAACATATTTATGTCCATGGGCCTGGTTTTAATATTCCATTCTGTTCTTTTCTGAGTAGGATAATATTTTTGTTAATTCCTTTTTCACATGTCAATGTAAATAGGAATGATTTTATATTTTGCCTTGATTGCTTATAACTCTGTATTGTCTCTCTCTGCCATCTGACCATAGTTTAGAGAAGACATTACAGCATATGATATCTGTAGTGATGGCTCTTTCTGTAACTCCAGCACTAGCAGATGTGAGGACTTTAGGAGCTGTGCTTCAGTCTGTGTGTAATAATTGTAGGTTTCAGCACAGTGACTGTAGCTTTTCCATGACAGAGCTACAGTCTAAGACCCCAAGCTATGGCACCCAGTAAGTGAGGACATTGTTGCATCCCTGGAAAGCGTTGAGACCTGCCAGTGGGCAAACACTTTATTTCCAGGACTTATGGAGCAGGGAACAATTATTGTCTGCATTGCCATGGACAGATTACACAGAAAACCCTGTTCAGCTACCTTTTGTGCTACCTGTATGACTGTGGGTAAGTCATTAAGTTTTCTCTTGTCTAGATTTCCTCTCTCTTGAACATGGAGAAAAAGGTTTCTTGACCTCATGAGAAGAAAAGAATTTAAAACTGCATAATGGTACTAAAAAAATGATAAGATGCATAAGTACCATTACAGTAAGAACAACCACTCTGTAACAAACTGTGAAGCAGTGACACCTTTCAGATTATGCACAAAGATCTAGATATACAAAAGCAAAGGAATACATTACAATGACTGTCCCTTTTACTGTTTAACTCATAAACAAAGGCATTTGCTCCAGGAATGAATCATTATATGTATAAAAAATACATGCCAGATTACCTTAAATGATATTTCACATACATATTAATTTTATGATGAATTTATAAGGTACACATTTCTTATTTTGTAAAGAGTATACTTAGGTATCAAAATCAGGATGAGAACTAAATAAAAAAATTGGGTTCTTATTGTAGCACTACTTTAAACGTCTTGATAACTAACATGACTCATACGTTTGTCTATTTTGTCGGCAATGTGGCAGTCTCAGTGCTTTCAATAAGTAGGATTTTTAAACTATGTGATTTGTAAACTATGCAAACGATGGCAATTTGCAACTTTAAATGTTCCTTAAGTGGAGAGTTTGGCATTTTGTAAAACAGATAATAGTCCCAGATAATGGATTCATTAGATGTTGTTGGATCTTGTCACCTCTATAAAGTAGGTCATTCCTCCCAGATAAGCAGCTCTGGTTGCTCTGTTTCTTCCTAAGATTCATGGGACTTCCCATTATAAGGCCCTCAATCCAGTTTCTTACAGTTTTGACATCTTGGGTTCTTGCTTGTCTTTGTAGGGGAAAAAAAACCAACAAACCAACACAAACCCCCCAAAACCTAAACCACTAGCTTTTCTGGACAACAAGACTTGACAAAAATACATTGCTTGTCCTATCTACAAATTTCTGGTAATATTTTGTTAATTAAACTCTAAAGCTCTGATAAGCTGTAGGAAAGATTCAAGATCTCAGACGATGGCCTTTGGTTTGGAGATGTGTCCCTTGCTGTGACCAGAACTTGACTGATGTACAGGCCTCTCAAATTCACAAGCACACTAAGCTCTTAGAGTTATCTTAAATTTCAGCTGCTAAATTCAATTTCAGCTCCAATTGCAGTTCAGCGTTGTGGGCTGTGACACTTTCACCATTTCAGTACCCGAATGCAATGTCTCTCCCGTGCTTTCCCTGGTATCCCTCCTTTCTCCTCTCCTCAGGTAGTTCTTGCTGGAGGAGATGAAGAAATTGCTGGGTGCAAATGTGGGAAAGAGAAGATTTGCCTTGAGAATGGTAAAAGCAGCTCAGGACAAGGAATTTTTAAGGAAGGAGGAAGAGAGGAGGAGAAGGAACAGAAAAGGAAAAAGAAACTGCAGTTAGGCACTGATTGGAGGGAAACTAAAAATGGACTGGACAGTTGAGGGAAATAGGAAGATGGCTCTAATAAAAAAAAACCAAAAAAACAGTGTGGGACAAGAAGACAAGAAGGGTCTGAGGATGGATCCTGTGCTGGAGGCAGAAACTATTGCAGGCAGAGAAGATATGCAAGGAGGGTAATTATTTTCATTGACAAAAATGCTGAGTCTTCAGTGACAGATGAATTCACTACAGGTTGGATTTTGAACATGCAAAATGCAGTATAAAGTGAGCCATACTGGAAGGTGAGGTACTAGCCATCTCCATAAAGTACCTGTGATTTTAAACTTTAATGTCTCAGTGCCTCAGTTTCTCACTATGTAGGACATGCAAACAAAACACTGAAGTTGTAAAGGAAATCCTATTCTACCCATGCACTGAAAAAGAAGGCACATTTTTTAAAAAAACTTTTTTAAAGAAAGAAAAGGCTTTTTTGTGTTTTTTTTTTCCCAATTAAGTTGTTTTATGAGAATAATGACCTTTTAACTTTGTTATTAATATAAAGTTTTAATATATTTTTTTTTTAAATTCCCCAGGAGAAAAATATCTGACTAAGTTAAAAATACACCTCTGTCCTTCACACAAGTATTTTATTATATAAAAGACTCCAGTTTTCAGTTCTACTCATATATGCTGCCTGTTTTCCTTAGAGTCATGTGAGAGGAGCTAGAAATAAAACCTAAGTCTGTGAAGCTTTTCCGTTACAAGCCAGAAAGCTGCCAGCACGGTGCTTCTTGATGCAATGGGAGTGGTGGTTTTTCTGAGATGAACATTTGCAGCATCTAAACTCACTTCCCCAAGCAACCATCAGATGGTAGCAATGCTTGTTTGCTGTCTACCATGGACTAGATTCAAACTGGGATGCAGAAATCAAGGCTGTTATTGCCAGTCCCTGCAGCCACCCAGTCGCCTTTCGAGAGTGCCCTGATGTTAGCGTTTCGGAGGACACGAAAGCCGCAGATCTGAGTGTTAATGCTGAGGTAGACACTATGTAAAGCAATCTGATCTTATATGCACAGAGTTGTAGCCAATAGCCACATGCATGAGGGAACAGATGAAACCCAAGGGAAATGCAGATGTCCTGTCCCTCGTTTTGTTCTCTAGGTTTTGGTTTGCTGCAAAGAAGGACTCTAAGGGGTGCGGAAATAAAAGAAGCAAGAAAATTAACTTGAGACCTTGAAACTAACTGTGGGAGAGACTCTCAGAGAAATTGATCCGATGTTGCAGAAGGGTGATAGAGCGGACCCCTGTAGCATGCAAGAGTCCTTGCTGAAGTGATAAAAAGCTTTCTTATTGAAGGCTTGGCCTAAGGTCACTGAGAACAGCCCTGTACTATGGATACTGTTAGTCGAGCATCATCCTTGAAGCTGAGGACAGGTTTCAATGCCCCTGACTTTAAATGTCAAAAAGTTAGACACCCAAGCCTGACTTCCCATCTGCATTCACTGTATAGACGGTGGGGAGACAGAGACCTCGAGAGAGAGAAAATACGTTGCCCAGGCTTAGGTTCCTGACCTGAGGTGTGACAAAGCAGCCTGTGAAGGTAGCCATTTCTACCTACTAACCAAAACTAGATTTTGTTTAACTCGCTTAGATTTTGGCCCTAATTTTAAGCAACTAAGGTGGTATAAATCAGTTCCTGTGAGTGCCATTGCAAGGCATAGTTCCCAACACTCGTTCTCCTTTCCTGTCCTAGCAAAAAAATAAGACAAACTATAAAATGTACGCACATGACATGCAGTCACAAATATCTGTAACCATCATATTTGGTTTATCAACAGTTTTAAACTAACGGATTCCTCTCTAGTTGCTTAAATTACTGAGTTTCTCCTGAGATATCAGTGCTATTGGGACTTTCATCAGGAGTTAGAAAGTATGTTTGTTCACTAGTGCTATTTTTGCCAGTCTTTCTTCATTACCAGGACTGACTCCCTTAACATGTGCCATCGCTACTGTGAGATACCTGATCCAGCTGGCCTGGGAGAGATGCTTTTTTGGGTTCACCTTGCTTTGCTGCTTGGTGCTTTTGTGATGCTTTCTTTGGCAAAATGTCCCTTTTCTTTCCTTTCTGGCCCCTGTCCCCTTCATCTGCAAATGTCTCCTGCTCAGACTTCCCAAGGTGGCAGCTTCATTAAACCACAGGATGGACGCTTGGGGCATCTTTACTGTTTGAGACAACTAATTCCCATCAGTAAATTACTAAACTGTAGCCCACTGTCAGACTTTTTGTTGGTAGGTGTACTATATTTAGCCAAAATAGATTTGGCATGCCTGATTACCTGTTTAGCCATAGTGTCTCCTAGTAAGCTCTCAGGGAAGTGAGAATAATATTCTAGAACAAGTACATTTTTTTTCCTGTCAGCATAATCAGACCTATGTCGGCTTTGCTCCAGAGAGCCTTTTCTTTTTTTTTTCCTGAGTCACTGACATCAGATTTTTTTTACTTGGACCGGGCTTATATTTTTGGCATGTATAGCAAGTCTTGACAACTTCTTAAATGTCAATTTATATTTGTCTAGCTTTTTTTTTTATAGGTCTTTGAGCTTTTTCTTAGGTTTTTCAATTCTTAACTGGCCTTAGTAGTTCCCTAGAATTAATTGCAATGTCTGGGTGCAGCCATGAACTGGGATAAATGGAAAGTGGTCTGGCTGGTTACTTTTATCCTACATGCTCATCACCAGGCAGCTCAGCCACCTTCGTCACCCTGGTGGTGTCTCCTCAGGACTGGGATATTATGTTGTACCTACACAGATGTGCAGGTTCTCTTTCTGAGTTGTTGCTTTAGCAAGTACAGTATGAATTTTGTCAGGCATTTGTTTGTGCTAAATCAAAGAATAAGCTCAGAGAAAACCTCTGCACTGTACTGCTTTGCACTTCCAGTAGATGTTCTAGAGAGAGGGACTGAAATTTTAGCTGTCTGCAAAGTTTGGGTTTAGCTTGCAAATCATATCAAAACCAAAAAAAAAATGTATTTTCAGCATGGTGGTGGGAGGCCATGAGATGGTTACATGTGGTTTACGGTCAAGATGGAGAGTAACTGCCTCTTGTAAATAAGTACACGTTATTTACTACATCTGTATGCAAAGACTAAAGCCTTATTCTCCATTTAAGTGCATCAGTGCCATGAACCCTGTGCCGCTCACCTTTGGTTTTCACTATGCTGCTGTAAAAGATCATTAGTGGTGCCCTCCCTGAGCAACTGCATTTTACAGTTACTATAATAGCACCTTATGGCTGGGCCCTTTTAAATGTATGTGTTGTGTTTATAGTTTGTTACTGAGGTTTGCATCACAGTTGCATCCAGGGGGCATCTCTGCCTGTCACTGGTTTGGATAGTTAGACTGGTGGGTACTTTTCTATATTGTTCATCTGTGCATTTTCCCTTTCTTTTGCAGCAGGATGACTACTGATGACTGACGTGATTGACTTAAACACCACGTTGAATCAAATCATATATTTGGTTTTGTGTTCACAATCTTTTGAGGCTGCCCAAAGCCTTTAGTTATGCTGTTCTAGTGTCCCATCCCAGAGCTATCACTGTCAGCTATGCAGACTTCTCTGCTACCCACAGAGGCTTGTCTGTAGTGAGCTGGGTCAGGTGTTGGAACCAACCTAAATGGCAGAGTGTGGGAATGCTGCCTCCAAAAAAGATATGCTGAATGTGCAGAGATGTATGGCATTTCTTGTATAGTCACATGCCCAAGTTCTAACTTCTCAAGCAGAAAATATTTAACATTGACCCTAAACGCTGTTATTTTTCTCTTTAAGGATAGTAGGAGACATCTTCTTTTTGCATCTCTGTTCAGTTTGGAAGCATCTATAAACAGGAAACATTTCATTCTCCCCAGTATCCCCATTTGGCCCTTTACTCAAGCAGTCTCATGGCAATAAGGCTGCCTCAGCTTTTCTTTTAGCCTCTTCTTTAACAAAAAACTCTGTTTCTTGAGGTCTGTAGTGGCCCTGAAGTTCAGCTGTGTTCTGAGAACTTCTCTGTTCCTGCACACATTTCCAAAGTTGTTTCAGTCCGCTACTTCTGTGCTCTATATACTTCCTTGATGACTTTAAAATCTTGTTGAATTTTAAGCCCAATAATGAGTGGGCTTTTTTTTATTTTCCTGGGGATATGACAATTCCCATATATCAGGGATTTCTGCTAAATGAGAAATCTTTTGCTTGTGTGACTTCATGGAAAGCAGAAAACTTTGAAGAAAAGGTGAAGCAATACTTGCTTTTTACTGTTTGGCTTTTTTTTTTTTCCCTCCTTGATCATTGTAAATGGTGAAAAACAAGAAGTGTGGTTCACACAGGTATATGTCAGTAAGTAGGAATCTTGCAAGTCCTGTTGGTTAGCCACACATATAAGCCCGTGCTAATTCTTCCCTCTCAGCAGTATAGAAATTCAGAAATACTAATTTACATATATAAAAGCTGCAAACTCAGTTATGACCATGTGGCCTTATTGCATAGCCTGAAGCTGGAGTTTCTCCCCCTGATTGCTCTACCTGGCTCAAACACCTACGGCTGAACCACAACAGTTCTTTCCAAAAGCTGAATCAGTTTTGATCTTGTCGCTGCCGTCAAAGGGAGGGAAGTGGGTACACATGATGCAGGTGCTTATGATTCGTGCGATGTTTTTCCTCTCGTGGCAGTGACAGGGCTTATGCCATGATGTGGCTTTGAAAACCCCAGCTGTATCCCTGAGCATGAGATGTTATGAGTCTGAGCAAACTTGTGGAAATGGTATTCTTTTGACTTGCAACAAGAATAACACCAGCTGATATATATCAAGGCCTCTACTTCTTTTAGCCATTTCTTTCTGTTGTTGATAGAGTGATGACTAACATTTCTTTCTTGATGGAGAACAAAATAGAGTGGGTAAAACATAGTGAAAAGTTAAATCAAAGGCATCTGTGGTTACTGAAAAACGGCATTCATCAGTAGGGACAGACATTGGGAATCTGGGAGCTCTTGGATTTTAGTGCCTTCAGTTTAAATGTCAAGCATCAATATGATGTTTTTCTGAATCTATAGAATTTAGGTTCAGAATCTTCTTTAAAAAAAAAAAAAGACAAAGATTTCTAAAACTTTCTGGTCCTTGTGTTAAGGGTCTCATTCAACCTTCACTCAGTGTAAATCCAGTGTAAATGGGAGAATGTTCAGTGACGTAAGTGGAGGGTCGATGCATGTGTGAAGAGCAAGGCTTCTTCTCCCTTGAGACAACGTACTTGTCCAAGGAAAGCTACAGAGACATTGAAAGAGGTGATTCATGGTTTGAAGAAGTTGAGAGCTATTCAGAATTTTTTGTTTTTCAATTAATAATGGAAAGACTATAATGTAGGAACTGAAAAGCTTACAAAAATGACAGGCATCTGTTTCTCTTACAATTTAGAAACACCCAGAACATTCCCCCTTGAATAAATTAACTCAGCTGTGTGCCAAGACAGTGAGATTGCTTACTCTTCACTGTGGGTAAGACTTATCCCCACTTTCAAAAGCTAATGTATCTGGAGGGAGAAGAGCAAAGAGGAAGTCCTAAGGAGGGCAAATATGATGGGCAAAGAATATCCACTGGCATCTGTCAAACCAGGGCAGCTTGTCAGTCCTGCAAGCTTGTGGGTTATATCAAGTCAGATTTCTCCATTATATTGGACATACTTGATTTTAACTGAGGAAGGTTCTCAGATACCTTGAACTGATTCTGTGGTAAACATGAGCAAACCTATATAGCTGCTTTATTATAGTTTATTGTGCAAGTGTGTTGGTTCATAATAAATCATTGTACTCTTTAGGAACAAGCTTGAAACAAGTGCATAAATATTAAATGGCCTCAGGAATAAAGACATTTTTAGCAGAATTATTGAGTGTGGTTTTCCAAATCCAGTGGGTAATCCAAAATCCCCATAGTCATTTAAGGACCAACATGTACTGCCATTTATAGTAATGTAAATCCAGTGTAACTGTGTTCAAGTCAATAGAGTTACTCGAAATTAACATAAAAAAATAAATAGAGTTTGGCCTATGAAATATAAACAACATAATTGCCTGAAATTCTATCCATTTGGATAAAGGAATAAAAATTCTATACCTCTGCAGAAATAGGAGTAAAGTGATCTGTATTATGTGTGTAAATTCAGGCAAAAAAGATTATACTGATTTCATTCATGTAATAAAGCTCTTATACCCTAATCAGAAACCTTGAAGCAGAAGTTATTCATTTTAAAAAAAAAATTGCTATTCTACATTTTAATACTTCCAGCAGAAAAAGAAAAGGAAGGACGAGCTCTGCGGCTTTTGCAAAGTAGAGATATTCAGACCAATTTTGTTGGTTGCAGGCCCCTCTTCTTTTCGGAGGAAGTGGCAGGAAAAAAAAAAGTTCCTTTATCCTCAGTTGCTGATGCTCCGTAGACTTCTCACATCACTAGGGATAGTCTCTTGGGGATGGCCATGTTGTGCCTCAGTTACTAGAAGCTTAAATTACACATGCATAGGTTGTCTCTACTCTTATATATACTTACAAGGTACAGTTTGTCTGTGTATATGATGATTATGTAGAGACAGGAGACAGCTGAGTCCGTGAGAGACATGTAACTTCGAGGCATCCCTCTGCAGTAACACCAGGCATGTTACAGTCCTGCTAGCATGAAGGAAGGACCGAAGACCTGGGGCTCTTCAGCGTAGTCCAAGAGAGTGCCTTTGGGGACTGCCTAAAATACAAAATGTTGTTTTTTAGAGTGGAGCTGACCACTAAGAGTGAGCAGAGAATAGGCAGTGTGACCTGATCCAGTATGGAGGTAATGGTCGGGGACTGTGGCAATGGAAAAGCATCCCAAGACCTAACTCCCGGGCAGAAAATGGGAGATCATTGATGCTCTTCTGCCAGGTTGCGGGGATGTTGTGAGGACCAATGCATTGGTGAAGGAAAGTGCTTACTCAAGGGTGGTATTGCAGTTCCTGCTGGAGGTGGAGTGAAAGGAATGGGATACAAGTGGAATAATAATGCCCTCCCCTTAGCGTATTCGCTTATATGTTCATAAGTAGTTAGGGCTCGCTTCAGCCCAGTAGGTCTATACTGCACAATCTGGGATGCTTTTGCCCAGGATCACTGTTTGAGGTCCAAGCAGGGACCCGAGATCCTGGGGGTGGCCTCACAGAGCACAGCAGACACCATTGCTGAAAGCTCTCCTGCTAGGACATGACCGTTGACTTACTCTCTGCCCTGCTATCCATCAGCAACAGACTCAGTCGCAACTACAGGGGACAGGGGACGACTTCGGGACATTGTGTCGTATATTTGAGTGCTTGATTTATGAAACATAGCAAAGGCAAAGCAAAGCTGGAACAACTTGTCCATAGGAAAACTCCCTGTGCTTCAGCTAGGAGACATGCCTTTAAATGCAACCTCAAAACGTTTATTATAAAACGGAACAATTTGTATTGTATTCAATAATGTTTTCAAAGGATTGTCAACCTCTGTCTGCAGGTACCTTTTCTTACAACATATAATCTATAGCACTCATTTTTCCCCCCCCTCAATAACCATATAACAGAGATATGCATTACAGAAAATGTGTATAGGTTTGCTTCTATTATAGTCATGATCAAAAGGCTATGATATATTGAAATATTTGCTTTGTACAAATACATCTGTTATCAGAGGGTTCCTTAACATAAATGGTGTATTTTCTATAATGTGCTCCATCTAATGAATGGTTCGGCGAAGGCATGAGAACAGAGCTATGTGGGGAGAATGCAGTAATTTCTCTTTAACGTGCAGGAATTCTGAATACAAGTAAATGCATGCCAAATTTTATTGCTTCTAAATCTGAATAATTGTATTTCTGAGCTGTGCATCTGGGTAGATAATAAAGCCACAAAACAATTTAATGAAACATATAAAAAATCAAATGACATTACTAAATATTATAATATGCAGAAAATATATTTTGCATATTGTCACCTAATCTTTCATCCACATACTAACAAATAATGCAACAATAATTGAAAGTCTTATTATCCATCTACGTAAATTGAGACCAAATTTACCTTGTTTCCTTTTCTTTGTGTGTGTGTGAACATAAAAGTGAGATTGATATTATTGCTTTATGTTTATGGTACATTTTTTTCCATAATAACTAAGGTGACCAACATAAGTCTTTTTTCCCTTCAAATCAGTCCTCAACTCATATTGTGATTATGTTACCTAGCCAAGTACTTAGAAGAGGTAAGACTTGAATATGTGGCCTTCATCATTCCCTCTCTTTGATGCATAATTCTGCAGGAATGAAAACTGGAATACCATAAAGAAAGTGGGAGTCCTCACATATAAATTCAGTGTCTAAAATTCACAGGTGTGAGGTGCCCTCACCATCCATTATAGTCAAAAGACAGATATGGGTAATGGAGAGGCCAGTACTGCTGACTCATTCCTGAAGCCTATTTTAGGACGAGGTGAACCGCCCTTTTGGAGGTATGTGTTTCTTTCTGTTGACTCTTAAGGAATCCTAAATGGTTAGCTTAGACTTAGATGTCTAACTTCTACATGACCACGTAAGGAAACAAGAAACTCATCTAAAGAGGTTAAAATTCTCATAGGCTCCAGGAGGGAAGGATTTCTTTTGTTCTTGCAATGATTCTAGCACTTTGTCACTGATTTATTCTGCTCTGCCATGGAAGAGGTCACTGCAGACTTCCAGCTGGTTGTAATGTCTGGATTTAAAGGACAGTGATCTGAAGTGTCTGCTGCAAAATGTCTTTTGCAAGGTGAGCCTGTATCATCAAAGGCCACACAAACAGTAGGAAAAGGACTGAATTGCCCAAAGACCAGAGCTTGGTAACGTTGTTCTGGCTTTACTCAAGACAGCTGTCTCCCCTTTCTTTCCTTGTGATGTGTTGGCCCAGATTTTGATGTGCTTGCACAGAGAGCAGTGTCCCATACCACTGGATGCCCAGATGAAGCCAGTACAGGAAATTGTGCCAGGTTAAACTGGGTGAGACTCTGCCTTGTTTCAAGAATCTGTAAGCTACTCCTTTTTGATAGTTACTGCCTACACTCATAGAGAAAGGATACCATCACCACCCTATCTACTGCTTTGCTGCTGGAAGTAAATCTGTTCCGTCCTCTCTTCTTTACTCTGCTTTCTTACACACACCATGTCAAGTTCAGAGTCTTGAACTTTATAAATTCTGGAAAGGTAAACTGGGCACTAACAAACACCCTGAGCCAATTAGTGAAAAAACTTCTCTCCTTGTGAAAGAAGGAACTGTCCTCAGTGAAGACAGACACTTCATACTGCGAGGTGTTTATTGTACTGAAGACAGGACTTCTTTTAGAAAACCACACTGTGCTTGCGGAACAAGTTTCTGTAAGAAGAAAGAGCCATTGTATAAATCATAACACTTTCCACTCTGAGTGTCAAGTGCACTTCTGGATTCCTTCTGCTGTTCTTACAAACAGCTCACACTGCCTTGATATAAGATAGTCAGTTAAAAAATTAGAATTTTCTTATCAGAAGACAGAGTAAGAAAGAGCCAGAGATAACTAACCCTGGTGGCCACATTCCTTGAGCTGTTACTGGAATGAGCAAAAATGCTTGTGGGGGGGAATATAAGTATAAATATGCTGAAAAAAAGAGATTAGGAATTGCGACATACGGATTTGCTACAGTGAAAAGGTGAGCAGAATAATCAATGCATATAAAAATATTCTGCTTCCTTGATTTAAGAATCAAATGCCTGTAGACAGGTTTTACTCTCATTCATACCAGGGTAATTTATTGTACTCCACAGAATGCAGAAGAAAACTTGGCCCTTAATCTGTGAAAGGAAGTTTTCAGGATGAGGAGTTTGATTTGACTTCAAAGAATATGAACCGGTTCTTTCTATTCTGTAGTCAATTATTCCCTTTCAATGCAAGTCCCATTGGGAATAAAGCTTTCTCTGATGAGGTTTAGCCTTATAGTTCACTGAAGTCCCCATGGATTCAATCTTGCCTCGGAGATTCTTTCTTTCTTTCTTTCTTTCTTGTCTTCCTTCCTTCCTTCCTTCTTTCCTTCCTTCCTTCCTTCCTTCCTTCTTTCCTCCCTCCCTCTCTCCCTTCCTTCTTTCTTTCTTTCTCTTATTCTTTCTCTTTCACTTTTTCTTTTCTTCTTTCTTTGTCTTCCTACCTTCATTCAAAACAAGTTTTTTCCAAACATTTATTGAAGATTTATTTAGACATCTACTGTCTAAATCAGAACTAAAATTCTAGTAAAAGAGTCATGATTAGATCTTTGAAGCTTAAATAAAGGAAGTTATATTGTACAGTATATCTGTCAGGAGATTTATGTTTCAGATATTTCATTTATATATGATTTATGATGTCATATAATCTTGAAAAAATAAAATTCCAACAGGGCAAGATCTGAGATTAAATAGCTGTTTACTTCCTAAAAAAAAGAAGTTTTTTTTTTTAAAATATATAAATTAATAGTTTAAACAATTGTAACTCATTAATTCTAAATTGAACTCTATTTGACTGAGTACTAATGGTCTTAAATTTTGTTAGTATGTTAAAATATTAAAACTGTCCATTCAAAATATAAAGCATATATAAATAATATACTTTACTTATTCTGTAGCCAGTATAAACACAGAGCACTGTGTGCCTAAAATAAATCTCCTTGCAATTTCTATTTGTGATGGTATTGAAGGTGGTGAAATATTTTTTTAAGATTAATGTGAATAAGTATGAGTTTTTGAGTGGGGTCCAAATTACAGGTTTTTTATGGAAAAGATGCATTTGGAATTGAAACATAATTGTGAAGTTCAGTCCTAGATTAAAATTTGAATGCTTTTCTGAAGGTCTGAAACATAAGATTTTGCAGCTACATTTAAAAAAAACTTACTAAGTACTGAGCTTCCCCTCCCATACTCTCCTCTGACCAGATGTGACCATTTTTAGATGTTTAACTGGAACCATCCATTTAGAAAACATTTCCCATAGTTGTAAAAACAGCGTTTGTAGCTCCATTAAATGGACACTGTAAATTTAATTCAGAATTAATATGTAGGTTTGATACACTTGCTATTTTCCGTAATTTAGCTATATCTAATCCATCTTTCTCTCAGCCATAAAATTTGAGAAATATACTCTAGCGGAAATTAAACAGGGGCTATCAAAATGATCAGAACTTGTTAAGGAGATGTGATTTCTCTGTTTCAAAGTGATATATAAATGAGGTGTGGGGCAGAAAAGTGGAAAAAAAAAGATTTTTTTCCCTTAGTTTTTATGGATTTCTGAACTTTCCTAACAGTACATTAAAAGTTTCATTTAACCTACTAGATCCGAGGTGTTAAATATCTACATATGATGTCTTAAATGCAAACAACAAAATATTCCAAAATTGTAATTGGAAATGAGGAAGTGAAAAAGATTGTAAACCTGAACTGAAACTGATTTCCAATTTCAGTGTCCCATTATGCAGAAGCATAAAACACAACAAAAAAGAAGATCAGATTCTTCATTAAAAACTTGAGAAAAAAATTACTCACCCTGGAGTCACTATCTGGCAAGGGGGAATGTTGCAGTCAACTTGGGGGATTCTTCTAGGGAGAAGCTATACCTATTTTTCCTTTGTATAGGTGAGAGAGAAGGCTTGGTATTTTTTGTTCTTGCTGTATAGCTTCGTATTGGAAAAAGGGTGAGATTCTGTGATCTAAGGTGGAATTTATCCAGACAAGGAAACATCTCTTTTTTAGATACTCGGCTTTACTTTCATGTTCTTCCCCTTTAATGTTAAATGGGTCACAGGACTTACAACCTACCCCGCTTTTAAAACTATCCATGCTTCCTTCTGCTGCCTGAGATAACCAGCAGTGATTAGAATAGCTTAATATTTCAGGCAGAGGTGTGGGGTGGAAATGCTCTAGCTTATTGGTAAGCAAAGTCGGCAGCACTGCTCTCACTGGTAGCAGGAAGATGAGTGGTTTAGCATCAGACATTATATACTTGGAAGAAATAAAAAAAATCAGGAAAAATATAAATAAAAAAGAGTGCAAAGTTTTATTGTCAAGCGCGGCTGTCACTTCATGAAACCAGAGTCATATATAAGATATATGTGACATACTAATAGGAAGTAATTTACCCAAGGATGTTTTTGTGCCTTGAAGTGCCTTCAACATTTCTGCTTTGAAAACTTTGCAAGTGTGTATGCATCAGAGCAGTTACCGAGGCGCTGAAGTTCCCAATTTGTGCACAATGTGACTTTTATAATGCTATTAAACTCATCTCATGGAAAGCGGTGTGCACAAAACAATGATACATGAGATCTCAAGGAGGCTGCTGAGTGGGGGAGAAGGCTGGAGTGAGGAGAAAGCTTTTATAAAGTCACTTTGAGAATGCACCTCTGCTCCAGAAACCTTCTGTTTATTCACATTGGAAATTATCTCCTGCGCTTTGGGCTGAGATTCATGCTGCTTGCATTCCTCACCCCCTCTGTATAATAAATTACATGCAATTTTTTTTCTCTCTCTTTAAAGTAAATTTAGTGTTGATGAGATGCAGCAGATTGACAGCCCTGGTAATTGAACTCATGTATTTATCTCTAGCATGGGGCAGTGACAGCCCAAGATTCCCTCCTGTCCCAGGAGCTCTAACTTCAAGGGATGGCCTCAGATGAGGACGCAGGATCTGTAACTCTACTGGTCATGCAATCATCAATAAAAGCTCACCATTTTCCAGCTGAAGTGTGACTTTTTTCCCTCTTACCCTCATTCCTGACTTGCCCACCTGTCCTGCTCTTTTCTCTTTGGCATCTAGACTGTAAATTCAGGGGAATTTTTGAGCAGTAACATACCCATGGAGCCCAGTTCTGGGTACGGGCATTTCAAGGAGTTTATTGGAACATAGGTAAACCCCACAATTACACAACTGAAAATGCCATCTTTCCTCGTTATTGCATGCTGGGACACTTCTGACCATTAATTTTGCCCCATGGGAGACAAACTGAGGGCACCAGATTAATTTCCCACAGAAAAGCTGTGAGATGGTGATAGACCTGGGGAGGGAGGACACACAGATTTTCCTGTGTGATAGGAAAGTCTAAAACTGTGATTTTTCTTTGTCCATTCATAAAATACAAACAAACCTTGAGAGCAAACAAATAAACCTCTTACTGCAAAGCAAAATTCCCTGGAGGAAAAAAAAAATTGAGCGAGGTGAAGGTCAGTCCAAATATTCTGCTGTGAGAAATTCAGAGCATTTTATTCAGAGTAAACCTATATATGACTTTTTTAATGCACTAAACAAATTATTTTTTAAGCTATTTTGAAATTTTAAAAGACGTATCCCATGTGGAAAGTATTGCTACAGAATACTTTGTCATCATCATCATTGTGTTTTATTTGTTTTCCTCCTCTCGTGAAATTTGCTTGAAAACAATACATTTTCAGGCATTTTGAAAGATGTCATTTCCATAACCAGGCAGGCATTCGGACAGCATTGCTATGAACAGCTTTAAATGGCAGTGACTCTGGCTCTGAAACACTGCCCAGTTTAAGGCATCTAAACTAGGAGTGCAGTTACTGTGGACTTCTGTTGTCAAGGGAGAGAAAGAGACATCTCCAAAAAGCAATGGAGGACCATCAGATCTGACTCTCCAGTCTCCTCTGGTCACACTGCCAGAAATGAAGCTATAGTAATACAAGCTTCAGTTACCACACGCGCATCCATTGGATGTAGTAGACACGTGGAGCCCATGCGAACTCCACAACTACCACTGTTTTGGCCAACCAGGTGAAGACCAACACAGGTTTGGCTGCACAAGTCACAGTGAAGACTCTAGACTACTCTGTCAGCATGGCCCTTTGCTTCGTGAAGACTTAGGAGAGATAGTCCTTATGGACTTAAATATGTTGGATGTTCTCAGGCTTGGATTCAATAACTAGGACAAGTAAAACCCAACGCAGTTGGATTTAGGTATAGGAAATTTTGCTTAGTTAGGAAAAGATACAGTCTTGGCTCTGTCCTCTTTCTCCACTGGCCTTCAGAGCTGATGTGGCTTGGCAGCAAATAAATGGTCTTACATTAAAGCAAGGAAAAAGCAGTGTAAGAAGGTGAGCCATGATAACTTAAGACCTATTCCTGAGATGGTGCAACTAATACATTACCTTTTGTTCACACCTCCCTCCTCCTAAAGACACAGCTTGGGTCTTTGTCTGGGACTTGGATGTGGAAATCTTTATATATAACCTCCAGCTCCTATTTCTCCCCCCTCCCCTTCAGTTTTCTTAATGGTATTCAGGGAGAGTCATGCTCTTTATTTTCCACATGACATCAAGGCATTGTATTAAATAGAGGATTTGGGACTTGGCAAATCAACAAGCACATTGTACTCCTGTGGAGACAAAAGGTGACTGAACAGTTTAGCCAGCCGACATACAGGCAAAAGTAATGCTCCACGGTAAGAGGATTGCCGGCTCTATTGTTGGGCCCACAACAGGAACCAACTTATTGCAACATTAATTTCCCATCTCACGTGGAAGTTATTTAAGGGAGAAGACTAACAAGCAAACAGTGCCCACAGTTTAATCCTATTGTCACCCTGATGGATTTACATTTGCTGCTGGGTTGTAGGGGTGGAATGAGGCTGCTTTGTTATTATTTCAACTGTATTTGCTGGGGGAAAAAACAACTCCAGGATTAGGAAAACATGGCTTCTGCTACCTTTAGATAGTCAGGAACTGCTGTTCTGTTAGTGTAGGTATAAGATGACTAAAATTATATCTTAGTGATGCAGAAATTCTTCACTCAGGGATCATGGAAATATTTTTAACTGTAATTAAGACTTGTGAAATATCTCTTTTTTTGGCTACATCTGTTCTTATGACTTCATCTCATTTCTCATTTGCCTTTTTTTAATATGTATAGCAGCAGTCACAGCAGTACATGGGGCCAAGGGTAGTAGTTATTGAGTGTAGTGCAGTTTTCTACTCTTTGCATCCTGGAAATATCTGTAGAAGTTCACCTATAGGTTTATATTTTCTCTGTAACCCCAACGTGTGACATTAGTTAGTTTTGCAGTTATAGGCAACTACTTTACTGACATTGAACAACAACAGCATACATCTCCAGTAGACTAGTCATTCAAATATTTAGTTATCCAGGTTTGGACTAGGTTTCAGAGCCTCTAGTGATCCTTTTTAGCATAAAGCTGTTTAACTTTACATGCATGGAAAGGCAGTCACATCTTTGGATTACCAAGCAGATATACTGCAGATTCAGTTTAGCCAAATCTTCAGCTGATGTTGATTGCCGTAATTCCACTAAAGTCAGTAAGTGTCATAGTGATTTACATAAGTAAGAAAACTAGACCTGTAGCTTTTATGGCTTTCTTGAAAGCGATTGTTCCTTTTCAGGGTATTCATGGTTAGAGTGAATAATACAGGAGGAAGTCAGGAGTTCTCATTGTTTGTGTTGAAATCGAAAATCTAGGTCATTTACAGGTAGTCGCCATTTGTTGTACTTTACAATTCCAGGCAAGTTTTATTTGGAAAAAAACCCCAAAACACAGATGTTTTGGGGTGCAAATGACCTCCATTTTTTTTTTTTTAGCAATGTCTGTGGTTTTGTTTGTTGAGTTTTTCTTTTATTACTGAAACCCATTACCTGCAAATGTACACTCAACATTTTTACCTTAGTTACGTTTACCAAGAAAAAATAGAAACACACATACACACAGCCCCCCCATTGTACATTGCTTGTGAACAGTGTTTATTCATTTTTCAGCCAGTTATAACTGAAAAAAAATATTTTTGCTGACAGGCAACTAGCTTAAAGCAAAAATTTCTTCCTTGAGGCACATCCAAATGCTGTCTTCCTCTCTTCTTTATTTGACTGCATCAGACTAGCATTCTGAATGGCACCATGGCTCTTTCTAATGCTCCTCATTATGTCTTTTTATTATGTATGTGGTTTTTTTCCTCATGTATGCGTATTATATTTTTTGCTGCTCAATACTTTATTCCATACGGATGGAACACATGCAAGGCCCTGTCAGCCTGACAGTCTTTCTCAGTCTTCTTTAAAAATAATCTCTTTAAGTATTTCTTGATCCAGATCTCTGCCTTATGCTCTTTGGAGCAAGGAACATATCTGATTTTTAAGTACAAAGAGTTCCTTTCTACAATTAGTAAAAGCATTTTCAAGGGTGAAAATCTGATACACAGTGCTCAAAAAAAGCTGAAAATATGCAAAATATCAAACAGTCCTGTTTGCATAATCCTGGTGCTAGCATAAAGTTTTTATACTCCCCAAATACCTTCCTTCACATAGATTTGAAGCACATCTATTGGAAGTGTCTGCTTGTACCATTTTAAGTTCTGTACGAGGTCCCCAATCTCCTCTTACAGCCTGTTCCTGAACTTTAGCAGCCATCATCTTCCAGCCTAACTCTGGAATCTTTGATCAGAAATTACTGCAGATCCTAGCTCAGTGGCTCATTTGCACTTAATATAACTATAGCTGTTTAAAAATTATGAATTTGGGATTCATTTCACCTGATTTTAGTTATCTGCAGGGTGTCTACCTATGAGCTGGTTTTCTGAGCTCTAGTTGCTAAGATCGTGGGACTCCACAGAGGGATTCCTCTGATCAAATGCTCTGCCTACTTCAGGCAGAGCTCGATTATTCTCCAGAATACAGTGGCTGTACCTGGAAAAGGATCCTAAGCGCTAAGCTCCTATTGCAGGACAGAAGGCACTTGGAAGTCCTGTATCCTCTGTTGGTCCAGCGTGGATGCCTTGGATTGCCAGTTGTCAGTCCATGTAACTGAGTCCTACGTGTCCAGAAATTTCTGAGCTGTTTTGGTTCCCTCTGGAGTCAGCAAGGAGAGCGAGCTGGGAGGAATTGGCTTTGGGAGGTGAGTATTGCTCACCCTTCGCTTTAAAGGAAAATTGCATGCCTAACTTTTAAGACAGCTGAAGTGGTCTGCTGTGAAACCCACCCTTGCTTGCATATGTGGGATGATGTCAACCTCTTAACAGTGCTTTTAAAGAAAGACATCCTTCTGTCGTGTCTTGAAAGTAAATCTTAATCTGCTTTGGTTTGGAAGGTTGTTTCTGGCCTTGATTTGTAGAGGATCCTAGGGCAGTTGCCTACTTACTTATTTCAATGTTTCTTTGCCTGAGAAGTGGGTAATAATCTCACAGGGATTTTATTATTTATTATTAACACTGATATAGCACTGATTACATACAAACATATTAAGAATCACATCATGTTAGATGCTGTAAAAATAAATCAAATGGTACAATTTCTATTCCACAGAATTTGGAGCCTGAAAGAAAATATGTAACAAAAGTGTCCTAATAAAGAGGTGAGGTTGGTAAGGAGGAACAAAATTAATTGTACAAAATCCATAGCCAGTCAGCAGTAGCAATTATAAGTCATTACCTGATATTTTTCAGTGCTTTAACATGTTTGGATGACAGACTCTAGACAGGCTAATGCCAGTGTAAGTGAATCATACAGGGGATGAGTGCTTGTAAGCAGACTTGCTATATTTGGGAGAATAAATGTTTGTGTTATGCAAAAAAAAAAAATCACAAACACATTTGCTTTGAAATCTTTGGAACAGAATTCCATTTATATTTAGTAAAAGTCATTGTTATGGAAATGAATTACTTTAAATTTAATGTGCAACAGTTCAGCAAAAAGATTATGACCCTATTTTGATTTTTTTTAAATGAAACATATTTTTGCAGTGCTTATAGTAAGTTTGGTCTAATGGATTTGATTGGAGAAAAAATATACCATGACAGAAGAAACAGATTAGCTGTGCAGGAGAGGGAATATGTTAGACTAAGACAAACGAACAAAACATACACAGAAGTCTACAACGATTTAACACACAACCTTCTCTCTAGAACAGTGTCATGCTGTCATGCGTTAGGTACTAAGGCATCCATGCTAGCAGTGCCATTTTCCTAGACAACATCCACAGCTATCAGAGAACAGTCATCTATTGAGAATTATTTGCAGCATAGCTGGGGTGAATCTCAGCTCAAAGATTTGATGCTGAAAAGACTAGATTGGTGCTTGAGTTTTTGCATCGGGAGCTGATGTAGCTGATTTAATTGGACAATGTAATGTCATTTACTAATTTACATGTATACATATGTACTCACCTATGCAGGACTGTGACCTAAAACCACAACACAAGTGTAATAGACTCAAGCACTTGTTTAAGAGCAGGATCATATTTACATGCTGTCCTAACTAGAACGTAAAGTCCAACTTTTGTAGGATCTTCTGAACTATACAAACTTCAGTTTGTACCCTGTAGTCCATAAGTGAAGTATCCAGCTAAATGAAAAATGTATATGGCTGATGTGGGAACAAAAGAGATTTGGGATATTTAGAAAGCACAGCCTGACTTTTCCAGTTCGGACTGCTGAGCTGGTTCTCTCTTACAGGGAGTTCCTATTGCATAAAGATGCAGCCATTCCTCTACCTGCCTCACTGTGCAAAGACAACTGCGTATACCGCCAATGTAATGCATACTTGCTAAAACTAAATAATACCTTTTTTTTCACAACACCATGTATTAGTATAACCAGTCACACTAAGTTCATATACTAACTCTACTTTACAGGGCAAAAAAGAATAAGCAAGTGGGATTTATTTCACTGAACTGCTAGTGTCTACAATATGGGCTACTCCATCTGAACCACTCATGTAAACAGGCTATATAGTCAACAGAGAGCAGTATGCTGAGGGTGTGATTACTTTGTCATATTTTAGATGTTAGGAGCATCCTATAATTGCCTATATCTGGGCACTGACAGTGGTCCTGTGACCTACAGAGACGGAGGTATCTACCTGTCCATGGGAAAGTCCCACCTTCATTTCTATTAAATCTCTATGCAATATGTGATACGTGATAAAGTCATTGACTGAAAAAGTTTATATTTGTTCAATTACCATCATAGCATAAATACATTGGTCAACTAAAGCTGTTTCAAGAGGAGTAGATCTGATAAAGGCTGCTGCTCTGTATCTTGTCTGGTGTGGATTCCCTGGTGTTTAATGAGAGGTGGTATTACTAAGTTTTCACTTGCGGTGCCTCCTTCTTGTTTTTGGGCCAACAATTTCTTTAAATGTACAGAAACCTAGTAATTTTTGTTACTTCTATCCCTCTGGCAAAATTGGTTGAAATTAGCTAATGGATTCAAAAACTACTGAAACAGAGACTGAAAATCTGACACTTACGCTTTGTGATCATAAGCATTGAATTTCCTTAGAATATTGCTGAAAAGCTGCAGCTATCCCTCAAAGTTTCCCCAAAATGTAAGAATAGTTTGAAGCCTACAAATAATGACATTGATTTCTTCACATGTGTGTCATATGTACTCTTCTCCCCTGCCCCCTAAATCTGTTGCCTGCTTTGCTCATTAAAAGTGAACCATTTAAATAGGCAAAAATGGGAATGGGTAGTGTCTCAGTCTTGCCTATCATAATGGAATACCTCTCTTGGTTGTTCTTTAGGTGTTATCATACTGTATCTAATAAATAATAGTGACAAACTGCAAACACCATGGAAAGTTGCATTGATTATAATATTAATTCAAGAACCAACAAGATAGATTTTTTTCTTTAATTCAGGGGAAACAAAGCACAGCATAGAAATTGAACATAAACAGAGTTGGGATCTGCAATTCATTTTTCTTGTTTACTATGAAATTGGGCCTAGTTAAGTTTCAAAAATGCTAATGAGGAAATAAATTAGGTAGCAATTTTCCAAGGCAATATCTCATTGGATTTGTATTTGTTTACTTTTATCTATATTTATCCTTGTTAACCCCTTTTTTCCTGGCCATTCAATTTCAATAATTTTGTTTTTTCTCTCTTTCTTTATTTGCTTATTTGTTTGGTATGATTGCATTTATAAGTTTCCAAGAAATGAATATCCATACTTCATAGAAAAGAAAGAGGACAGGAGAGGGAAATAACCCACTTTGAGGGTCCTGTATTCTATTTTTATCTCACTGTCAGCTGAATAACCACATCACTCATACTGGATTTCCAAAAAGCTCTTGACATTTGACTAGCTCTATTCACACTAAAGTCAACGGTAGTTCATTGAAGCCAGTGAGATCAGACTTAGGCCAGCAGTAATCACTTTTGAAAATTCCATCCTTAATCTCCAATAATTTCTATTGACCTTTGGGAGAAGCTTCTCTGGAAGGAAACTTTGACTGTAATGAAACTTGAAAACAAGAGGCAAATTAAGATATATTTTTCTTAAGGCCAAGCTATATACTCGTAAGTTTAAATATAACTCTCCTGTAAGCATGTTTTTTTTTCAGTGAGAATTACATTCACCATCATAAGAAAAAGTTTAAGAGTAAATTATTGCATGACATGAAATGTATATGGCTCAATGTAACGTCATAGCACTATAATTCCCTGAAGTTTTGCTCTTGGCAACATACTTAGCACATAGGCATCAGTCTGAATAGAGGAAAGTCAATGCACTTGTATCAGAAAATTCATCTGCAATGCAATTCCTTTCTGTTCCACAGGATTGTCACCATTAAGCAGTCAATTTTCAAACCCCATATAGTGACTTTGAGAATGGCACTCGAGGACCTGCTGATATAAAACCTATCATTATCAGGTCAATCATTTCCCAAAGCAGTGACAGATATTCAACATTATTTTCAGAGATAAATGAATAGTCTTCATCGCAGCTCCTCTCCTTGTTGGCAATTTCAGTAAAGAGGCCAAGAGGTGAATAACCTGCAGAACTTGTTCTCTTTTTTTCATGCCTGGGATTGACTTTTTTAAGTTAAAGACCTTTTGGAGAAAGTTTGCCCTCTCATAGCCTTTTTGCAAAAAAGTGGCCATGTATGTGAATTTCGAGCAACCAGCAACACCCATTGCTAAAGGGCAGGAGCTAACCAGGGAAAGGTCATTCCAATTCACAAAGGGCTTTGATATTTCAGAATAGCTGACTTTCTTACGAACTGAAGGAGAACCTCACATTTCAAATTCTTTGTGTAAAAGAAAAAATGTCATGGTCCTCAGGAAACCCACAAGAAGAGCCATCCTGAAGGTATGAATACTGGAAGCTCTTGGAGGGTGGCTGTACAGAGGTTCCACAAGTTTTCTGTTTCTCTTATCCTACACATTAAAATGGAAAGTCACTTTGATGAGTAGCAAAATGAGGAGGGGCCAAGGTGTTTAGGAACTGAAGCTCTGCTAGCTTCAAAGCTTTCATCTCCCCCTCCGTGTAAAGAGGCACAGTGGGGTCCCAAGCAATTGTCATAGCCAACTAATGGAGAAAATGGAGAGAGGCACCGACCAAAGAGAAGACAACTATTTTAATGAAACCCAGTCATAGATTCCAAGACAACTCTGTCAACATTCGACAGTTGTCATAAAACATTTATATTTCTATGAATCATCACCTCCTGAGGAAATAACATTCCTTGGGGAGTTTCCAGTGAGGAATAATGAGGATACAGCACTTCCAGAGATTAGGCTTTTATTTTATTTTATTTATTTTATTTTATTTTATTTTATTTTATTGGTATTCTATGTAAACTGCCTAAACATAAATTTAGGGGCCACCTGAGGTAAGGAGACCCAGCTTTAATAATACTTTCCATGCTTATTCATTCTTTAGTGTGTTTTTCACAATATTTTACTAGTGTCTATGTGCATTAGCATATACATTCAATGTCAATATGAGGCAGACTCAGACAATGGCGGGGTTTTTTTCAGAACTGGGAAGGGAGTGTGGCTCCCTTCTATGCTAGATGTACAACTGGGAATAGATAGAAAAAGATTTCTAAAAATAAGGCTTTATAAAGGTTTCTTCACCAGAATGATAGACCTCTAAAGACATGGGAAGAAAAAAAAAAGAAAAAATACAGCTACATGAGGAAAAATGGGTTTTAGTTGTTATTATATTTCTGTTTAGATTGTTCCCTCTTGCATGTCCATCAGCCAACTCATCAATTAGATTTTTAAGCAGCTCCAGGCAGACCAAGACTTATTTTACTTTTTGGAAAGCCCCATTCCTTTGGAAACAAGTCAATATAAGTTCCACATGTAAACTAGATCCACGCCCTGCCTGAAACCTCCTGTGGAGGCCTGTCTGTAGCTGTCATATCCCTCTGACAAAGCCCAGATACTCAGAAATTGAGGATGGCCCTTTTTCCACTCTGCTGAGGTTTTCCCCTGCCAGCCCAAGACTTCCTGCCTTCCCTTCTATCTCTCTAAAAGCCTGCATCAAGGCCTCGTTCCTTGAAAGAACAAAAGATGCCTGTTTCCTGCTAATCACCTCTTTAACAAGCCTCGTTCTAAATAAACGTCATCCATCACATAACTGTGTGATTTATACTTTTCATCTAGGAATGTGTGCTGATCCAGGCACCGAATGCAGACTAAGCTCCCTTAGGGAATGAATTCACCCTTATGAAACTTCCTCTTCCAACTCCATTTCTCATTAGAATGTTTCCTTTTTCTCCTTCATTCTCTCCTACATTTTACTGTCTCCCCTCTTCCTTCTGTGCATCAAGTACTTCTATCTTACTCTTTCTACATTAAAAAAAATGCTTTATTAGAAGCAACCTTTCAATTAACTTTTCTAAGTAAAATGACTGTATTAGGCAAAAGTTTGTGTAGTAGCCAATAAAATGTCAGATATTATTGAACACAGGCTTGGACTAACCTTGCAACCCAATAAGTTATTATGTGTAAATGTTACAACTTGATTTTGATGAGAATACACATGTATGATGAAGCCATTTTATGGCTGAGTGATTGATTACAGCATTCTGATCCATCTCAACAAGATAAACTCAGATAAAAGAATCTGCTGATATTTAAGACTTGACAATTTATTATCCGAAGACTACTGTAAAAATGATTTTATAATTCCCTTCATTTAAGTGGGGGGGTTTTTTTTGAAAGTAATGAAACATTTTCCAGGGTAACTGACTATGATCAGAAACTCTTCTAGCTAGCTAGCAGTAAATTCCACTAAGAAATAAAAATGAGACAAAACAAACATTACTGGTTGTCTTAGCTGCTTCTTGAAGCTATTGTATGAAAGCTAGTCAAGTGGGAACTTGTTCTTCTGTTAAAATTTTAAGCCTTTTATTATGCTTAAAATCTTGTTATGGGCTAAAGGGAAATGTAGTAAATATGTGAAGTCAAGAATTTATTATTAATAAAATTGAAATCTTAACAGTATAACTAGACAAATATTTTTAGTTCAGATTTATTTATTACAGAAAAAGAAAATAAAGAATACTTTTACCAAGAAAAAAAATTCTCAGTAATATAGCAAAGCAGTTAGAATTGTTATACACACAGTAGTACCTATCCCTTTTAAAAGCATTATGGTCACCCTTCCACTGTCCCTCTGGATCCTATGACACCAGTCTTCCTCAAGCAAAGGAACATCTGGACCAGGTCATCAGTGTTCCAAGCTCTCCAATGGGAAAAAATGAGGTTAACAGTGTTTCTTCTTTCTTCCTCCTTTTTTGGGGGAGTGGCATGGGCTATTTCTGAATTTTCTAACATCCTTATACACCTTGCTCTTTCTTCCTTGTTTGCAGCTTCATATTACATCCCAGTTTACTATAGATAGTGTGTCCTACATATGTTAGATATTTGGTCTTTGCTGATATGTTACCCCTAAACCTGATTTAACCCAGTTCCAAGTCTTCATTTCTTTCACCATTGGTGACCTGCTTAGAGCCTTTGGGTCCAGGACTAGACTGCAGAGCGGGATCCATTTCTCCTAACTTAACCTATTAAAAGTTAAACCCAATCTTTGATTGAGAGAGAGAGAGAGAGAAAGAGAAGCACTTCCAAAGGTCCAAAAAGGAGCCTAAGTTGTATGGATTGAATTACATACTGGAGACTCTTGTCTTAGTTCCTGAGAGTGTCTTTCTTACTTCTTAAGAGTTATAACCCTTCCTTTAGCACTAGCTACAGAGGGAGCTTATACTCCTTTCTTCTGTGCAATATTGAACATGTAATGGCATGACTATCCCATCAGTCCCCTGTGCTTTCACTGTGGTAATGTGGATCCCAGACTACTAAGAAAAGATGGGAAATTTATCTGAAAACCATTGCTACAGTTTACACAGTCTTTCCCCCTCATCTTCAATATTAGCAAGTCTCTTTCATTGCCCTCAGAATCAACAATTTTAATTTAGTTGAAGAGAAAGCAAAATCTCCAACCCTTCAACCCAAAGAAATTGTCTGGAAAGCTCCTGTTGACTTCCCTGAGAACTGGCTTATTCTGTATTTATTGTTGTATTCAGGCTTTCTGGATTTCAGGCAAATATTACCTAAATCAACTCTGGTGATCTGGAAAACAATCTATTTTGGTGACATGTCTGCAGGAGTAAGCCAAATTTCTACCATTGGGACTTTTTCTTCTATCACTCTTAGTTCTGTTTAGTTTCATTAATCCAATGAAACATATTGCTCTAGAAACAATTAGAGCCAGAAGACTTTGTCCCTGCTCCAACTCATTTTCTCTCCCTAACTTTGGGAGAGATTTTTAATCATGATTTCCTTCTATCTCTAATACATAAAATGGGGAAACTGGTGTAGCCTGATAACAAAGACAGCAAATTTCAAGATTCTGGAACCATCTAACTGCCATATGAATAATGATCTGCATATATTCCCTACTCATATAAATAATAATAAATTTTGCAATAGGTAATAATGCATTTGCTTGCTGTGCCTATTCTTTGAAATGGAGTACAACCAGAAGAACAGCAATAATTGGTATGAGTAATCAACCATCGCAACAATGAAAGTTTCAACTGAAAATGAGTACCAGATGCTAAATGAATAATAGTGCAATAAATGGATAATATTAACCTAAAGGTGCAAAAAAATAAGCAGATTCCATTTCATCAACAATTTCAGAGATGATTAAGTTTGGCTTTTTTCTGAACTGGATAAAATATACCAAAAAATGTTTATCAGGAAAAAAATAATATTTCATCTCAAAGTACTTTCCTTTAACAAAATAATGAAGTTCTATCTTTATTCAAGTCATTAAAAAATGCCTATATATTAGAATCTAAGACAAAATGTTATAGCAACATAAAAATTATATTACAACACAATTATCAAGTTTTGTTCCACAAATATCGAAAAGAGACATTACAAGGCCATCAGAATCCTTCCCATATTACTTTAAATTGAACTGTAAATTAAATCAATCTTATTTCCTAAAGCTTTTCAATTCCAGTGGAACCCTGTACCCTCACTTTATACAATTTGTCAACATATTTCTGACCAGATGCAGTCATAACACATACTCAATATATCCTGTTTCTGCCAGCTACAGAAGCTAAGATTTTACTTCATCTGACATTACTGCAGGTAAATGACATGTCTCAGTTAGAGGCTCTTTCACCCATGCCTGCTCTCTCGCTGGACAGACTGAGACCATCACTCAGCAATTCACATGATACAAGGTAAGAACACCCTCTCTGTGTTGACTCTAGGTGGAACTTTGACCATCTAGTCTCCTAATTTTGCTTAGGCTTCAACCTTTGATAAGAAGAATATAAGATCCTTATATCATGTTTTAAAGATTTCCAGTGATTTATTTTGGGTTTTGATCAGTATTGAAGGTCATCAATTTAGCTGCAGAGAGTGTTATCATGGAACTCCTGGGTTATTTGGAAGTTAGCAAAACTATACCAACATTCATAAAATATATACATCCTACCTTTGGAATTAATATCCAAGATAATTTAACTACCTGTTGGTGAAAGTTTATTTTTCCACCCATTGAGGATATCCAAGGATAGCTAAGGTTTTTGGTGATGTTGCTATTGAGCACTTGGGCAAAACAAGCTGGGGCTTAAGGTAATCTCACTACCTTGAAAAATTTCTAATATTTTAAAAACAATTCCTGCATAGTACATCTGTTCAGTTCAAATCTATAATTGCATTTCATTACCATCTGGAAACGCACAACTGTTTTGTCACACTTTCAGTTTATTTTGACGCAAATCTTTCTCCCAATCCCAGTTCACTGAATCTCTCATTGTGAGTGAAGCTCAATATTAAAGCTTTAAATTCTTGTGAAGAAAATTGTCATCCTCAATTCATCTCATCCCGAGGCAGCTGTACCTTGAAGGAATGCAACTTCCACTGCCTTGTCTTGGCCCCTGATCTGGTGGATGTGCCTTGCTCGTTAGGGTGAAAGAGGTGTAGCCATTTCTATTTACAGGGTGTTTCTGGACTTTGGTGTGCAGGGACACTGAATGCTGCCAAGACTGGAGGGGTTTTGTGCAGGTCAAGAGCTTTCTGATCCTAGTCACTGTTAACAATGAAAGTGGAGGCAATTCTGCATTGTCCCACCAGCTGGGCACCGACTGCCTGGGGAACAGCTTTGCAGAAAAGGACTTGGGGGACCTTCATAGACACCAAGTTGAACATGAGCCAGCAATGCACCCTTGCGGAGATGGTGACTAACCACGTACTGGGCTACATTAGCAAGTGCATTGGCAGCAGGCTGAGGGTGGTGATTATTATATCCCATTCAACACTAGTGAAACCAAACCTGGAGTACTGCATCTCCCCTATGTGAGAAAGATTGAAAAACTTAAGCTTGTCCAGCAAAGAGCTACCAAGATGTATTCATGCCCAGAGCATAAGACATACAAGGAGAAACTGAGCGAGCTGGTTTTATTCAGTCTTAAGAAAAGCAGAATAAGAAAATGACATTAAATGTGTATTAGGTAGTTAAAGAGATGGTGGAGCCAGACTGTTTTTGGAGGTAGACACAGAAAGAACAAGAGGCAACAGGCACAGGTTACAGAAAGTGAAATTCTGATTAGAAATTAGGAAAAAAAATCTCACAGTCAGGGTGGTCAAACTTTAAAGCAGAGGCCCAGACAGGAGGTGAAATCTCCATTCCTGGAGACGCTCAAAACTTGGCTGAGCAAGGGCCTAAGCCAAATGATATAACTTTTAAATTGGCCCAGCTTTGAGCTATGCTAGCCCTTCAGGAATTCCTCATAACTGAGATTACTCTATGATTCTCTGATCTTAAATGTGGGAAGCTGGAGTTCAGAAATCAAGTTATCTGGCCTCACAGGTACTGATTCAAAGGTCTAATTGTAGATGCTCTACTGAAAACCATAATAACCATAAAAATAACCATAAAACCCATATGGATAAACCCTGTCCATATCAGAATAAAATTAAAGCAATAGTCAAATAAATAAATAAAAACCATGCAGCCTGTAAAGGATCTTTCAGCTGATCATTTATCTCTCAAGGCAGACTGTAAAAGAACAGAGGACCCAAATCAGAAGGAAATTTCTTTTTACATTTTTTGACTATGGAAAGGGGGAACTTCCGGAGATTTTGGGGACCAGGACCAGGAAAGAACACAAAGGGGTTGTGTTTTGCCTCAGAATTATGTGACTTCTCCCAGGTGACTTTGACTTGTTTCTGCACTGTCTAGTGGGCAGTGTGTTCAGTGGGACCATTCGGTTGCAAAGCTCTACTGCTTGTATAACATTTGCTGACATGGATACATATTCCACCAGTTAAAAAATGTTCTGAGATATCTGCACATATTCACGATAACAACCTGTATCTTGCAAAACAGAGTGTGAAGTAAGGTGAATGAGAAGCATTGTCACCCAGTGACCAGTATTCTCTAGGTCTCAGTGTCCAGAGTTTCCATTAAGAAGTCATGAAATGCTCTAATAGTCTCATTTGGGCTCTCATTATGTCATTACAGCTCTTCCCCACTCCCCTCTGGAGTATGACTTTGTGGTAAGGTTTTATACAGGAAGAGCAATAGATCTCTACAGCTGAGTCCTGCTTATCTTCTCAACTGTTCTTCAGTGTAATATCTCAGAGCCAAAAGAACAGACAGGAGTAGATACTAAAAAGCCTGTTCTTAAGAAATTCAGAGCACCCAGTTGTGTGAACAGATGTGAAGGTCAGTGCCTTCTGACGTGCTCTGGGTTTTATATGCAGATGAAGTAGGAACTAATATTTACCCTATCCATATATCGCAGCCTAGTAAGGCTGAAAGGCTAAGACTGGCAGGTGATCTTCAACCCCATGCAGAACTTCAACCCTGTCCATTTAAATGATGCTTTTCCCTGGGATGAGGACAGCTTTTTTTATAATTTCAGGGGATATGGTAAGTCTCTGGGAGAAACAGGCTCTGCTTTCTGTTGCATGTGCCTGCTTTGCCTTCCTCCTAGGACCCAGAAAAATCCACAACTGCACCTCCCCTGCTATCATATGTACTCATATCCAGGGAACTTGTTTTGAGATGTAGTTCCCAGCCTCTCAGTTCTATCAGAACCATATTGGACTTTCCTAATCTGATGTGCGGAATCCCTTGGCACCTCTCAGATTCTCGTTAGGAAAGAGTGAACCTGTCAGATAGCTTCATGGACATTCACCACATCCATACTTCAACTAATATTGTCTTCCCTGTGAATGATACCACTTTATCATGGCTGTCTGAAGACAGAACTTTTTCCTTCCCAGGGAGGCAGTTATAAAGACAGGTTCTTAGTCTTTTCTGGCCTGGAAGGGGAAGGACCAACAAATGCTGCATTTACTAGGACTATGAGACAGAATTTCTTCAAGGCAGTAAAGGCATTTAACATGCTCATCTGTCACTAGAATTTGACTGTCACAACAGGGGCAAATTTTTAAGTCTAGGGATTTTAGGAAAGCCCTGACTGTGGAGATGTTTAATAAATGTCCCAGACTGGGTAAAGAAAGATGTGTCAAGTTATTAGTTCTGATCAAAACAAAAAAAATGAATATAATACTAATTCTACCCTGTAGGCCACGTGGCACACTGGGAAAGGGAAATGCAAGCCAAAATGAAGGAGCAAATGGCTCCAATGCATTTAGGTGTTCTGTGGCAAAGGGCCCAGGGTGCAGATGGTGAATGTCTCCAAGAGTATGTCATAACAGAAATACTTTTCACTGCAGTTGTTAGCATCCATAGTGCTAAGCAACACAGTAAATAGGAGTCACGAGGATTAATCAATGGGTAAGCATCTTTATCCAAACCTATCACCTTAGAATCCTTTTATAATTAAGGGAAAGAGAGATCAGTATATCCAAAGGATGGTTCATCTCGTCCAAAACCAGGTAGTTAAGGTAGATCAGCTGGATTGCCATCGCGACATGTCACCCTTCCTTCAATGACTGTGAAAGTCTAAACTGACCTGTACGTCTAAGTTCAGATACCTAAATGTAAGTGATAAAAATCACACCGATATGACTCTCACAATAACACCAGTCATTTAACTTAATGATGGAGTGAAAGAGTCAAAGAGTGTAATAGAACAGCCATAATGCTGGTCATTTCTCAAAATGTCTGAAAATTTCAGTTATTTCATGAAATGACTGCTTTCACCATCTGACTGTATCATACAGCTAGAATTAGAAATGAACAAGCTACAACCACGTTCTTAGTTACTGCATTTGTATCTGAGCACAGTTGTTCTCTTACTGTGGCTAAATCCTTATGTAGGTTCTTATCAGGAAACTTTGCTATTGCAGTTCCTCTTTAGCAGATAACAATTTTTGCTGTTCTGTTCTTTTTTCCCCCTATTGTTACCAAAATAATAATGATTATAAACATCACTTTAAAAGCATGCCATGCTAGGGATGGCTGTGCTGCAATATATCATTCTGAACGCTACCGTATTCGTTTATGGTGAAGCATTTTATATTAATGTTTCCATTGCTTATCACAGACACTGGCATTATAAGTGCTTAAGTCAACTCAGCTCAGTTATTTATTAGAATGGGTTTCACTGCCATTTCCTTGAGTAAAATCCTTCCTGTCCCCATTCAGTGAAACCGGTTTAATCCTGCCAATCACTGCTACTTGACTGGCTTTACCCATCAAACAATTCAGTCCATCAGCATTAACCAAAATAATAATACATTGGATTCCTGGTAATTAATAATTAAGCTTTTCAGACATGCAGCTTCTTAGGTTTATATGCACAGATTAAAAACCCAGAAAATTTAGAGCAATTAGAAACCAATCTAACACCTGAACATCCAGTCACACACGAAATTTCAGGTGTTAGAAACCTCGACCCTTGAATTCCAAGTTCAACACTTCTGAGCTATTCTGATTCTTGGTATTCCATACAATTTCCTGAAGTATGCTTTCTGTTTAAGGCTTTGACCTTTGCTGATGAATATTAACTAGTCCAAGGCAGTGTTCATAAGAAGATGTGCTTCCCTGTCTTCCTTGGCAACTTTCCTGTGCACCAGTTGTTATTTTTCCATAGTGAACAGCTCAGGTGGCAGCAGTGAGATGATGGGGTTTTTATCTGATCCTTTACCTGTAAGCTGCCTTCCTTAGGCTACTCTTGAATATGCATTTTTTTCTCAGGTTTCTTTTCTTGAGTGGCTCCCAACAGAGAAGGTTTTGCATCAGTGTCTTCTCTTTTATAAGCAGAAACTCAGTGGAGCTGGACTACTTCATAGCAGCTCATGGTTTGGCCACATGTTATTGCTTCTTCACCTAGCAAACTCCTATATGTAACTGGGACTAATTCCTTGTTTAGTGGTTACTTGAATGTATTGACACTAAAATGTTTAACAGGCTGCAGCTTAAAGGTATACTAGAAGAAAAAAACAAACCAAAGGGTTTTGAGAGGGAATTTATAGCTATTACAAAAAGAGGGGCAGAGAAAGAACACACACAATGCTTAGCCAAGCTCTGTCTGGAGAAAATATGACATTCTTTACCCTCTAATTAGCTTCTTATCCGGGGGGGGGGGAATAAATCCAGTCCAACTTATGTGTGAGCAGTTGAATTTGATAGTGACCAAACAGAATTCTACTAAATGAGGGAGTCAAATGAAGTTTCACTTTGAGGTTTCGTGTAAAAAGAACTCTGAGTCCTGGATTTTGTAGGATTATCTTCAAATCACTATTTTTTTCAAAGCTATATGTATATTCCTTTAAATGTAGATGGACTTACTTCTCCTGTTTCTTCCTCTTTCTTTTTTTTTTTTTTCCTGCATCTTGAGAAATTGTGCTAAAAATGCTACCTTGATTGGAGAAGTGTAAACAAAAATCCAGTGGCATTGTAGTCCATGGTATGTCCTATTCTGGGGAAAAAATAACTACCCAAATGCATACATTCTTTGACAGCTAATCCTAACAAATAGACACTAATTGATTTTTCACTTGGCTGGTAGACCCAAAAAGATTTTTCTTTTCCTCACTGGAAAAATACAGAAACAAAAACTTGGAGAGAAACAAAAGACCAATTTGTTTTGTTTTCATCTCTCTTAACTTGTTTGAAATTACTGAAGGAGTTTTTGAAAAAATGAAAGTTTCATTTTTGCTTGTAAATACAGAAAGGAAATAACTTGACTTTGCCCATTCAGGAGGCATGAAATTCTTTTTGTTCATTATGATTCAGCGTGCAAACAGTTCATGTACCGCAGCATCTCAGCCCATGGGCTGACATCGCATCCTGTCCCCAGGGTCCTGCCCAGTCATCCTGGGGCAGTGTCTGACACTGGCTTCTCCCTCTGAGCCTGATCCTTCCCCCCACCTATAAGCTCACCCTAGCCCTGTCACCATGGACCAGATCATGGCGAAAAACAGAAAAAGAGCTGTTACGTGATTTTATGATGGTATATATTGGGTTAACTGATTGCAACATGACAAAGACACTAACTTCAGCTTCAGAAAGCATCTACATATATGTATAATACAAAGCCTGTGAGATAGTATTACCAGCACTAGCATTTATACGATTTAAGTTAAGGGAGTGCTTCAGATCTTTTCTGGGTAAAGAATTTTAGGGAAAAAAAAAAAAGGTGGAACTAAAAAAAATAATCTAGTGGTATAATGTAATAGTAATGAGCACAATCTGATAGAAAGTTGTACTGAAAGCTCAGCAGAAGAAGAGGTTTCTGGTATATCGAAAGGCATGATAGTTACTTTTACTATATCCTGGAGAAAGCAGTATTAAAAGAACAAATAAACACAGTTGCTCCATGAAGGACTGCTTTCAGAGCACAAAAAGAACTACTAGTTCATAGGGCATGTGTCATTACTTGTCAAGATCAACAGTAATTGATTTAATTTTATACAAGAAAAATACTTTGGAAAAGTAACTGAAAATCTGAGGAGGTAACAGAAAGGGCAGAAAATGAGTATAGTATTGACTTTTTAAAATAAAAAAGCAAAAGAATGATCACGGTAGTTATCACTTCCTAGGCCCAGCTGAAAACTGCACTGAAATAATGGATCAAGTAGTACAAAATAATAATTAGGGAACTTCTAGATAATGTTATGAACACAAGAAGCACTGTGGGCTTATCAAAGAAAAATACTGGAGAGACTCATAGCTTGAATCCTCACTGCATTGCACCTAATATAGCTTTCAGTATCTACACAAAGATAGAGAAAAACAGATTTCTGCCACTAGTAAGTCAAGAGTTTTCTCTAAATTGCCTATCGAGCCATCCACAGGAACTGTCCTGAAGCTGTGGGAGGAACCTACATGAAAATTCCTCTGCTGTGCATTTTGATAAAGCAGTTGAACATGCTTTTTTCAAAACAGAAACGTGTGTCACAATTTCTGAGGCGTGTCATTGTTCAGATGCTAAAGAAAAATGTCTTGGGTTCCTGGTATAAAAAGGGCGATCTGAAGTGCTGAAAACAGCCAGGAGATTGTACAAATGTTTCTCAGACTTTTGATTTTCACCATAATGTTGTTTTGCGCTCACCAAGAAA
This sequence comes from Haliaeetus leucocephalus, assembly GCF_000737465.1. Lineage (NCBI taxonomy): Eukaryota > Metazoa > Chordata > Aves > Accipitriformes > Accipitridae > Haliaeetus > Haliaeetus leucocephalus. The sequence continues at coordinate 1,304,324 of NW_010972578.1, forward strand.
TTCATTTGGAGTGCATCCTTTGTTTTGGACACTGCCATAGCCCTTGTAACATTATTGCATGCCACTACAATAAAGAATGAGTCACATTGCATGTATATGACTGTATAGGAGCTAGATTTTAGAGACACTTTTGCTGTCCACCTTAGCTGAGAACGTCATCAGTCAACCTGAGTCTTTGCCTGAAGGTGTAAACCCATGCTGGCAAAAACGACACATATACAACAAGTTCTTCCCCACTCCACCTCCAAATAAAAAAATACCTTAACCATTGCCAAGTGGCATCAAACTTTTGCAACTCTTCCATCTTCATAGAGAGTGCTTAATTATTTGGGTTGGCAAGAAGCAGTCTGGCCTAAAATGAGACCTTCATAAAGAAAAAAATAATTTTCACTTAAATGACACCTTAAACCTCAAGAATTGAAAAGCTTTACAGATATTAAACAAGTCATCCTTAATCATGTAAACTTCTCAGCTGAGTAATTCTACTGAGGTTGATAAAATTATTCTCAAGATTAAGTTCTACCTGCTGAAGTAAAAGTGGTCAGGACTAGGCCTTCACTTTCACCACCCTGCTCTGAACTACAGAAGTGTTATTAAGGTTCATTATTAATCAAAATCTCACAAATGGGGAAACTGAGCCATCAAGAATTGATTTATTAAAGGTCATAGAATAAATCCTGGTTGCAGAAGTTAGATGAAATGATTTCCAGTCCTTTTCTTTAAACATAAGATTAACATTTCCCAATGTAAGAAATTTATGTGCATGCAAAGATTCTTAGAAATATAGTAATAAGTAAATAAATAAATAACTGTACATATGGATATATGAGATTTTGGGGTTTCCAAAGCAGAGGTTTCTCTACTGCTTTAACTCCATCCACGCTAACTGGCTAACGGTGGGAACATACTTGGTTGAAAGGACTTTTTGATTAAGATGTACTCTGTGCCTATGTGTTTGTGGGTAAGAAAGAAAAAGGTAATTATTTACTTTTCAATTAATTTTCAAGGTCATAAGAAACTCCACTTGGATGGTTAGCTGCATTTCAGTGTGTGATGGGCCTGCGGGGTACAGGAAATGCATTACAAGCTGGATGGAAAATAAGCAACTGCTAACAATAGATAAACTGTTTGGTGTAAGATGGATTGAAAGTGAAAATTACTCTTTCATGAACATAAAGAGCCATTTAGCTAAAAGATCTGGCAACAAACGGCTCAAAGGAAGGAGCTCATAGAGAGTAGAAGACATTTTAGTTTTGAGTTTCTGAACTTCAAAGTCAAAATAGATAGGAATAGAAAGACCTACAAAGACATCCAGTTAAATCTCATTCCCCTTTTCCAGGAGTAAGTTAGCTACGATTCCTGTAAAGTACTTGGAATCTTTATGGTTGTAGAGAAAAATAAATAAGAAAATATGTTTCAGGAGACTTTGACAAGAGGTGTGTTACACTATAATTTTAGTTACAAAGACATCTGTTTCTTCTCAAGGAAAAAAAGAAAAGAAAAAAGAATGAAGAGAATTTCATTAACCAACCAACCAATGAACCTCTATCCTCCTCCACTCAAAACAAGGAGGAAAGAAAGCTTGACAAAGTTTAACAAAGGACCAGTCTTTGGTGTAAGTTGCTAACTCTGCTGATTTACACTAGTTGAAAGACACAGTTCGATATAAACAGAATGAAAAAAATATAATGATAATGAGCTTTTATATAGATCTCAAAGCTATTTCCTAAGCTTTGTTCTTTGGGAAGCACCTGGCACAGTCTGGGGGCTGCAATAACCTAAAAAAAGAAGTAAGAAAGCATCAGTTCTATAGAGGCACAATGACTTGCCATACAACATATGGAAGACGGAGGAGCCTTAGTAGAAAAGTTGATCACTGGATGGTTAGGAAAGAAAATCAATAACATATCCCTAAGTCATATTAGAATGTGCAAATGCTGATATTATTGCAAATCAACGTGTAACACTGTAGCATTAAGTTTTAGCTTGTAGGTTCTGTAAGGAATCTTAAGGTTGTAAGCTCTCTGGAACTCAGGGGTAAGTTCCTTCTCTGTTGTATGCACAAGGCAGCGCACTGGAGTTTGCCAAAGGCTTGGGGCTTTTCAGCAGTAGCATACCACAAACAGTTTTGTGGTGACATCTTTAACCCCATCCAAGACAATTATAAGTTTTGGATAAGTCAGGTTTCATTGCCGCACTAATGCAGTCCCTCAGCCAGCACTCAGAACATAGTAATAAAATACAATCAATGACCACAATATTCTGTTTGGTACTTGCAAGCATGAATCCTGGGAGATGCTAGATAAGCTGGCAAGAATCTCAGGAGATGGCAAAGTTGCTCCAGACTTTGTACAATTCTGATTTCTAACTGAACTCTTACACTGATTTTAACCTTTGCTTTTTGAAGGGTTTTCTTCCATTTTTTTCTTCCACTGCTTTTGGCTCTGTCAGAGTGGCTGTATGAAACTAAGGATGCTGAAGGGAGTTGAGACAGAGCCTCCATATTTTTCCACTGAGTCAGACTGACAATACTCGTCCCTGCTCTTCATTTAAAAATCTGATTAGGTTGAACTGTGGGTTGTGACAATGTGACATCCAATGAAAGGTCAATCTTTTCTCTAAATTCTGCATAACCTTGTCATGACAGAGTAAAACTGGATATGTTCAAGCATACAAACATCATGTCTTTCACCTATTTGGCTTATCCAAAATAGGGCAGAATTGCTTTTCCACATAACCAAATCCCTCTGTACAAATATTTTGAGTAGGAAAACAGCCTCAAGACAAACTCTTTTTACTTAGGTCTGGTAGTGTTTTCTCCCTCTAAAGGATACTGGGATTTGACCTCAGGTACTAAATACATCACTGATAAGTGGGAAAGAGACAGGAAGGAAAAGGGGGAATTTGTGGAATCAGAATTACCCCTCTGTAAGTATAAAAGTGAATAAAAAAGTATCTGACAGTGAAACACACTCAATTTGAAATTCAACTTAAATACTTACCCTGTGATCTTAGTAGCATCTCTTAGAGCCATAGGAATTTAGAGATACCCCAGAAAAATGGGCCCATGCTGCCTCCCTGCAAAGAAACACTGAATGTCAGGACAGAAACTAAATGATTATTTTTCAAACTCAGTCTATATGTAACATCACAATTACTAGGAAAGCATTTGCTAGTTATTGCTGAGTCAGAAAGAAAAGCAAGTGTGACATGATGTAAAACTGCCTGTTGAAATTAAGGTGTACATGGATTTGCTTTTAAGCTCAGCATGCTTAGGAACTCTGTAGTTAGGGCAGAGTAAAATCCTCTGGGAATTATTAGCCAACATCACAATAGCCAACCTTTTCTTGATTGACTGGGTTTCTGAGGCTGCAGCAGAGCAAACAACAGCATTTTCCTGTATTCTGATTTCCCCTTGCAGTTACAAATGGGTATGTGGGGGTGAGGACACGCATCCTAGTGAAACCTCTTGGTGCCTAATAATGGATGTTTCTATATACAGGCAAGTGGTATCCTATTATTCTCTACATCCTCTGTGCAGGGAGAGGGGAAAGATAGACTATCAGGAAAAAAAGTTTGTATTCATTATTTCTTGGCCTTAAGAAAATGTGCCCATCAATCCATCAAAAACGAATTTTATTCTGTAATATTAACGTTTAAGGCTATGCTCTTCTGGCGTATTGATTCTCCATAGGCAGAAGGATTCTGAAATGGAAACAATTTTAGAAATGTAGTTTTCAGTTTCCTTAATATTGTATGTTCCTGTTATGAAAGAAAATGGCTTTTCCTTCACCCTTCTCTCTTTCTGTACTATATATATTAGTCACAGGAAAGTGGGCCAAGTTTATCTCATGTACAAGCCCAAGGACCTTACGTCTCTCTGAAATTTCCACAACCAGCTTGTTTCTTAAATAATTAAATGCCTTCACGTCTTTATTTATAAATATTGCAATAAAATCCTGGCCCAAATTCCGGATTACAATCAGGATTTCTTTTTTTATTTTTCATAGAGCCTCCCCACACAGGGCAACAACTGAGTCAGGACATCAGTTAAACATATGTTTCACTTGGACTGTGCCCATAAGAATTTAAGCATTTACTACTTATAAAAGATGGAGTTAAACATGTGCTGAAAGCTTTCCTTCATTTGTATAATTGGGGGATGTTTGGGCAATGGAAAGGTGAATCTTCAACTGCTTTGGAACCAAAATCTTGTATTAGAATGAGCGCTGGGGATGAGTGTTGGAGAGCGTTACGGAATTCTGGGGAACTAAATTCCAGACCTCTAAAGTTGAGGCTGGAATTGCGATGGCAGCTAAAATCTCCTCACATCTCTACATCTGGTGCCTCTATATCGTGGCTAACATACATGAATGCTTCCACTGCCAGTGCTTCTAGTGTGTGACGTGGTTTGAAATCTGTTTTTCCCTATTGGGGAACAGAAGGTTTGGGTCTCCAGCTCTGTCAGTTTGACACCTCTTGACAGAACAGACCTCCCTCTTTGGCACTGTGTTTCTTAGCTTTTCTGTCAAACATCTCTGGCTTTTTGAGGAAAGAAATCACTTAATTCATTATGGCTGAAATACAGTCCTCTACAGATTGCCAGCATATGATCTGTGCAACCCTAGGGCACTGTCTGCCAGGATCTAACACAGGGCCTTCAAAGAGGACTTGGGAGACATTTTAGAGGTGAACGGATCTTGTTCTGGACCACTGCCTACAAGAGAACTTCAGTGCAGGGCAACAAAATGCACATGAAATAATATCACAGATTTCGTCCAATACACTGTGATTTATATAGCAGTTACTGATAACCCACAGAAGGTCTCTAAGCATGGCTTACCATGGAAGATCATGTAAACAGGAACACTTGATAGACAGCTGTCCTCTTGAGCCAATAAAAAGAACAAATGTAGTTTGTTTATAAACTCTGCAAACATGAGATCTAAATGGCATTAAAAGAAAAAAAAAAGGCCTATTTATAAACTCTGCTTCCACACTCAATAAAAGTCTGCAGGCTAAAAGTGTGAAAAGCCTTCCACCATACGGGTTTGCAAAACACATGGAAAAATAAAGATGTGTGTGTTTACAGAAAATATCCCAAACTCTCAGGCTGCTCTCAGCGCCCAGGCGATGATCACGGTTGACGGGTTCCATGGTGTCGCTGTATGACTCGTTATGTCAAGCATCCATCTTGGCTCAAAGATTTCATACATCTCTGCCTGCATATCGCTGCTGTGATTAATTCTGTAATTCACAGGAAGAGGAAGTGCTGTGTAGACAAGGCAATAAAAGTTAGGTGAAAGGAAAACTGGTTCCAGCACTACTTCTGCAGTGCTGTGGGAAAACACGATTCTTTACATCCATCTATTAATTGTGGTCGGCACCAAATACATATCTCTGAAAACTTACTCCAAGGTGTAATTGTGCAGTTTTGAAACACCACACAGTCTCACACAGCTTCCCAATTTCTCCAGCTCAGTCACCAGACAGATCATGGTACAAAGCAGCTCCTTAAAGTTTAGCCTTTTAGTCATGTAGTGGTGCTGTGAGCAAGATTAGACACTGAGTTATCCACAGTCCATTCCTGTATGCTTGCTCTGGAGCTCACAGAACAGTTTAGGGTGACTTCTGTTTCAAGGGTGACCCATGTTTCCACGTCATTTTTTTCGCATCTATGCTTGGCATTATTTCAGAAGGTAGGTTGACCACATCTAAGTTAGAGACATGATTGGGAAAAGGCAGAGCAGCAGAAGAGACACCAATTAAAAAAAGATGCAGATTTACATCAAAGGATCTGGGAGCTTAGAAAAAAAAGTCTTCTCATTCATGACAGAAATAAAGCAGTGCCCTTTTCAGTGTCTGGACTGTGGAGTAATCTTTGTCCACCAAACAAGTTTGCTATGGCTTCTTTTTAAAGCAGGTTTTGTTATGGGCTGTTCTTCACTTAACTGAGATATGTTAAAGTCAAGACAGATGCCTTATTGGGACAGCTCTCAAAGAACCGATTTAGCCAATGTTAATGAACAGTAATGCCTGATGCTTAATCAGGAGAGTATTATAGGGGGAAAACCAATGCAGAAGAGATGTGTATTTAACGTATGCCAAGTGATTAAGTGGTGATTAAGCAGGGGTTGAAATTCTGAGCTCTGGACTTTTAATAAAGTGTCAAATAAAGATTAAAAGGAAGAAGAAAGAATAGTCAAAGAAGAAACTCAGTAAGCTTCCATTTTATTACTGTCTTTTTATTCAGTGTAGGGTTCTTTTAAGTCCTATATATTTGTACTCTCACATAAAATCCTGTAATAGACATGGACATTTAGGATGCAATATTCAAACACACTTAATGGATTTGAAAGCCTGCCTGTTATCAGGTTGTTCTCCATGTTACCTAGCTTTGCAATGCATTAAATGGAAACCTAACTATTTACAGTTTCACTTTAAAATATAAATAGATAACTTTGTTACATTATTTGTCTTAGCTATATTAAAACTCCACTGCAAAGCATTTAGTAGCTTCACAAACCACTGAACACATTCTGCAGATTTTATTCAGCTTGGATAACAATTACTTGGGAAAGTAGCATTACTGAAGTCAATGGGCAGAGGCATCGATGCTGCTGTGCCATGAATATGGCTCATGGAATCAAAACCTGTGGTAGCCAAACTACTTTACTGACTCCAGAGGACTTATTAACATGCGGTGGAAGATCTCAAGGTGGTCCTACACTCCAGAGCTAATGATTCATGCCAGGTATTATCATCATGCTTCGAGTGCTGTTCAACTGCAGTCCCTCTTGTTAGATGCAAAGGATTTCATTTCTCGATAGCACCACATAAGTTTTAACTCTGCTTTTGGACAGGCAGAAGTGGTAGGTACCTTAAACCAGAGTGAGGGAGTAAAAGTTCCCCTTCACGAAAAAGAAAACTATGAGAAGTAATAAAATACCTTCACGTTTTTCCTCAGCCTCAGGACTGAACAATCATGGGGGCTTGAAAAAACAGGTTCCAGCTACCCTTGCATTGGTGTAGTACTCTGAGTTACTGTGCAAAGGTGGCAAATTACTGCTCAACAGTCCATGTGCAGCTGCTTCACAGCGCTTCCCAAGTGTTCCACTGCAAAGGGAGAGGAGGAATATGAAGCATCTTCTCCCAAGTGATGCTCCTTAGCCTGGGAACTGCTGTGGTAAGGTGATGAATTTACCATGAGGTTGCCATGCCAAGTGGACTCTGAAGGAAACACCAGCTGCAACTGAGGTTGTAGAGTGAGTTGGAGAAGAAATTAAAGGTTTCCTCAATTAATTGATTTTTCATGTTTAGAGTATTTCAGAAGACAAAACAAACAAAGAAACAAAAAAACCAAACAAAACCAAAAAACCAACAAAACAAAAAATAGAGAAAAAATTGGTATTTTCATCATCTGGACTTTAAATTATCATGATCATTTTATCAATACTTAGTTTCTGCAAATAGTCTGCAGCTTATATCTTCGCTGCTCTTACTGTAGCTGAGGACTGATTTTTAAAAGGTTTGAATTGCCATAATGAAAATCAAATTCAATGAAAGTGAAGGTAGCTCAGCACCTTTGAAGATCAGGCCATTATAAAGTTATTATGTCATAGCTGATGGCACTGGCTAAATCATTTCCCAGGTAGCATTACGCTGCAAATGTCCATGCACTTAACCCAGTGGTAGTTATATGCAGAAGTATTCTTTGGCAGAGAAAGAAATTAATCAATCCAGGTAGCAAACCTTTATGCTGTGTGGTTTTCTACAAATTCAGAAAAGGCTGGACTGCAGAATTTTCCAGTAATACTCGTTAATTTTCATGAGTGTCAGGAATGGATGACTATAAACACCCTTATCATGCATTGAAATAGGTACTTTTTGAAGCTGTCTAGTTATTCTACTGTATTCCTTGCTTTTCAGCTAACTGAAAAAAAAAGATGCTTTCTCGAACATGGGGAATCTTATCTTTATTTTATTTCTTACACTAAACTTACCCCTTGGGGTTGCAGAAGGTTTCAACCTACCTTCAGTCTGAAAAGTGGGGAACTTGCCTCTACAACTAATGAAAAGAAATGCCACAGTGGCGCTCTGCCAGGTCTGGTTGAAGCCAAGCATAACGTTTTTCTAGCAAGAATGTTAAATGAGAAACAGTGCTTATCATCATCTTGAGGGTCTTCCTTTCCACTTTTGACCATTCACATCTCCTTATATTTCTTTTCTGTCACGATCTGGATCAAGCAGATTCCAGCATTTGCTTACTGGAACTCACAGAAATCACTTTTTTTTAAGGGGTCTTTAGATAAACTATTGACCAGTCTGCCTCTAATCCAAGATCAGATGGAAAAGAGATAAACAAACACAGACTTGGTTACTAAGAAATTGATAATTGCTTATCCATAAATTCTCTAAAAAAATGTGTCTTTCATCTTAGTAGTTAGATCCATTTTTCTATTCTTTGCAACTGCAGTCCTGCAAACTTTCTTTTGATGAAAACTCGCTCAGCTCATCTTGACTGCTTGTCTTCTACAGCTGGGGATATATACGTAACACTGCAGTGGAGTGAAATCAGAGGGAAAAAAATGGTTTACTGAACATAGCAAGAATATGAAGAATGTTACCTTTGCCTACTCTCATTGCTGATTCCTGTTGCTCCTTTTTTCCAGTCAGTTGCTCTCACAGGACTATGCATTTTAACAGAGGGAACCACTGCCATTAGAGTCTTGAGTATTCTCTCTGGTCTTAATTTTGGACACTTTGGGGGATTGTATTCATGCTCTCCCATTGGAAATGGCTTTTTGAAAAACTCTGTGCCGAGTTGCTTATTACATTCATGTAAATCAGCCAGAGGTGAAACCTGTGGACACTGGCAGAGACATACCCTCTGCTTCATCTCCCATTGCCACTGCCTGCCCTGCAGTGCTGGGCACTATTATCAGGAGAGACTTGTTTGGATAAGCAGATGCCACAATGTAACAGTCATAGCCCATTTACAAATCCAACACAGGCAGCTTAACATAATAATAATAATGAAAAAAAATCAAACATAAAATAATGGGAAAATATGTGTATTGTTTGCTCTGTTTGACATCATAAAAAAGGTGCACACTTGGGATGTTTATGCCCCAGATTGTTATTTTCTGATAATGTACCTGGTTAAAATAAAGTTTTCCCTCTGGATGCATACATAACGCTTAGATAAGAACAATTCACAAAATCCTATTATAGTGCTGCTGTACACAAACACATTTTCGGATGCTTCAGATAATATCAGGTACATATATACAAGAGGAAAAGGTATTTCTAGGAATACCATTATTGGTGGCATATCTGTTTAAGTTTCCATATGCACTAGTGGCTCTTTCTTTGAGGCAGACACTAAAAACATCAAAACATACATTTGATTTTTTGAACTGACATTCTTTTTTAAACAAACAAACACAAAGTTTTAGTATTCTGCTTCCCCCTTAGCTACTGTGTTTCCTTCTTTCTCCCCAGAAACAAAATAATCACCTCTAGATCTCCAAGGTACTCTATTACTTTAGTATACTTTTAATCCCATCCAAGAGGAGGAATGCATGAAAATTTTGAACTGTCAGGAAATAAAAACTGTAACTTTTTCTTGCCTTTTAATAGATATTTAAATAAGTAAAATCTTACTCTCTGGGAACCGCTGTTTTATTGCTGTTGCACAACCCTGAATGACGCTTCCAGTTCCTTACCCAGCACTGGGGAAACCAATAGCCACGTTGTTAAACCACTACTTCTGTCTTCCTACAGACTGCACTGTAATGTTTAAATCCACCATGGACTTCTTTTGTGACCCCATGCAAACAGTTTAATCTATCTTTGTCATCAAGACATGGGGGCAGTCTTGAAGAAATTTCTAGGTTTGCCTCTGGTTTCCATTTGGCAAGTCATTTCTCTCCTTGTGTTTTTGTTTTCCCAGCTGTGCCTAATAAATCTGAAACCAGTACTAAAGGGCATTGAGATATACAAGCCTACAGCAGAATGCTAGAGGGGGAGTGCAATCACTGCTTATCCTTGAATACCTATAGATAGCATTGGAACATATTCTTAGCAGAATTTACTCTGGGTGGTTAGTAGTTTGCTGGGAAATTTTAAGATAACTTTGTAATTGTTTTAAATCTCCTATGTTTAAAATAGGTTTAAAAGTATCTGGGTGTGTATTTTACTAAAATATTCTGGCTATTCAAATATTCAAGCTAATTAAAAATAGTCCACACTGGTCCTATTTCTTTCATCCAAGAATCGGCTGTACATGTTAAAGGAGATAATACCACAGGCTACAGAACAGCCAGTATTATATGAAGTCTAAAAATCAGCTTTTATAATTATAACATGTTTTAGCTTTCACTGTCTTCAGCTATACTTGGCAATATATTTATAAACATTGAATATTTTATAGCACTTATGGAAGAAAACACTTTCAATAAGAAAATCATTAACATCTTTTTAGTAGATTTAAACTAGAGCTTAAACTAGAAATAATGTAAGTATTACATTTTGTGCTTTGCATAGAGTATTTTATAAAAGCCTGTAATTGGAAAGTTGTAAATGCAATGCAGTTGTAAAGCTAGGAACCATTTGGTCAAGAATCAAGCAACTAACATGAATGTCTCCTCAAAGAACAAGACTTCTTGTACTAGACATCCAGCTGGTATAGACATTATCATAATCTCACAAAAACAGATTTTATAAAATATGCTTTAGAAAGAATCCTGACTTTCAAAAATGTAAAGAGCAAAGAGGAATGTAGGGGTATGCTAACAGAATATATCATAAACAGCTCTCATTCCACATTCTAAAAGAACTTCTTGTTGAAATCAAATCAAAACTTCCTGATGATTTCTTATTGAACACATTTTCTTCTAAAAGTGCTCTAAGCTTTTGAACTTGAAGAAACGTATATTTATGGCTTGAAAAGGCTCTGGAGGAGAAGGTGATTACTTCTGTACTACTTGTGTTTTCTCTCAATCTTATAGATGCTTTTTTTTTGATCTCCTGATAACCATGAAAGAGTAAAATTCTTCTGAGATATCTATCTGTAAATATTAGATTTTAGTTTGTACATGATATGAGCCTAACCTGTAGCAGTAACTGAGGCAGTCATTGTAAAATAAAAATGTGATTCATTTTACCACATTTTACTACCTAACAGAAAGGAGTCTAATCTCAACTAGCCTCATAGGCTCCCCCCGTAGTGAGTACAGGAATACTGATGCTTTCATCCCTTATGTTTGTCATTTAAGATGTGTGGCATATAAAATGAAGCCAACCAAAGCACGATCTTCTGCAACTACCTATCTGACAAGGAGGACATCTTAACTGACCAATTCAAATGAGATGCAAAATTTACACAGCTGAAGACAAGAGAGATGAATCTTCCAGCAAGTCAATAGGAAAAAGTTGATATCTTCATAGGGTTCTTTCTGAGCAGAGGTTGTCTCCAGCTAACTTAAACACCTAAACTGACATAGACATTACCTTTCCCTGACAGCCTTCAAAGGCTTATTTCTTTCTTTCGAATAGAGAAATGAGAGACTGTTCAGTGTGTTGCTTCAGGAGGCAAACAAATTTAGGGACATGTAAAGTTTAGTTGCATCATCTTTACTTATGAAGCTTAAAGAAGCCTTGTCTGGCCTCATGGACAAAAAAAGGACTCTAATAGTGTAGTTTGGCTGGTCATTAACAACAGGAAACCTTAGAAATATAAGACCGTATACTGTTATATAGTGTCTACATAGTGTATACCTGTAGTTGTTTAGCACTGGAGGTACCAATTAAGGTATATCTATTCTGAAGATCAGGCTGATGAGAGCTTGTTATACTCATTGCTGAGGCATAGCAGCAGTGTATTGCAAAATTGCACTACTGAACAAAATTTAACATTCCTTCTCAGTACTGCTTATTCATTTAGGCTTTGTGGTTTTTAACCAAATTATTACATGTTCTGATCAACTTAGCAGAAAAGTTGAATTATTCTTCTTGCTTGCGACTTATGTTATAGCTATAGCCTTTCTTATGAACTGAAAAAAAAAAAAAAAAGAAGCTAAATCTTATGCATACAGCTTACGAAGGAAAACAGCAATGTTTTTTTCCTGGTCATTCGGTTTGGAAAGCCCTCTTAAAGACCAACTCTTAAAAAGACTTTTGTGAGAAATGGAAGACTGTTCCTTACTCTTTTATAGAAGGGAAGTTCACTGCAATTTACTTGAAGCAGAGTTTCAACTTGTATTAAGGTTTATGAAACTAAATGGCCTGAATAAATGCAAAAAGTTAAAACCTTGCCTTGAAAAGAACTCTGAGTCATTCTTACCAGATACACATATATACGAAAGCCAGTTAGAAGTGTACTACATACGCATTAAATCGACTGCATAGTCCTGAGCTACGTTTCTAAGTCCATGGAGGTGTTAAGGAGTGGATGAGAAGAGCTAATTATGAATCCAGCCAAGCCTGAAAGAGATGCACGTTTTTTCCTTGCCTAAAGTAAGAGAGAAGGTTATAAAATCCTCTGAAATAAAGAGACAGGTCTCCTTCTGCTCAGCTTTAAAGTATGGCCAGCAGCTCTTCCAGTTTACTCCTGGGAGTTTGCAGCAGCCGGAGGCCTAAGAAGAAGGACTGAGAACGAAGGACTGTACAACTTGACATAAAACAGCAGTATTCAATAACTCAGCATTATTCCTACCATGTGATGACATCACTGAGATGACATTAAAAGAGGTGATGTGCAGCTGGGAAGTTTTGCCACACAACTTAATTTAAATGATCTTTGAACAATTTTACCAGGTTGTTGAAATGCTATTGTCTTGTAAATGGCTGAGGGCTTCTACTCTTGAATGCCAGTTTTTTTAGAATATATATTCCTGGAGAGGACACTGAGGCTAAAATTTGGTAAACAAAGATAAGTAATGGGATTTAATACAGATTTAAGGTTCTTGATATTCATTGATTTGCCTGTCTCAAGACAACTGCGTGACTGGCTTCTTTTGATTAACTGACTTAAAGGCTTTCTTTGGTTTCATAGGATTTATTTAAGATTAGTCACATTTGCCCACTTATAAATTGCTTAGCTTCTCCATGATATACCAAATAGGATTCACCAACTCTTTAATGAATTTTGCCCATCTATAAATTATTTTAATTACCTGTGATACAGTATTACTTGTCTGCTACTAATTTTGATAATAGAGTACTTGGTTCCCTCAAGAGTCAGCTGACTCTCCAAGGTGTAATATCTTTCAAAAACCCTTTAAAGAGAAATATGCAGGAGACTGAAGTAATCACTGTTTGTGTACTGTTTTGTTTTTAATTTAGTTCCCTTTTTCTGACAATAAAATGATCATAGCAAAGAATCATCTATTTCTTCTTTTTTTGCCTTTAATTATGACATGACAAAGAACTCAGTTTAAGAGACTAAATGAAGATAATCAACCCTGATTCACCATCCAGAGAGTCAGATATTAAGATTTAGCTTCTACCTTTTATAATTTCTTCAGATTATAAATAGCCTACAAGTTTTTAAATAAAATGAAATGGCACTCAGTAACTTGAAATAACTCCTTCTAGCCTCACAGTATTATTAGCAACTAAGAGTACTTCGTGGTCATCTTTAATTTGATTATTAGTTCTTGCTAAACAGGAGCTTTTTTTTATCAGGGATTTCTTTTCAGTTTGAGAAATGGGCAACTGCAAACTGGCATGTGTGACACAATATCAAGCAAATTGGAAGGAACTGTAATCAAGAACAGAACTGGCAGACAAGTAGATTGATATAACGTAATGTGAAAGAGGCAACACAACTTTTATAGGAGGTAGTTATCCCTTACAATATTTATTAGAGTGCTTTTAAAGAGTCAGCAAGCATATGGATGAAAGCGCACTTGGATTTTCAGAAAGTCTCTTACCAAAGGCTTGGAAAGAAACTAGGGTATTGCAGAAAGAGATAGGAAAGACATTTCTTGGATTAATAACTGCTTAAAGAAGTAGATGTGAAGTGTAGGAATAAATGGTCAGTTTTCTTATTGGAGGGAGGTGATCAAGGGAGTCCCACAGAGATCCTTTCTGTTGCAGTGGAAACAAAATCTGTTGATGGCTTTGAGGTAGTCAGGGTAATAAAAATAAATCTGACAGCAAAGAGCACAGCCCTCATGATGCTGAATGATCAGGCAACAAAATGGCAGGTGAAATTCAATGCAAAGTAATGAAAAAGGGGGAGAAAAACCCTAACTATACAGACACTGCACTAGGCTGTCATGTCTCAGAAAAGTGCTCTGGGAAGCACAGCAAAAAGTACCACCAGCACATCAGCATATTGCTCAGCAGAGGTAAAAAAAACCCAAATAAACAGAAAACATCATTATGCCATTATCAATATAAAGTGCACCTATGTTCTGAGTCCTGTGTACATTTCTGTCTCCTCTCCACTCCAGGCTAAGAAAGGATGTAGTAAATAAAGAAGGGAAAGAGAAGGGCAACTAGAAATGGTAAAAGCTGTGAAAGAGGTTTTAGGTTTCTGCCTTCTGATAAGGCAGTTATGGTACAGATGTACCATGCACAGATGGGAGGTCCCAGTTGACTGGAGGTTAGCAAATGTGACGCCCATCTACAAGAAGGGCCAGAAGGAAGATCCAGGGAACTACCGACCTGTCAGTCTGACCTCGGGGCTGGGGACAGTTATGGAGCAGATCATACTGAGTGCCATCACGTGGCATGTACAGGACAACCAGGTGCTCAGGCCCAGTCAGGATGGGTTTGTGAAAGGTAGGTCCTGCTTGACTAACCTGAACTCCTTCTATGACAAGATGACCTGCTCAGTGGATGAGGGAAATGCTGTGGATGTTGTCTACTTAGACTTCAGTGAAGCCTTTGACACCATTTCCCTCAGCATTCTCCTGGAGAAACTGGCTGCTCATGGCTTGGATGGGCGTGCTCTTTGTTGGTGTCGTGGTTTAACCCCAGCCAGCAACTAAGCACCACGCAGCCCCTCACTCACTCCCCCCCCATCCAGTGGGATGGGGGAGAAAATCGGGAAAAAAGAAGCAAAACTCCTGGGTTGAGATAAGAACGGTTTGATAGAACAGAAAAGAAGAAACTAATAATGATAAAGATAACACTAATAAAATTACAAAAGGATTGGAATGTACAATCGATGTGCAGGGCAATTGCTCACCACCCGCTGATCGACACCCAGCCAGTCCCCAAGCGGCGATCCCCCGCTCCCACTCCCCCCAGTTCCTATACTAGATGTGACGCCACACGGTATGGAATACAACGTTGGCCAGTTTGGGTCAGCTGCCCTGGCTGTGTCCTGTGCCAACTTCTTGTGCCCCTCCAGCTTTCTCACTGGCTGGGCATGAGAAGCTGAAAAATCCTTGACTTTAAACATTATTTAGCAACAACTGAAAACATCAGTGTTATCAACATTCTTCGCATACTGAACTCAAAACATAGCACTGTACCAGCTACTAGGAAGACAATTAACTCTATCCCATAAAAAACTGACTGGATGGCCAGGCCTGAAGAGTGGTGGTGAATGGAGCTAAATGTAGTTGGCAATCAGTTACAAGTGGTGTTCCCCAGGGCTTAGTACTGGGGCCAGTTCTGTTTAATATCTTTATCAATGATCTGGACGAGGGGATTGAGTGCACCCTCAGTACCTGCAGACAACACCAAGTTGGGTGGGAGTATTGATCTGCTCGAGGGTAGGAAGGCTCTACAGAGGGATCTGGACAGGCTGGATGGATGGGCCGAGGCCAATTGTATGAGGTTCAACAAGGCCAAGTGCCGGGTCCTGCACTTCGGTCACAGCAACCCCACACAGCGCTACAGGCTTGAGAAAGAGTGGCTGGAAAGCTGCCCAGCAGAAAAGAACCTGGGGGTGCTGGTCGACAGCCGGCTGAATATGAGCCAGCAGCGTGCCCAGGTGGCCAAGAAGGCCAGTAGCATCCTGACCTGCGTCAGAAATGGTGTGGCCAGCAGGACTAGGGAAGTGATTGTTCCCCTGTTCTTGGCACTGGTGAGGCTGCACCTTGAATACTGTGTTCAGTTTTGGGCGCCTCATGACAAGACAGACATTGGGGTGCTGGAGCACGTGCTAAGAAGAGCAATGAAGATGGTGAAGGGTCTAGAGCACAAGTCTTATGAGGAGCGGCTGAGGGAACTGGGGTTGTTTAGCCTGGAGCAAAGGAGGCTGAGGGGAGACCTTATCGCTCTCTACAACTACCTGAAGGGGGGTTGTAGTGAGGTGGGTGCTGGTCTCTTCTGTCAGGTGGCTGGAGATAGGACGAGAGGAAATGGCCTCAAATTGCGGCAGGGGAGGTTTAGGTTGGACATTAGGAAAAATTTCTTTACTGAACGGGTTGTCAGGCATTGGAACAGGCTGCCCACGGAAGTGGTTGAGTCACCATGCCTGGAGGTATTTGGAAGTTGTGTAGATGTGGTGCTTGGGAACATAGTTTAGTTGGTGGACTTGGCAATGTTAGGTTTACAGTTGGACTCATTGATCTTAAAGGTCTTTTCTAACCTAAATGATTCTAAGATTCTAAGATTCAGGGTGAAAACCCTGAGTGACATGGAGAATGGAAAATGAGCATGAATTCTCAATGTTTCTCATAGTATTGGACATAGAGGGCAATAAATTATATGATCAGGAAAAAAGATTCAAACCTTTACTAAGCATCAGAAATACAAGTTAGTTAAGCAGTTACCAAAGACTATAACAGTATGAAGCTATAAATCCTTGCATCTAACTCATGCAAACATACATGTACCTGTCCCTATAAAGTATGATGGTGACATATTTTCCTTTTCTGCACAAATGCTCATAATACGTACATAAGAATAATATCTATCTATTGAAATGCACACTTGCTGGGTGTCTCTGTTTGTACATGCATGTATTTATATTGGGTCTATCAAGGAAAGATTCAGTTCCTAACTTCAGCAACCCTCTGAGGTATGTAAAGCAGGGATTTCACTGGATAGAGAACGCCAGCTTCTGCTACTGGGAGAAAAGGGCTCTTCTTTTTTATTCTTCTTTAGTTTTGAGTGACATGCAGGAAAAAGATGCAATGAGCCAGACTGCAATCTCCCTCCCCCCAAGAAAACCCAGAGCTGACAGACCAAAGCCAGCCACGTCATTCTGTGTACAGCAGCCAAGCCGAGAGCAGACCCTTGCCACATGAAGTTTGATGAGAGTTTGCCACCACAGAGCTTCTGGAAGAAGAGATTACAGTCATATGACTTAAACTCTGAAAGTTTCTGACATTTAATATCAGTAATTAAGAGTTCAGATTGGTGGCTGAATCAATAACCCCATGCAGTTATTGATCAGAAACTGCTGCCCTGCCAATCACGGAGCACAGCTGACCTTATGAAAGCTGATCTCTGCTTCTAGCGCTGTCCCCGTACCACCTCCTTATGGCCTACGTGCCTCAGAAGTGCTTAAAAAGATGTGCAGATGCTGTCATCAGGATCTGCTCTGACAGGGGGCTACCGGGGCACTCAGCAGCCGCTGGCTGCTGCAGCTTGCTTGGGTACAGAAAAATCTTCCTAGGTCTGCAAGGCAGGACCACTGGAGAGGCACTGCTTCCCCCACGGACCGACCCGCCTCTCAATCTGCCACCTCTCCCCTGCCAACCCAGAGCAGCTGTCCCCTCTCCCCAGACTGAGACAGCACAATCCTTCCTCTCCCACGTGTAAACACTAAAGTGCTTGAGGCACCCTTTGCAGCCCAGGAAACTTCACACACTGTGGGATGAAACCTCGCTACCATCCCTCCCCACCAATCGCCACCGGGCAAGCATCACTGGGCACCACAGGGCGGCACCACACAACGACCTGTGGATGGGTGGCACTTACCTGGGTGTGGAAAATGCATTTAGATGGAGAAGCAACCCACTGAAAAGTTCAGCTGGGCACCAGGGTGATTTTTTTCACCCAGGGATCTCTAATGGCTTCTATAAGCAAGGCTTTAGATTTTATTTCCCATCTGAAGTGCAGGAGTAGCAGTAAAGTTGCTATCTGGCAGTGGTTAAAAAATTGATATACTATTACTACTGCTAAATATTAATATTAATATTCATGATAATAATAAACTATCAATTAATGAAGTATCATAATATTTTATAAAAGCAGTCTTTTTTCCAAAGAAAATATTGAATTTTCATTCATCAAGAATAATTCGCTGGAATAACTCCTTTCCCCTCCCTCCTCCCCCAGCTATTATATCAACAAACATAAACACCTTCATTCACAAACCTTTCTCTTGGGCTGTGTCCGCCACGGTTAGCTGTGTTCAGAGAGTCTTGTCCCTTAGTATCTCTTCTCTCAGCATGTAGAAGCTCTAAGGTGCAATAGGAAATGTAGTTCTACCAGACAATTCAACCAATGAAGGAAAATGAATGCATGGAGCAACTCATAAAACCTGTGAAGCCTGTGACTTCCATGAAACACCCAGGGGACAGTCTAATCAAAATATTTCAAATCTTCATTTTTAAAAAGTTGTAAAACTTTTGCAGAAAAAAAAAACCTAACAAAGCAAAACCACAAAGCCCAGCATATGAACTATTTTTCTTACCAGCTTCAGTAGTAGCAAAAGGATCTTGCCATCTCTGCCATTTCTGTCACTGTCACCTGCCAAATGGCTCCCAGTCAATTAGTGGGGAGTTTTAAAAGATTCACAAGTCAGTGTTCAGAGTCTTCCCACTACTAAATAACATGCTTTGTCTTCTCTGCGTTGTGCCATGTCCATGAGAGGCATGTGACAGTATTTCACATCCTCCTTCACACAATGCTTCTCTACAGCCTGGTTTAATACTTGGCCCTGAAGGAGGATTAATAGTTACTTAACTTTTTGGACTAACGGCGGTTAAGTATTTTTAGACTTGGAGATATCTATAGATCTGGATTTTGGTCTTTAGAGATATTAATGTCACATAAGGGCTTAGATTTTAAAAGAAATTTTGATTAAACTTTAAATTAAGAAATATCTGCAGAAGCAGGTGTCTGCGGAAAGCAGGGAAGAAAGGCACGCACAAGGAACAACACTGGTTATCTGCCCTTCTCTTGAGAAAGCTCCCCTCTGAGCTGAACCTTCTGAGATGGGACATGTACACTGTGCGCTTCCTTCAGCAGGGAGCTGGGAGCATTAGAAGCTGGAGGATGCTGTAAGTCTGCTCAATCAGCTAATGAAAATTAGCTCTGCTGATGTACAGACCAAGTTGAGTATGTTACTGGCTGAGCGCAGCGAGACTTAGCTATGGATGAGGAAAAGTCACAATGTTTGTCTCCACTCTATGCTGCCCAATTAAGCCCAGTCATTATGTTTATCCTAATTCAGCACTATGCTTCACGTTCCCTTGGCAGAGAATATGACATGCAGCAGAAACGCCTAGCAGAGAGGACTGGCTGATAAAGCTTTGAAAGTCTATTTCATAGGAAACACCTTCCTGGTATCTTGTTGGACTATATGACCTTTAAAGGTCCCTTCCAACCCAAACCGTTCTATGATTTTATGATCTCATCAGTCTAAACCAGAACCTTGATGTTCACTATCAGATACAGTCAGGCTAGCAAGCACTGTCAACATGGGGAAAACAGGTGTAAGTTGTCACTCACCTGAAGGCTGTTTCACCATACCACATTTTAAATGAGAGAAAGGCTGAACTTACACTTAAGACCTGAGACCTGGACATAAATGATTTTGCCATTTCTGTGTACCATAATATGCAAATGCTGAGATAAAATCCCTGCCCACACAATAAATAATTGGGGACAAGGGCTACAAAGTAGTGTTTCCATTTTTCTCAATTGTTTTCTCAGTCCCTACAGTACAGAATATTTCCACCATGGACACCAGGCATCCCATCTATCTCCAATTACCTTATGCTACTGCGGGCTTCGGGGAAGGAAAAGAAATTGCTTCGTATCACTTGAAAAAGACTGAGGATTAGAAAGCTAGTCACTATATTTCTGTGTAAATGCTTTCTTTTCTAACTTCTGGATAAAAGATGCCTTTCTCTAGCATGAGAATTTGTCAAATGTTTTGAGGATGTCTGTTGAAGGTGACTTAGATATGAAACAGGCATTCAGCTGTTTAGTATCCCCAGGAACCAGACTTTTTGGGCCAAGTCTAGGAACACATCTAGGTATCCGGTGACCTTTATATTAGTGAACGGGATCCTTCCAAGACTTCCAAGATCTCCAGGACTGAAAGAAGAGTTTCCAAAGTTAATTGTTTTCCCTTTCCTGCCAAAAATGACAATAGGTACTAACATCACCTGTGTTTGTTACACTCCTTTTTGTGCAGTGACCCATCTGGGACAAGAGATGGATGTTTCCTCCACTAAGCTTGCCTGGGGATAAGGGTGCTTTTGTCTTGGGTGGTAGCTGAGGCCTTGAGTCCACTCTGGATGAAGAAAACATGGTATTTCCAGGTGCCCATGTGAATGCACCAAATAAAAGGTTTTTCATCACATACTTTAATAACTTTCTCATCAAACAAGGAAACAGCTTGCACAAGAAAGATGCTGTGGAGTCATGCTTTTTGTTGGCAGTTTTGGAATTAGACACCTAAATTCCTTATAAGTCCTACGGGGCATGTCCAGACCTGTTATTGGTTCTGGCTATTACTTCCTTAGAAAGGTTCTGGCCAACAATGATATCATAGAATCATAGAGTCATAGAATCATAGAATGGTTTGGATTGGAAGGGCCCTTAAAGAACATCTTGTTCCAACGCCCCTGCCATGGGCAGGGACACCTTCCACTAGACCAGGTTGCTCAAAGCCCCATCCAACCTGGCCTTGAACACTTCCAGGGATGGGGCATCCACAACTTCTATGGGCAACCTGTTCCAGTGCCTCACCACCCTCTCAATGAACTTCTTCCTTGCATCTAATCTACATCTACCCTCTATTCAGTTTAAAGCCATTACCCCTTGTCCTGTCACTACATGCCCTTGTAAAAAGTCCCTCTCCAGCTTTCTTGTAGGCCCCCTTTAGGTACTGGAAGGCTGCTAGAAGGTCTCTCTGGAACCTTCTCTTCTCCAGGCTGAACAACCCCAACTCTCTCAGCCTGCCTCCATAGGAGAGGTGCTCCAGCCCCTGATCATCTTCACGGCCCTGCTCTGGACTTGCTCCAACAGGTCCATGTCCTTCTTATGTTGGGGGGCCCAGAGCTGAACACAGTACTGCAGGTGGGGTCTCATGAGAGCAGAGTAGAGGGGGAGAATCACTTCCCTCCACCTGCTGGTTATGGTTCTTTTGATGCAGTCCCGGATACAGTTGGCTTTCTGGGCTGCAAATGCACATTGTCGGATAATGTTGAGCTTCTCATCAACCAACACCCCCAAGTCCTTCTCCACAGGGCTGCTCTCAACCCATTCTCTGCCCAGGCTGTATTTGTGCTTGGCACTGCCCTGACCCATGTGCAGGACCTTGCACTTGGCCTTGTTGAACTTCATGAGGTTCACACAGGCTCACCTCTCAAGCTTGTCAAGGTCCCTCTGGATGGCATCCCTTCCCTCCAGCGTGTTGACCGCACCACACAGCTTGGTGTCATTGGCAAACTTGCTGAGGGTGCACTCAATCCCACTGTCCATGTCACTGTCAAAGATGTTAAACAGAACCAGTCCCAATACTGACTCCTGAGGAACACCACTCATCACTGCTCTCCACTTGGACATTGAGCCCTTGACCACAACTCTTTGAGTGTGACCATCCAGCCAATTCCTTATCCAGTGAGTGGTCCATCCATCTAATCCATGTCTCTCCAATTTAAAGACAGTGCAGGACAGTGTCAAATGCTTTGCACAAGTCCAGGTAGATGATGTCAGTTGCCCTTCCCTTATCCACCAACACTGTAACCCCGCTGCAGAAGGCCACCAAATTTGTGAGGCACGATTTGCCCTTAGAGAAGCCATATTGGCTGTCACCAGTCACCTCCTTATTTTCCATGTGTCTTAGCATAGTTTCCAGGAGGATCTGCTCCATGATCTTGGCAGGCACAGAGGTGAGACTGACTGGCTTGTAGTTCCACGGGTCTTCCTTTTTTCATATCTATGTGCTTTGGTAAGGTCTCTCAACAAAACCATGCCATTTGCATGGTTTCCCTTGCAAAGAAATTAGAAGGGATTCCCAAACAGGAGGAGCTTTCACTGAACCTCACTGAAACAGGAGGAAAGACTCAGGATTCAAAGGATGATCCAGACTGTGAGGGGGCCATAAATACTTGTTGTCCATGCTAAACCTTCTGCTGTCATATGCTCCTTGTTACCATTACCTGTGCTCAGGGAATGTAGCCAGCATGTGTGTGCCTCTACTTAAGCTGTGAATATACCTTAATTTTTTTGTGCAAACACACCCTCAGCTGTTCTGCTCCTCAGCACCCCATCTGCAGAGATGGAGATGACAACGCTTTCCCATCTCAGAGAGCCTGATAGTGGAGGCCTTCGTGATTTCAACAGATGGTGCCTTGGAATTTAGGGGAGGAAATCAGCTGGTAATGTGGATTTAGAGACCTACACACACTTCATTTCATGCATCACATTGGGACAAACCTCCTGATGCTTGTTCCTCAGGTTGGGAGCTTGCCCAGGGGAGGGCTGTGCAGATACTTCATTTCATACAGTGGCTGTTTCAATTTTAGCCCCTTTCCTGCACAGGGACAAATGGCTTAATTTTGCAAATAATGGCAGAATGCATCTAAGGCAAGACAATTTAGATGGATAGATTTTGGCTGATATTTAAGAACTGTAATAAATAATCTCCTCCTCACTCACGCCTCCCCCAGAAATCTACATACCTTTGTGCATATTTTATAACAAACCTTAATAAAGAAATAATCCAAAATGACACCTGTTAAAAAAAAGAATAACCCAAAAATGTAGGTTATTGAAATATGAGTGTAATATAGAAAAGATAGCAGTGCTGATATTAATGACCTATCTGTCTCCTGGTGCACTTAAAAAAGTCTCTTATGTATTTTATTTTATTTTTTTATTAGAAACTGTATCATTAGCTCTAAAGGATCTTACTGGGAAGGGCAGGGAGAAAGATCTGACTTTTTAAAAGCCAAATTCAGCTAGACTTTTTTTTCTTACTTCAAAAAAAGAAAGATTTTTCATAAACATTTTTTTCCCTCTGGCTGGAATATTAGGACAGTATATTAAATTCCCGCCCCCAATTCCACAAAAGGAAGACCCAGCTACATTTACATAATAATGTCCCTACTGTGCTTTTGACAGATGGGTTTCATCGACACAGACATAGTGTTAGGGGCTTAGCAATAGATTAAAAAAACAACAACAATACAGTGTAACATAATAAAAGTGTATTGTAATGTACATCATAACTTTTGGCCAAGGTTAAATATCCAGTTGGTGTATGAAAGTCGTATTCCATTAGACAAAATAGATGTCACACTGCAAAGCATTAAAGATGAGTTGACTGAGCCATTTGTTTTTATTTATATTACATTATATTTTCCTTGATTCTATTTATGCAGCGGGTAAAAAAAAAAAAAAAAAGAAATCCTTCAGTCCCCCTTGCTCACCTACACCACTGCACCACAATGTTATTGACAGTGAGTATTTCCATGTGAGGCTGCCCATGGCGCAGGGCACTTTGCAAAGCCACGAGATCCACCTGCTGTAGTTGCAGCACTCCCATGTAGAGATACCTGAGCAGGCTGCAAGCTCTTACACGGTTAGCAAGCCAGCCACAGCAGTCCCAAGCTCACCGAGGAACAACCTAGACCGCCAGTACAGCTCCGTCCACGTTGCTTCTGTCATCTCTGCAGCGCGAGCTGGTTCTTGCTCTGCTCTGCTTATGATTTCAGAGGCCAGAAAGGAGTTCGTGCTGCAGCTCACTAGCTGAGCTGCGTGAGATCCCAGCTGTCCCTACTCCTTGCTGTCTTGCCCTGAGCCTCACAGAATAAAGTCTTTTGTAATATAGGGACTCTTGGAAGATATACGCAGGTGAATTTATCAGGGTGGGATGTGTAGTGCTACCCCAGGAGTACCGTCCATTGCAGTGCTCACTCTGGGTCAATTTATAGGTGGGTCCTGTGCACTGTCCCTTCCTCACAACACCTCTGCAGCTGCCTCCAGGCCCTAGGAGATTCTCCAAAAGCCTCTGAAGAGAAAAGAGAGCAGCATGTGTCTTATTTTTATTGTTGTTGGTTCTTTCCCCTTTCCTCCCCCCTCCAAGCTCCAGCAAATTTGTGCCTTCCTTCAGTAATGGCTTTGTGCAGCTTCAGGATAAAAGTCATCCACCAAAGAGACAGAGCAGTTTTCTCTGCATGTCTCCCTGAAAGGTACTCTTGGTTGTGAGAGCTTCACAGCCTCTCTTTAATGTCAAGTTATATGGTTTTGGGGGCTTTCCCAACTCCATCAATCCCCCTGACGGCACAGACACTTTGAGTGGAGTGGTGAGGACAGAGCTGATAAACTGCAGCCTCCTCCGGTACTGGACTCTGTCCAACGAGACAATAATGCTCTCCCCAGGAAGCGGTTTATGCTCCGTATAAAAACATTTTCCCACCAGGAGGTGGTAGCCAAGATGCACATGGGGACGGGTGCCACGAGCGTCAGGTGAGGCTGACCTCACTGGTGACACCATCCTTTCCTTAGCAACCAGAGCGGAGGCGATGGTCTCCTCGTGGTCTTCCTCCCGTTGTCGTGACAACATCAGCCAGAGGGTCTCATCCTGCCTTGGAGAAGCTGTCATGACGCCCGAAGCAGCCCAAAACCATAGGAAGAACTGTAGTGGAAATCACTGAGAGAAGTCATTCACTAGAGAGGAAGGAGGAAGGGAAGGAAACGCAATATCTAATGATTTAGGAAGTGAATGGTGAAACAGGGAGCGGGTGCCCCTGCTCCCCATCACTCTAGGTTTCCATCAGTATCTGCCCATTGGGCTAAACGCAGTATGGCACAGGTAAAGGGAGTTCTCATGAGAAGAAGCTCACAAACAAAGGGAATAGACTTGTGCTAGAAGAAAGGAAATGGATTTCCCTGCTCCACGTGGAGGAGGCAGAGATGGACTCAGTCCACTCTCCTGTTTACACCTTGTGTCTGCAGAAGAGTGAGGAAATGAACCCTAGGTCCTCCGTAAGGCACAAGAAGTGGGTTCTTGCTTTTATTCCGCTTCCCATGAGCTCCAGAAATGAGGTTAAGTATTATCTGGGCAGGCTGGTGTTCCTTTTTCCTCTTCTGGTCATGACAGACAGAAAGAGAGGCTGTAGGAACCTGTCCAGTAAAACAAGTCATTGGGATGCATATGCATATGATGAGGTGGAGGCAGTATGTTTTATTTTCCCTTCTTTACTCTGTGTTATAAAGTATAAATGGTCACACAACCTTTTGGCTCTTTCTAGCCTCAAATTCTATGCTGCCACAGCACCAGGATCACATCAGAACCACAATAACTCGATTTATTTCCCATTCCGGAAAGAGAGTCTTTTCCTGACATCACGCTCCTGACCTTGACTTCTGATACTCAAAACCAAACACACATGCACACAGAACTGCATTTTGCAATGGGATAACATAGCACTAATCCAAATTATTCTTTATTTATGAGTAGAAGTACATTACATATATGAAAAGGAAGGGTTTCTTTGTTTTTATTTCTTAATCACATTCTGAAGAGGTCATATGTGAAATACAGCTGCGAGAAATTTTTTTTTTCTCTTTTTTATCAGCCTTCCTCCTCATTTATTCTTATAAGATTATACAGCTATCTGCTTTTAATTTCCTATTTAAAGCATATCTCCAACTTGTAAATATTTTTTGTTGTTGTTGTTCAAGTCAAGTTTTAGTCTCCAATTAATGAGGAAAATGCATTGAACACCTATGCACTGTTCTAGGGTTGTTGATAAAGTGAAATCTAATTATATTCTGGTCTTTGCACTTGCTGCAGATGTTTAGAACTTGTTTATACCAGAGTCTCAAGTCAAGGTAAACCGACATATCATGTTTATGTTTTGAGAACCTGCATCAACTTTCAACACCTGAAGAATGTGTTAGTGGTCTAACATCTGTCTGCACAGGGCTGTAAATGGGGAAGAAGAGGGAGGAGGCCATTTTTGTGATGTGTTCAGTTTAACTAGGGAAAACTAAGTCCAGTCATCTGAGGATAGTGATGCTTGCAAAACTTCCAAATAAATCTACTTCCATAAAAGATCTGTGACATTGGGATAAGCACCAGGGAAGGATCCAGACATTCTCATTAATGCATGGCTCAAACTTGCAGGTAAATCTCTGATGGAGTTATGGGTAGTTCTTCTTTCCAACAAGAGATGGAAAGAAATTCAGCAATGTCTAAGAAGTATTCATTGTTTCCCCAGGAAAGAAAACAGCTTTTGTTTCAGTATCTAAACTCTGATATGCAGTGGGTAAAAAGAGAGTCATCCATGCAGATAAGAAGATCCTCAGATGCTGCTGCAGGGATAACTCAATTGCTTTCCTCCTGTGTTTGCTAAAATTGGTACCTCCTGTGCAAAAGCCATGATAAACAAATAACAGTATCATTCCAAATGCACTGTCATCATCATCATCATCACAGGCCTCCTCCTGGCCACTACAAGATGAAGGCCTGACCTTAAAAATGGCACCCCTGGCTCGGACCAAATGTGACCATTTTTGTCCCTGCCATCTGTCTATTCATCTTGGTGACAGGCAGCCCTGGCTCTGCTCACTGCCCATCCACTATGAATAGACGAGTGCCTGCAAATGAGGTTCACTTAAATGGAGGGAGGCGATACCAGCCTGGGGAAAAAGTATTTTGCACATCACAGTAGGAAAGGGCCATTGTTTTTGTTCAGATTTGGGTTTTATTTCTTGCTGTGCCTATAAGAAAGGAAATTTTCTTCCTTGGGGGTAATGCAGAAGTGAGTTCATTGTATGGGTAGATAGTTCAGGGACAACAGAAACGTTTCAGGGATGTGGTCCAAGCAGAAGGGGCAGCATGGGGCAAGGATTGGAGATACCAGTGAAAAGAGCAAATGAGGTTTTTTTCTGAGGTAAATACTCAGAAGTAAGACCATAGGGAAGGTAATAAGTATCTGGAAGGCATTTGGGATTTGTTTTGAAAATCATCTGATTAAACCATGTTCCTCACGCAGCCAGTAAAAACACTGAGCTTTTTTCTCACAGAAAAATCTTACCTCCTGGGAATTAATGAAAATTTAGAGACTAACAATCACAGAGAGCGAGGAAATAAAGACCACTGATCAGGAAGCAAAAAGAACCTGAATTAATGTCTCTGTTCTGCTGTAAGCATCTTTTTTAAATCTGGACAAAATAACTCAACCTTCTACACCAAATTTTCACAGGTAGAGACCTGTGAAATGGGTGTAACGACACTTACTTACCTTTCCAGAGTTTGGAAAGGGCACACAAATGTGAAAAATCTAATATAGGGGCATCACTTTTCTACTGGCATCATTGCCTTATTATGCTGGGTCGCATTAATAATAGACTGTGCTGTTCAGGCCCCAGATTTCACCATAAGCTCACGCTGGTTTCTATTTCTACCAGGACTGCAGTTAGGCGTAATGTGTTGTTTGACCATATCATACTGATCCTTAAGTCTCTTCTGTCCTTGATGCACAGAGCAGTGCTATGGTTGTGTTCCCTGGAAAATGTATCTGATAGAGGAGGCAGGAAAAAAAGGGCAGGTGTTAGGCAGGATGTGGACAGCATATTTTGGGAGGCATATGAGGCAACCAGGGGAAAAACATTAGTGGGATAGGAATGGGGGAGGAGAGAAGGCTGCATTACAGAGGGTGGACTGGAGGACTGACAAAATGAGCTGTGGGTCCTGGGTGGAAGCGGGGAGGATAGCTCAGACAGGAGTGTCATTGTGTGCTGCTTGGCTGCTTCTCCAGATGGAGACTTTTGAGGCCAGGCGTCACTGACAGTTTGGCCATAAGTGGTGTGCCAGTGTCTGAGATATTTATTAGGTTGGCACTATTAATCCCTCACTTACACAAGCACTTAAGTTCGCTGACAATTGTTTAAAAGTCGTTAATAACATTTAACGGGGGTAAGATGATCAGCTTTTTGTTTTGCTTCTAAGCATCACTAATGTAGGGGACAAAGCCAGAGGAATACAGAACAGGCATCACATCCGTACAAAAATATTGGCATTTTGCTTTCAGCGTGATTATTATTATTTCGGCAACGATTGTGTCTAGACAGCTCAGATGAGACTGGGGTCCATTGGTGATCAGTATGGAATAAAACAGACTGCCTCGAAGAGCCGGTCATATAAATGGGCAGGGCAAAGGAAAGGTGGGAGGAGAAAAAAAGAAATGCAGAGAAGAGATTCATTCCAGGAGGCACAGCAGGTCTCTGGCCAAGAGAGGAACAATATTCAAATCTCCTGATTACTAAACCGCTATTTAATCTACTTCCACAGACTTCTGGCATTGGCTTGACTGTCTAGCGTACTAGGAGAAAATCAGGACTGCATTATGGGATGAAGACATACTTCCTCGACTGCATTGTGCAGCCTCATGCAGACACTTGGTCAGATTACTTCTTCTTTTCGGGCTCTTCTGGTAGAGGGTAAGTTTGGGTGGTTATCATGTGAGAGGGAAGGACCGGGAAAACCTGCATGCTTTATAGGAAAATACAGGGCACAAGAATGACTTGAGGGATCTGATTAAAATGACAAGACGGATCCTGTAGCCCTGGTCAGTTCTAGTAAAAATGGTTATTTCACTGGTCTCGTCTGGTTGCACTTTACCAAGGTCAGATGCCAGTCCTTGTCTGAATTCAAAATTATCATCTTCCCTTTTGAAGAATGTTAACATTGCCCACCACTAATCAGCGCCACAGTATGCAGCATCTGGGGTCTTTATTGGGCAGCTGGATTATCATAGGAAACATGACATTGTTTTAAGAATAGCCCAAATTCATGCATACAGCTGCCATTTCTGCAGCTCAGGGACACTCCAAGATGAACACTGTTTTGGAGCTCCTATTCTTCAGGAAGTGAAGCTCTCCCCTTTCTTTGCCCAAATCCCATCATGAGTCCTTTCCACCACAACATGGTCAAGGAATCTTTCTCTTGGCAGTAGTCTGGTGGGACAGAACTGGTTACTATGCACAGAGGAGAGGAAAGATGCCCACATTGGTGTTTAATAGCTCAACCTACCTGAATGTTGGCCTGAGAGTCTCCATGTGGTGACTGGATCTAGAGGTCTGGAATTATGGATAATATCCCCCGGTACCATTTGTGTGCCTCTACTGCCCATTTGAGGCTTTGGATATGTGTGGCCAGGAAACTACACATTTTAAAATGCAGATCCAGGAAGGGATGGCCCACAAAGGTGGTAAATCCAGGTCTAGAATTCAGAAAGAAATGGAAACATCACCTTAGCAAGGATCTGAGATCCCACTGCAAGCCAGTGTACAGCACTTTAGCACGGCACATTACCTAGATTTAGGTGGCAGCTTGGCACTGTGGGACCTCGTGCTGCCTTTCTGTTGTGACTAATGAGCCTGTATAGCCAAGTGGGCTCCTTGCACGGCTACTAGAGAGGAAAGAGAAAGGTGATCTTAGAGTTTATGGGGTTGAATAAAGCCCTAGAGCACACAGCCTCACTTTTTCCTCCTGTCGGTGCTCCAGATTTCGTTCTACCTTATAAAGGAGAGGAAACAACAGCAAAGAGGTGAAATTCATTAATGTCTCTGGGTTACACAGACGGCATAATGGTGAAACTTCGACAGATTGCACCAGAGTTGAGCAAGAATGGGGATCTCATGGCCTTGGTGTAGGCAAGAGATCCCGGGGCTGGAGTTCTGGTCTTGGTATGCATGACCTAAACATGTTACTTCAAGGACCAGCTTCCCCCTGTATGACTACACATCTGTTGTCTCCACTGATGAAGTAGAAAGGAAGGGTTTCAAATCAAAACTGATATCTAGGAATGTGCGTACTTGGCCCACAGATCATCTTTGTGATGAGGGGCTTGACTTTGAGATCCCAGTTCAAACAAGAATAATAAGGAAAAAAAAATCCATTTTAATGAGGGAAACACACAGTTTAGATCTTTTTTTTGTAGTATTGTAGAAATTTACTGCCAAAACTTTTTTTTTTTTCTTTCTGCCTGTATAAAAAATGACTCTGGATGCAGTAAGAACAAGGTGTTCTAATTAAATAGATTTGTTTACATCTCGTAGCATGAAAAACTAATTCAGTCTGATATACTGTAGGTTCTTGCACTCTCTCTCTCCCACTTCATGTAAAACTACCCATTTTAAGTAGTATTTTATTTAAGAATATTTTAAAAGTGGCCTTGATTAAAGAAAAACTGATTTAAGTTTCAAAGTGTTTATTTTTAAAATAAAGGTTTCACTTCAGGGTGCAAGAAGATGGGAGGGGGAGAGCAGAAGCTGTGCTATATCTATCACAATATTTCCTCCCTGTTTTATTGCATTGCAAAGGTCTCTACCTTTACTAGTCATGAGAACTCGTAGCCTGTGGCTAGAACACATTTTTATTAAGTGAAGGTTAAAGTCAGGGCCAAAACAGATCCACTGCAATATGCTTACAAACACAATATCCTGACCCAGACCTGTGCCATAGTATCAGCTCCAAAACAGAAGCAAAGACAATGCTTCCTGATTGTAACTGTGTTCTTACCATTGTAAAGAGTTCTGCATGTTCTCCACCCAGACAAAGCTGGAGCATCCTTAGAGGTGCCACAAAAGGAATTACTTGGAGGATAAACACTGCAAGTAACATGGGATCCAGTTGCAAAAACAAAGAAATGAGAACAAATCTCAGCAACGCACAGGATAGGCCTGGCCATCAGATATCTTTTCTAGGTATACAAAGCAAGGCTGGGTGAAGCTGCTGCAGGGAAGAATAATATCCCAGTGAATTAACTTCTCAGGTTGTCAGTGTGTTACCCACAACGAGATAAACAGGAATTTTTACTGTCACTTAGAGAAATTTCAGTTCAGGGACAGGGAGCTTAGATGACCTGCCACTGAGAGAAGCAGAACCCAAGCATCCAGTCTGTCCTTGAACCAGAAAGACAGCAATGTCTGCATGCAGCACAAATCAAGCAACAACCTTCTGTATATTATAGTCCCATCTATGCGGGTAATAAGTGGTGAAAATAATGGACTGCTTGAAGAAGGGTAAATATCAGATTGGTAAGTATTCTCTAAGAGAAATTCCCCCTGTAGGAACCCAAGAGCAGTTGCATATCCTGAGACAGCCAAGTGCCACTGCAGCAACGCAAGGAGGCTCAGGACCCTCAGTAAGTAACTGCTGCACCATCTTTTCACTCCTGGCACTGCGTACGGCCACTGTAGGCAGCTGCGTTCATCCTGAAACTGAGCTTGGGAACTGGTGGCTGCAGAGACACTTGGGCAGTTCTTGGCCACAGGCAGAGGACTGTCTCAGTGTGTATCCCCAGTTGTCAGAGGTGCACAATCCTTATGGCAGCCATAGGAACACATCTACTGGAAGACAAGGAAATTGAGAACAGAGCCCGTTTATACCTGGCTAGATATAAGGACAATCTAGTATTGAATGAAGATCTGTGTCATTTTCCTCTTCTCTCTGGATTGAGTAATCAAAGCCATTTTTTATACAATAAGTGCATTAATGGATATTAGGGAAAACAAAGTTTTGAAACAGTTTTTTCTAAATCCTGATGCCTAAATGAAATTAAACTGTGCTAACTTCCACAGTTATTTTTTTTTAAGGGGTAAGAACTTGCTTTTACAAGTTCTCACTCTGCTCCAGCTCTCTGGCAGCCAGAGTTGCAGGAGATGTGGGGATGCTAAGCAACTTGGGCTTGTGCCTCCCTGGCAGCTGGAGCTGTAGGGAGGCTGGTAGCCGGGCGGGAGCTTGGTGTTCAGCCGCTGGCCTCCTGCCTGCTACAAGGCTCCCACTTTTGTCAATTGCCTGTCTGTGCATCAAAAGTTAAATTGACAAGAACCTTCGGGGGGGGGGGACGATAAAGGGAACAGCCAGGGAAAATCACTGCCATCTCTCCAAAACCAAAAAAGATTAAAAAAAAAAAAGGAAAAAAAAGCCTCAAAATTGTCACTGACATTGAAAATTTCCACAGAAATTTCATTTGGATGAAGAGAGCATGTTCAACCAGGAAATCATTTCAATGGGCAAGGGAAGAAAATGAATCATGCAGAACTCTCCCAAGCTTCTGATGGTCTCAGTGAAACGTGCCCATCACCTTTCAGGATAATGATCAGCACTTTCCAAGAGACACTTAGCACCTTGTAAGGATTTTGTCTTAAGTTTGGTGTAACTCAGAGATAAGGCACACAGAGGGTAAGCGCTCCAGGGAAGAGTAATTTTTACCTTTCTGGTGCTTACAGCATGATAAAAAACTTTCCTCCGTGCTTTTGAATTAATTCCTCAAAAGTTCCAATGCCTGCACACCCATTTGTTTCCTCATTGTTTTTATTAAACAAGAAAGGCGAGCTTTATTACTGCGCAAATGAAAGCATCACCAGAAGATAGATACTTCCCAGATTCTTATTAATCTCTAAGACTTATGAGGCTGCCTAAGTTCCACAGAAATTAACATACTCTACAGATTTCTTCCAGCAAGTCACTGAGTCCTTGCTACCCTATCTGGAGAGAGAAGGGAAGCCAGAAAAGCAAAACCAAAGGAGAATAAATCTGTATTATTAGGAGGTTGTTGCAAGTCAAAATGTGCATGTGCCTGCATGTCTTTGTCTACAGATATAGACCAAGGCTCTATGCTATGGTGCATCATCTACAGCACCATTGCAGTAATTTACCACAGACTGTGGATGTATAGATTGAACTCTGTGCCATAAAGTAGAGGTCATAATCATAATTAAAGTACAGTTGAATTTGCAATTCAAAATAATTTAAGACTAATCTCCAAAACTGCGACTGTGCAAATTAATATGGTAGGGCATTGAATTTATTCTTTTCCTTACTTTTCAGTGTAAGATTATCCATGCCTAACTGCAGGCACACTTAATGCCTGTATTGTAGCAGGATTTAGTGTCCGTAGCAGAGACCAAGGTCCCATAGCAGTGCCTATTACACATGAGCCAGACCCTATCCCAAACATAACAGTCAAGAAAGAACCCAGCGGCATAGCAGATGGGTGAAATGACTTAATCACCCAGGGCAGTGGCTGAATATCCAACTGAATACTCAAACCAGAGCATTCTATCTCTCACACCTTAAAAAACAGAGCAAGAGAGAAAAAGAGAAGCACAAACAGCACAGCAAGCCCTATCCTAAACCAGGGATAACATACAATTAGGGCAGAAGAGACTTACGGCACTGGCAATATTCTTAATATCTTCTGCTCTTTTCCAGTGGCAAATTCCATGATTTCTATCTTTTGGTTTCTTGTGGTGCAGGGATCTAGTTAGCTACATAAGGATGTTGTGCAATGCTGGGAAGGTTTTTGTACCTTTTTTTTCCATTTCAAGTAGAAGTTTTGTTAATTCTTGTGATGTAAGTGGCTAAAACAAGGTTTTCTGAAACAAGTATACGAAGTATGTATCTATGACTGAAGTATATGTCCCTCATGGTCCTCGTGTGGCCTGTGCTCCCCAGTTACTATGTTCCTGTTGACACTTCAATTCCCATAAGATCTCACCCACTCTGCTAACTCTTATCTATGCATCATATATTTACTGCAAGTCAATATTGGTTAGCCAGTGAATATGAAACAGAGAATGGGAAAATTACAGAGTGCTGACTGCTGAACATCATGAGAGATGTTCCTGACGCACCAGCAACACCTCACTGAGTCATGTAAGGTGTATCTGGACTCTCAGTGACTGTGAATTGGCATAGACGGCTCTGTTACTCATGTTGATCACCAGTGGATTCAGTCTTCATGGTCAAAATGTTAAGACTTAACCACAAGATGCCTAAACTTCAGTAACTGATTGTTGCCACATGAGCTTACGCGATGGCAAATGAAAGCAGGTGTAAATCAGTGATACAATCTTGTACAGAAACGTAAGCTCAGAAACCCAAGCGCAGGTAGAGTTTCCCCAAGGTCTTTTGCAGCATATTTGTTGAAAAGGACTTTGCATAACCAATGGGAGGCATTTCTTGGCCTCAAAACAACCTGAACAGAGAGCTCATGGGCAACAAACTAGGAAAAAGAAATTGATCTTGTAACAAAAAATGGTTACTTGCATTTTAACTAATTGGTAATGCAAACAAAGTTGAGCAAGCTTGAAGACGGCAACAAATAGGAAGAAATATGAAATGAAGGCTTTCTGTCTGTGGTGGCCCTGATAAAACCTGTAACTGGAGGGAATGAAGTAGCTCAGGTTAGCATCCATAGCCTATAAGGGATGTCTGATGGGAGTAGGGGTGTGGAAAGGAAAAAAACCCGAACCTGACCTACCATCATCAAAGAACAACATACAGCATACCATCAAGAAAGGACAGGAGAGCCTGGGGTCCCCTGAGATGGCATGAAAATCATACCTTGCGTGTTCACAATCTACAGCATTGCTTATTTGTAACAGATGCTGAGATATTTCAGCATGTCATGTAGTTTTTGATAATACAGTCACACTGACAATAAAGTCAAACAGTGGGTGACTTGTGACATAGTGTATCACTATTTGTTCCTTGAAGTGTCATGGTAGTAGGCTGGAGTATCTATCTGCATATTGGTTGTGCAGACTCCCTCGCCTACCTCATGTAAGTACCAACCGGTCTGCACAGGTTTTCCCACAGTCATCTTCCCTGGCTGGTGAGTAGCAGAAGACCACAACTGATGCACGTAAAGTTCAATTGCCTTCTACTTCCCCCGATCAGAAGAGCACATAGACAGTAATAAAGATGAGCTCATCTGTAGCAACTTAGAATGAGGTAAACCTACAGAACTAAGGTTTACCTTAGTCTTCTCTAAGAAGAGATCAGAACTAAGCTGATCTCTTTTCGCTGAAAATCTTAATCCCTGGTAACTAATTTAAACTTTTTCCTGAAGAAATGAGACACAATTGTTTGGCTGTCCTCTGGTTTGTATGTTGTTGGGGGGGGTTGTTGTTTGTTGGGGTTTTTTTCCTTCCTCCCGCTTCTCCCCGCCCTTCTTGATTTTGGGTTGCTGAGGTTAGCATTTGCAGTGTTCCTTCTTTAACAAAAAATTCCAATGTATATGCATTGTGTTCCTCATTTATGCTTCCCCACTACCCAATTAACGTCACACTAAATTATATACCTGCAACAGATTTAATTCCAGACCACTGAGCTGTCACTTTTAACCCTCTGCATGTATCTGTACAATATTTATGAGAAAGCTGTACTTACTTTAACAAGTAATGAGAGATTTCTATAGGTTTTTAATAATTCAATTTGTTATAAGAAAGAATATATTCCTCCACTGAAATCTGTGGGATGATTCCAAATACATACAGAAGGATTTTGATATCTATTCAGTTCTCAAGGTTTTAGAATAGTTTTCCAAATCCCTATTATGCTGCTATGGAATGAAAATAGATGGATCTATGGCTAGAGTTAAGCAGAGATCTGGGCTCATTTCCAAGCTCCACTGAACTCTTCTCAGATGACCTTGAGCAAAGCACTTGAGATGTGGTCCAGAGTGTTTATTTCAGTGTCCAAATGGGGCTTTGAATGAACTTAAAACCTTAAATTCCAGGAAGCTGTCTTCAAGGGATTGTCTAAGCTTAGAGCCACACAAATCTCACTGCAAATTTCCATGATGCCTGAACTCTGAAAGTACAGGACAATCTTGAGTTGCCTGGCCTGAGGCATTAGAGTGCAGTCAGGCCCATCACTTACACAGACTTCATCAAAAAATTGGTAAACATGAAATGTCTCTCACCACTCCGTTATTCAAAGTACAACTTGAAATGTAGTTATTGTCCATACCACAGGAAAAAAACCCCAAACCTGCAAAACCAGGTCCTCAGCTAATTGGTGCAGACTGGCTTGTGCCTGTATTTTCTGGAGAGGTCTGGCTGTGGCCACTAAGTTTATCACCTGGAATGAAACCTAGAAGGTTCAGCATCATTCTGCTTTTAAGAACTGGGCCTGTGAATGGACTGTCCTCTCAGTAATATTTTTGGTATCTTGGAGAGAGGCCTTTCACCTCCCTCCAGGTAGGACCAAACTATCATATACTCAGTGTGATGAATGGGGGGCTAGGTCCCAATGCAAGGAGTAAGCCATTTTTACAATGCAGGTGTATCCTTAAAATGCCTACAGGTGGTAGGTGACTCCTGAACAGTTCCCACAGAGCCTCTGACATGAGAATCAGGAGCTCTCCCTGCTCAACGACCAGCATAGAATCAATTAAATTGATTTTTGGCCATTATGTTGCAAAAGTGAAAGCTTTTAAACTTTATAGCTATGTCTCCAAAGATACCACTATATGATGATTTCAAAAGGAAGTAGAAGGTTAAATACCTTTTTGGTTTGGCCCTCTCTGTCTCAGTTTCTTTCATGTAAAATGCAGACAGATATACTTTCACTACCTTCCATAGCTGTTGAAATGGAAAATATGTGACACTTTGAAGAAATCAGATCCTATACTTTTGAGAACATAAGGAACCTACACAGATAAACACTGTTCCATTTTCACACCACCAATTTCCAGAGGACTTCTGGATGGAGACAAAATTTACCTCAAATTAAGCAAGAATGAGCATTTTCAGTTCTTATACAATCTTTTGAAAACTTTTTGCCACTTCCATCCTATCTTGTCCCATGCATGTTCTGCTTTCTGCCCATTTTTAGTATTCATGTGGCAGTTACAGTCTTTCAGCTTCACCAGGCTTATCCGTAGCTGGTAATCAATCCTTATCCAATAGTATCTATCTCCTTTATTTAATAAGAAAACAAATGATCTCCTGGTATTTCTTAAAAAAAAACAACCAAAACCCCAAAGCATTAGCAAACATTTTCAACAAGTCAAAATCCACACAGGTAACTGCAAAGAGCTGAAAATTACATTTGCTCACCCTCTGTGCCAGATCAGCCAAAGCAGATCTGATTCAGATGCTATTGCTCAAGCTTGGCAGGATTTCTAAATGTTGGCATGAACCTCTGGTAGTAAGGTTACCCAAATCCTCAGCCAGGTCTGGCCAGTACTGTTAGCTGAGTGAAGTAAATGAGCCACCATTGCTATTATTCTGCAGCTATGTCTTAATACTTCTGTTACTTAGCCACCGTTGACAAGGAAACAGAGCAATCCACGTTTTGAAGTTTTGATTGGTATTTCATGACCATTCAGAAAGACAAAGCAAATCTCCATGTATATGAAACTGCTGTTTTTTCAAGGAAGCCCAGGAACAGTTCCCAATTTTTTTATAATTCCTGCAATTCATCAAAGTTCTGGGCAGAAGAAAGCAGTATGGTCATCTACCCTTTCCAACTAAGGGTAGATGAAAGCATAAGAAGGCTCAAAAATGGTACAAAGGTCCTGTAGTCTTCAATTAATTTATCCTGATTAGGAATCTAGAAGTTAGCGGTGTGATTTGGCTCAGGGATTAAGACATCTAATTTTAGATGTCAGCATGTGACATAAATGCCCAAGTTCCCATTATAGAGAGTAGAGGTCTAGTCAATACAATTAGTGGTTTAGAAAGAGATGAAGAAAATGTCTATATCTGGTCAACCAATAGCTCTCCAAGCTTAGACACCTAGCTCATATGTAAACACCTAAATTTAGACATATAGTGGCTTGAGTCAGTTGCCTGAAAATAGAAGTCTGACAACACTTGAAGTGTCCTTGCATTTTGGAGACATCCACACAGAGCTGGCCCGTACGGCACAGGACTTTAGGGACATGCCCGCTTTTTTGCATCAGCCACTGGAGGCCATATGTCATGCCCTACCACAATTCAAGTGACACTAATTGCCTTTTTGTGGTCTACTGAAAAAGTCCCCCAGCCACTGAGCTTAGCCTAGAGGAGTCCTAGGACTTTCAGCCACCCATGTACAAGTGTCTAGTGCCTCTTGAGATGTTCTAGAGTATCTGTGACAGCTAAAAAG
The DNA here is from genome assembly GCF_000737465.1 of Haliaeetus leucocephalus. Taxonomy (NCBI): domain Eukaryota; kingdom Metazoa; phylum Chordata; class Aves; order Accipitriformes; family Accipitridae; genus Haliaeetus; species Haliaeetus leucocephalus. The sequence goes on from NW_010972578.1 coordinate 1,342,377, forward strand.
GGCTGGCAGATACCAGGTAGGTTCAAAGGGCTGCTGCACCCAGAAGCTAGAGGTCAGCCAGAATAGCCCACGGCCTATGTTTAAGCAATTGAATTGAGCTCTAAGTGTTAAGCTAATTGCCTGAGGCTTGTTTTCACAGCCAGTGGAGAGAAAGTGAATTGCCCTCCAGATTTCTCTCAGCTGACAATAAAGGGTGCCCAGTATGATTAGTCTCTGTTTCCAGTTTGGGAGAAAGAGTTGGTAAAAACGCAGGTTGCATGGGAGTCCATGTAGCATCCTAAGCAGCCAGGACCCATCAGCCTTCTAACAAAATACTCAGATATACCATATGCATTTATACTGTCACTATATGCCTTTCAAACTCTATTACCGACAACTGACTGAAGAGACTGACACACGATATGTATTACAAACATCTATATTGGGATGGAATCCCTGGCAACAGTGCCCATCAGTATAAAACAAACCACCACATCTTGCAGTCCTGAATAAGATCCAGTGCATAGATTGCACATGACAAATTTGCAGACAGCTTGTTTATGACCAACAGGCCATTTTTCTCTGTGTTTGCTTTACAAGCTAATGTGGTTATACTGCATGGAGCTTTTCTCCCAGAATGATCCCAAAGCATTTTGTAAATTGAAAAGATGCAAAGGAGCTGGGGGGGGAGGGGGGGAGGGAGGAGGCAGAAAAAAGAGTTTCACCTCTTCTGGGAAAATGAAGCCTTTTTTTCTGGGTTAGCAGTCTGGTAGTTAAAATTAGTAAAAGACATTGGTAGCAGATATCATCTGTGAGCAACATCAAAAGGTTAGTTCTTCTCAGATATAATGTGGGATCTTTTAGTAATATGATGTGGTACAGACTGGAGGGGTAGGGCTGGAGGCATTTGCTGGATTTGATTTCCCCTTTGACTTCCCCTTAAGCACAGGGTCTGATTCTCACTGCACCTTTGAACCAGTTCGGCTAGTGCAGGGAAAGGAAAGGAAAGGAAGGCCCAGCAAACCTTTTCACACTTGCTGCTAAAGCCATCTGCAGAGGGAATCATATGCCTTATGCAGTTGATCAGAGGTTGGGTTGTGTTATTTGTCATTTATGTGTGGTGTATAATGCAATACTGTTTAGGTTTCACTATGCAGATTCATATCTTCAGCCTGGAAATCCCTGTGTAAGCCCCACTCCCCCATACTAGCTAAACTAACAGACATCCCTAGGGCTGTGGCTGAGCATGTTTCAGTCCATGTCATAGATGGTTCTCTAAATTTCACCTTCCTTGTTACTGCTTTTTACAGGTATTAAGTTTAATGAATGCTTAGAATCAGCAGATTGCCTTTTTCTTTGAGGTTTGAGTGGTCTGTACATTGCCATTACTAGACCAAGAGCTCTTACAGCTGCTCTCAGAACAGAGATAATCACCGAGTTCATTAAAGCCAGACACTGTGTTAGGCATGGTCTTTCAGATTCAACAAATGAAGCAAGAAGACCTCTTTCTGAAATAAAAATAACAAAGGATTAGAGATCTAAAGTCTCAAGAGTTGGATGCATGAGAGGCAAAAGGGGGAAGCTGACTGGCCTAGGATGATGTTCTACTGCAAACCCAGGAGCAAAGGGTTGTGGGTGCAGCCCATGTGGCTGGAGGCTGGCAGAATCAAACTGGATCCAGAGCAAAATCAAAACCACAGTTTAGGGTTTATAGGAGACGCAAGCAGGGTTTAGAAAGAAACAAAATACTGCAGATGCACTCACTGCCTGCAGGAAAATGAGGTTTCCTGCTCCTTTTTTTTTTGTACAAGACTTCCACTGCAGGATAACTGGTTTCTGTTACTGTGTTCTAATCCTACCAGACAAAACCATCTGAGACCACCTAAACCAGAACACAGAGGGATGTGAAGTTCTTGTAAGTCCACTTTCTTTTGATTGACAGCACTGAGGCAACTGCTGCAGAAACAGGAACTCATCTGGGGAAAGAAAAGCTCTCCTGCTTCCAGAGAAGCATGTGCAGGGTCTAAATTAAAATAAATACTTCCTAAAATGGGCATCGACATCAAAGCAATGCAATAGCCTTATTCCAGCGGTCAAGCCCAGGGTCTGCAGTTCGGCTCACTCGGAAAGTCCCCTTCCTCCGCAGGTAGCTCTGATCACCCACCTGGCAGCTTCTCCTCCTTTGCCCAGAGGACAGACAGCTCTGTCTGTCCACAGCCTCTCACCACGCGCACCCTTCACAAAGACACCAGCTCTTCTTTCTGCTCGGTTCCCACTCAGTACCCTGTGCTGCAGCAGGAAATGTTATTACACTGGTGACATTTCCATGTGCAGGTTGACATTTCCCTTTGGAAGAACTCCTCACTTTACAGTCCCTTTTATTTATTGTTACTTTGGCTCATGGGCCACCATGGAGGTTACTTTAACATAGCTGTAATTAAGGATCTATGATGATAAGGTCCTTTAAGTAGGGATCTGCTATTTTTATTCAACTGTAAAAATTACATACAACCACAGGGACTGTGTAAGCCATAAATATAGACACGGTTGTGATTCAGAGCTCAGCAATAGTGGTGTAAATCACAGTAAAAGCACTGTATTTAGGAGAGTCTTACTGCTGTAAATTAGAAATAACTCTATATAGCATTAAGCATTCTATATGTGTAAATTTTGAAAGGTTGTACTGGGAAAGTACCATCTTTTTTTTTTTTTTTTCTTTTTTTTAATATGGATACAGATGCTTTAAGGTCACATTCCGAGTCAGTCTGGTAAAAAAAACTAGTTTTTGTGAAATCTAGGTCAATAAGTAGTATTTTGGATTAATGCAATCAGTAACTGATTGGTAAAAGAGTAAGAATACCCATTATTCTTTATTTGTTTTTTACTTGAAGGTTGAAATAGAAAACTACAGAGTTGGAAAGGAGGAAAAAGTATCAGTGTGAAACTGTTTCATTATTTTCATTTATTTTCATTCATATATACATACAGAAAATGAAAAGAACCACAAACTGAAGATTGAAGAAAATATTCAAATAAAAAAGTTAAACTTTTTCTTTCATTTGAAGACGCAGCAGGAAGGAGAGGATTAATCTTCGAAGGGAATTACAGAAAATGATATTTTGGAAATGGAAAGCCATAATGTTTCATTCTCAAATATGTCAAAATATGGTATCATAATAAAATTGACACTAAAACTTTATTTTTATTCAGATGACAATTTATTTTTTTCGTAAAACCAAAATAAAATAAAACAAGCACATGTAAAAGTAACAAGTGATAGGATGAGAGGAAATGGCCTCAAGTTGTGCCAAGGGAGGTTTAGCTTGGATATTAGGAAAAAATTTCTTCACCAGAAGGGTTATCAAGCATTGGAACAGGCTGCCCAGGGAAGTGGTTGAGGCACCATCCCTGGAGGTGTTTAAAAGACGTGTAGATGTGATGCCTGGGGACATGGCTTAGTGGTGGACTTGGCAGTGTTAGGTTTACGGTTGGACTTGATGATCTTAAGGGTTTTTTCCAAACTAAATGACTCTATGATTCTATAAAAAGTTTTTTTACTGGTCTTAGAAATTTCTTGTAAATCCAGATTATTTAATAATTGTTCAGAAAAAATACTGATGCTTTCTGTGAAGCAATATAAGAGATGGAGTACTGAATTGAAAGGGCTTAGAGTCTTCAATGTACAGATTATAGTGTTCTTGTGTAACATTTTGGATCACTTAGTAGGCCTTGATTAACAGATTTAGTTTGAAAAAAAGAAGTGATCCATTACATGTTGCAATTATTTAGCTACCTATAGAATCATAAAAATATGGTTTGTGAGACACCATTTGAGGTCTCTAGTCCAGCTGCCTATTTGAAGTAGGACAGCTGCCAGCATTGTATTGGATCAGGCATGGCTTTATCTACCTGGTCTTGAAAGCATTCAAAGATGGACACCCCCCCAATTTCCTGGGTGATTTGCTCCAGGGCTGCACTATCCCCAATAGAGGACATTTTCCCACCGTCTAGCCTGAACTGCCCAAGCTGTACAGTGCAGCTGTTCTGCTTGTTATATCATCTGCTACTGCCAATAAAAGTTCATCTTTGTAAAAGAAACTTTGTCAAATTACTGTAATTGATTTATTTTGTTAATATTTTCTAATATTTTTAAAAATAAAATTTAAGGTTAATAGAAGTAGTTCCACAATCCCCTATACAGACTGTTCTTCAATGCTCTTGCATTTTATACACTGAATGCTATGTTAAAATAAAATAAAATAAATAAAGAATAAAATCATAATACTATTATAAAATTTTCTCTTATTTGATTGGAAAGCATGTAAAATTGAGCATTCTAGGCAAATTTTTACTGAAGTGTATATGGTTTTATCACCTTTTTTTCAGGGCAATTCAAAGGGGTTTATATCAGATTGGTGTAGCATAGGTAATCTTAGGCAGAAGTTCTTGGAATTAAACCAGTTGTTCATTTTTCAGGAATACATTGGGCGCACCTTAGTCCTTGGAAAATGTACCCCCTGAGAGCATATAAAGTGAAACAGGCTAGAAAGAAAGAGAAACTGATTTAAGTGTTTTCCAGTGCAACTGAAAATCCTGAGACATTTAAAGAAAACTGAACAAAAAAATGTTGATAACGTTTATCACCCTTTAATTTTTTTTCATTTCTTCAGTCTAAGCTTTAGTCCTTTGAAAATATATTCTTGAGGGTCCATGTGGTACAAAGACTTTTCACAAAAATAAAGTTTGTAATTGTAAATTCTTATTGAAATCCTGATCCAAATCCTTTTATATCAAAGATTTGTTCCTGCAGAAATTGCTGGCCTTTTGATAAGGTCTTATAGTAAATTCTACTTCAGCTCTAAACTCTCTGGTGCCACCATCGCATTATGTGTTTGGTCTGGGTACAGCTCAGAGGAGACAGAGACCAAACTGGGTACTCCAGACAAAATCATATTGCCATCATGATCTGATGTTTACCATTTCTTTATAACCTTGACATCAATTGTTTCAAATGGCTTACCATGAATACTGGAAAAAAAATGGGGAAAACACATTATTTATCTTAAAAGGCCATTCTGCAAGACAGAATCCCTTCTAATGAAGTGAGAGGGGAAAAAAGAGGTCAGATTCATTTACACTTTGCTTGTCCACAAATCTGAAATGTAATAAATACTGCCATTCATTGAAATGGTAACCATAAACAGTGAACAGTTCTAAAAAACTAATTAAACAGCTGGACTAAATCACAAATACACTGAATGAATTTTTAAGCAACTTTCAAACGGGAGTACATTTCTTCTTTAAATTTGCACAAAGAAATACATGTAAACTTGACATACATGTTTGTTTATTTCTACTTCTTTATATTGTCCTTTTTAAAATGAATCAGATCTGCTGGAAGATGCAGTATAGTCATCAACTCCGAAAATATCAAACCCAGATACTAAGGGGGCTGTGCTTAAAGAAAAAAAAAAGTACGCATTACTAATAAATAGATTTTGAAATGGCCTAAACAGAGGCCAAACAATGTTTTCCCACTTTTGTTCACATTAATCAAAATAATCCCATTGGTTCCTTCTGCACATTTCATTTCTTTGTTGTAATAACCTGTTGTTTTCCACTACCAGTTGCAGGATCTCTGGAATAAGGGACTTTTTCCAAAAGATAGGTATGAAGTACTTGATATATGTGGACTATGGTTCTTATTTGGCATGGTAAATACCCTAATCGGCATCATCATTTTAAGAAAAAAAAAATAAGAGCCACCTGGAAATAATAGAAAGAGAAGACTTTACAAAGAATAACTACAGCAACTACAAAACCTCACAAGATGCAGTCCATATAGACCACCAGTTTTAAAGGAAGGGACTGCAGCTGCTGTTCATTTATTGACAATGAAGAGCTGTGACTGATGAGTTCACTATGTCATTTATGTTGAATTGAAGTTCTCTTCAACTCCTCGTTAACCTTGCATCTGGCATAGTCTGTAGGTAATCAGCATCATCTCTGATAGCTTCCAGGCTGGTACGCCGAGTGCATGTCTTAGCTTCTTTAAGTGTCTGCTTGTAAAGAGAAACCTAGCAGGTATCTAGTAGCATATTAAAACTCATGCCACACTTGTGCATGGGACTATATAGGTTTCCTATCTAATAACTGGTTGAGAAAATGGCCATAGTCCTTTTATTCAGGATGTTGGGGTTTACAAATTCAAAACTCTAGCAACACAGCTAACATTTTATCCTTCTAGTCAAGCTTTTCATAAAGGAGGCAGCTCTGTCTGTTATGGTCTTTGATGAATTTTAAGAAACATTCATCTGTAACACTTTCATTTTCTAGTTCCTTTGTGTTTTGTCTCCCAACTTTCTCTGAATTTCATTTAAAAAAAATAGAAAAACAAAGCAAACAAAAAAACTCAGAAAAGAGATCTAGAACTCAGTTACTTACTTAATGCCACATGGGTTTTGTTTTTTGGGTTTGTTTTTTTTTGAAGTAGAATATTTGCTCTTAAAATTGGCAGGCTGAGCTCTGTGAACTGTAAACCCTGAAACAAAATTTTTGATGCTGTACCAGGACAAAGTTATGTTAATATCGTATCTCTTTAGGGGTATAAAACATCTCCTCATTTACAAGAAACGGTATTTCTGTAGGGTGCTTCACAGAAAAAAAAGACAAGCTGCGTTCCCTTGTGCCAACTGGAAAGCACAAAAATGAAGCTATTGAGGCTGATGCAGTAATAAAGGGGCCAGATTCATTAGCTTAGAGTCGTTGCTGCGCTAACTACGTTCATGCAGCTTTTGGTCATCTCAGTGCGTGTCAAGAGAGATCTCCCAACCACCTGTACCACCTCGACCATGCGCAAACCTATGCTGAGCTATGCCTTTTCCCTAAGAAATAAAACTTCAGCCAAAAAACATCTGAAAAAACGTCTTTTCTGATTTTGAAGATATCAAGAGATGCAGAAAACACTGTTTCCCTCAGTAGTTTGTGCCGCTGGTTAATCATCTCCTCCGTTGTGCCTAATTTCTAATTTGAATTTGTCTGGCTTCAGCTCCCAGCCATTAGTTCTTGATGTGCCTTTCCCCGCTAGATTAAAGACCCCATTAATACCCAGGATTCTTCCCCTGTGAAGGTACTGATACGCTGTACTGCAGACACCTCTCAGTCTTTATTTTAATAGGCTAAACAGATTGAGCTCTTTAAGTCTCTCTCTGTGAAGCATTTTCTCTGGACCTGAAATCATTTCCATGGCTCTTTTCTGCACCCAGCTCATTTTTTTTAATAAACTCCTTATTTTTATTCATGCAGATGCCACAATTATATTCTGCTATCAGTCCTATGAACGCTGAATGCTGAAATAAAATATTTTCTTCGCTCCTTCCCCCCTCTTCCCTAGTTATGCAGCCCAGGATCACACATGCTTCTTTTCTATCAGTGCCACTCTTAAAACCATCATTATGCTTACCCTTTTCAAAGTTTCCAGCATCCTGTGCTTCATTCTGGGTCTGGGGTGCATATGTTGTTCCCATATATATAATTGCATTTAAAGAACCAAACACAGAAAAACTAAATATCATGGGTGGCAGAAACTTGTTTACCAAGCAACCCAGATGCCTTTGCATGGCTGCTTGGATATCGTTAATATTTATCCCTCTACCAGCTAATGGAAGGATAAATATTGTGTCATCTGCAAATTTTATCAGTAATGATTTTATATTTCCTTCCAGCTCCCTGTTTAAAATGTTGATGAGCATTAAGCCTTTCTCTAAACTTCTAGTACTCACTAGTGATTGTCTATTGATAACATTTTTTTTCACAGCTGTCAGTTAACCAGATCTTAGACTAGTAGAGAGAACTGTGTGTGCTTTATTGATACTCTGAAGCACTTATTTTTAATCAAAATGGTGTGCTAAAATAAGGAATACTATAATGTATAGCATAGTAGTAGAATTATTTTTACCAAGCAACTTCTAACCACCTCCAAATATAAAACCAGGTTTGCTTTATGGGACCTATTTTCCATAAAACCTTTTTTTAATCATTATTATTACTGGTTTTGATTATGTTGTCCCACTGTAATTTTCTATTTGCTGAGTGTCTTGTAAAATTTTCCATTGTCTTACCCCAAACTGACGTCTAACTTTTTTTTTTTTTTTAATAATAGAACAATAGTGTTAACTTTCTAGAACACTAGGGTGGGTTTTTTTTCCAAAAAAAACTATTACAAATTCACATTAGCAGGAAGATGGGCACTTAAGGCTGATGCTCAGGTTCTTGAGATGAGGACTTCAGCCCCCCTGATTTGTAAATGTCTATGCCTAGGAATAATATTTCTCTATCTTTATTAGTTACTACTGGACTGAAAAGTACTTCATTGACCTCATCTGATACAAGTGCTTCATATTGCCTCTTTCAAATATGAAAGCTAACTTTTCACAGAAAATGTCTCTTTTTGGGCATCCTTATTATCATTTTGTCTATTACCATTTAGTAATGGAAATATTCCACTCTTAGGATCTCTTTTACTCCTACTACACTTGAAAAATTCTCTTTTTTATTGTTCTGAGCCCTGCAAGCAATATAATTTTTCCTTGAGGCCTTTATGAATTTTCTTTACATTTTAGCTTCTATTCCAGGCAAACCAGAATACTCATAATTGGGATATTCAGTTAACATACTGTTAGCGTTGGCTTTACCTGTTTCAGATGAACTTCAGTTTCCTACAAGCACTGGGAATGACTCCAGGATTAAGCCATTCCCGATATGCTGCTTTCAAGCTTTTCAATTGCTAATATATCACTTTTAATAAATATTGTAACGTGCAGAAGAGTATGGATTTTGACTGTGATGCTTCTATAGTGCAAACCATGTTCTAAAATAAAAAAAAAAATTATGGTTACCAAAACTCTTTTTATTTTTATTTTTTACCAACCTTTCATCTTATAGCTGGCAAATTTTTCCTACTTAAAACAACAAAGACAAAAGATTTAGGGAATTAACATTTACTGATGGGGTGCAATGGGCTTGGGTTGCTGGAAACAGCCATTTGTAAGGCTATCTGGAAACCTGTAACTGATCTACTCATTGCATTTTGCAGAAAGCAGTCTCAGTTTCTGTCCCCGATGCTAAGTCAGTTTGGTTAAATCAGAAATGTCTCTAGATCCCTACTTGATGCTTACTCTTCATCATCCCAGCTTCCCTTAAGGCTCATGTATAAATAATAAAAAAAAAGGAAATATTGGCATTAGCTGGCAGCCCAAAAGCAGAAACAACTCTGAACATTGCATGAACATTGCATTGATAAACATGTTGAAAATACAGCCATTCGCACAAGAATTTGACCTCTTTTCTTATTATCACAGTATCTTTCCCTAAAATTGCACTGTGGCAAACCAAATCCTGTCCTGTGTTAACAGTTCTTGGACCTGGGCATTTAAGATTTTTGGGATGCCTTTATTTTGCTGTGGTAATTTCTTACACTTCTTTTTTTTGTCCCAACAAAATGTTCATGATTTTGACTAGAGAAGGTAAAATATGAAAGTACTGAAACCCCCTATCCTTCATGCTCAAACATGCATAAAACAACATAAGTAGTAGTCTGGATAGGCATTAATTATAACTCTTTGAAATGTTTGCATGGCATACATCGTGGTTTAAGCCCAGCCACTAACAACACACCACGAAGCCGCTTGCTCACTCCTCCTCCCTGGCCCCAGTGAGATGAGGAGAAATTATACAGAAAAGCTCGTGGGTCAAGACAAGGACAGGGAGGGATCACTCACCACTTATGGTCATGGGCAAAAGACAGGCTCAACTTGGGGAAGAGACAAAATCAATTTTATTTACTACCAATCAAATCAAAACAAAGATAATGATGAGAAGTAAAACTGAATCTTAAAACACCCTCCCACCTGTCCTGGTTTCAGCTGGGATAGGGTTAATTGTCTTCCTAGTAGCTGGTATAGTGCTATGTTTTTGAGTTAGCTATGAGAAGAATGTTGATAACACTGATGTTTTCAGTTGTTGCTAAGTAGTGTTTAGACTAAAGTCAAGGATTTTTCAGCTTCTCATGCCCAGCCAGTGAGAAAGCTGGAGGGGCACAAGAAGTTGGCACAGGACACAGCCAGGGCAGCTGACCCAAACTGGCCAACAGGGTATTCCAGACCATGTAATGTCACATCTAGTATAGGAACTGGGGGGAATGGGGGCAGGGCGATTGTGGCTCGGGGACTTAACAGTGTGTTGATCAGCGGGTGGTGAGCAATTGCATTGTGCATCACCTGTATATTCCAATCCTTTCATTACTACTATTGTTATTTTATTAGTGTTATCATTATCATTATTAGTTTCTTTTTTATATATATTCTATTAAACCGTTCTTATCTCAACCCACAAGTTTTACTTCTTTTCCCGATTTTCTCCCCCATCCCACTGGGTGGGGGGGAAGTGACTGAGCGGCTGCCTGGTGCTTGGTTGCTGGCTGGGGTTAAACCACGACACCCCCACCCCTCCCTCCTTCCCGGCTCAGCCCCACTCCCGGTTCTCTCTCCCTCCTCCCCCCGGCGGCGCAGGGGGACGGGGAATGGGGGTTGGGGTGGGTTCCTCCCCCCTTGTCTCTGCCGCTCCTTCCTCCTCAGGGGGAGGACTCCTCACTCGGCCCCTGCTCCACCGGGGGGTCCCTCCCGCGGGAGACAGTCCTCCATGAGCTTCCCGGGCGTGGGGCCTTCCCGCAGGCCGCAGTCCTCCAGTCACGGCCTGCTCCAGCGCGGGCTCTCCCAGGGAGCGGCGGCCATCTTGGGGGGCATCCATCCCCCTGATCCGGCATGGGCTCCTCTCTCCCTGGGCTGCAGGTGGGCATCTGCTCCCCCACTCCCCTCCGTGGGCTTGGGGGGGACAGCCTGCTGTCTGGTTTCACCATGGGCTGTGGGGGCATCCCCTCCTCCCCTCCTTCCTCACTGACCTCACTGTCTGCAGAGGGGTTCCTCTCACATTCCAATCCCCTACTCACCGCAGGTTCCCCTCTTAAATCTGTTCTCCCAGAGGCGCGACCACCATCACTGACGGGCTCAGCCTGGGCCAGAGGCGGGTCCGACTTGGAGCTGGGGAAGCTTCTGGCACCTTCTCACAGAGGCCATGCCTGCAGCCCCTCCCCTGCTACCAAAAACCCTGCCACACAAACCCAAAACAGCATATTTCTTCATTCGCTATGTGCATACATGTGCCCATTTATATGTATCTGCATGTATTTTTATATATACACAGAAAAATATGTACACACATATAAATAAGTACAGATTGAATGTGCATCATTCTGATCTCTGTCTCCTTCTCTCCCTCTTTCTGCATGAACTGTTGGGAAATTTTAACTTTTCTTGGTTAAATTACCTCTATTTATTTATTACTTAAATGTATATTCATCTATGAGTAGACACACATCTGTTTTCCTCAATGAACTTTTATCAGTTAGGTTTCTCAGATTGCTCAGGGATGACTAAAAGATCTGGGTGTCTTCCAAACTGTCCTGGTCCATATGAAGGGCTGGCTGAGGGACTGCAAGAACATGGTCCAGATTGGCAAAGTAGCAAATGAAAGGATAGGAAATGGGCGGTGAGAGAACAGGTACAGGAGGTATCTGTCATTTTGCCTTACATAGTCTCGCAATATTTTTTCTTTTTACATTCTCAACCTTAACATGGCTTGAACTTTTGTGGAAAAACCTATGCAAAGTGGGATCTTGCAGCACAGATCATGTGATAAATGGGATGCCTCTCAGGAACATAAATCTGTGCTGGTGCATCGTGATGCAGAATTGGTATTGATGCTAACATGTCATTTTCCCAAATGCTTCAGAGTCCTTTGGGCTTGCCATGAAGGTAAGAATTTATCTTCTAATCTCAGAACCACTTTTCTCTGTCTGGATTAGCCATGAGCAGGAAAGTCATTAACATTTATGAACTGGGGATTAATAACACTCCAGAGCGTATTATGTGGTCTGTTTATCCCCTGCCCAACCCCTTAACCTATGTCTGAGATAGATAGGTAGAAACAAATTGGTAGCACAAGCCCCTACTCACTTGGAAACTTAACTGAATCACAAAGTAGCTGAGGTTGGAAGGGCTCTCTAGAGATTGACCAGTTCAACTCCCCTGATCAAATAAGGGTCATTTATAGCAAGTTTCTTAGAATCATGTCCAGAGGGGGTTTCAGTATGTCCATGGATTGAGACTATGCAACCTCTCTGGGCAACTGCAGTGTTTGATCACCCTCACAGTTAAAAAGTTTCTTCTTATGTTTAAATGGAATTTCCTGTATTTCCATTTATGCCCATTGCCTATCATGTACAAACTTGCTGAGGGTGCATTGTCCCATCAGTCAATTAATTAGTACAGATTTTAAACAGTATTTGACCCTCCTTATAGACCCTTGCTATACACCACTAGTAACTGGCCTCCATGGACTTTGCTGATCACAAACCCTTTAAGAACACCAGTTAGGCAGTTTTCAGACCACTTCATTGTCTATTTAACCAGCCCATATTTCATCATCTTGTCAATGGGAGACGATGTCATAAGCCTTGCTACAGTCAAGAGAAGCAAGTTCTTCCCTTGTCCAGCAAGACAGTCTTGTCATCATAGAAGGTTATCAGGTTTGTCAGGCATGATTTCCCCTTTGTAAATCCACACTGACTACTCCCAATGACCTTCCTGCCCTTTATGTGTTTAGTTTCCATGATTATTTGCTCCATCATCTCCCCAAGGATAGATGTAACATTGACCATCCTACAGTTCCCCAAATCCTCCTAATTGCCCTTCTTGAAGGAAGGAGTGATGTTTGCTTCCTCAGGAACCTCCCCCAATTGACATGACCTTTCAAAGATTATTTGGGAGTGGTCTAACAATGACATTGACCAGGACCCTCAACATTTGTGGGTGCATCCCATCAGGTCCAATGTTCTTGTGTATGTCCAGTCTATTAAAGTGTTCTCTAACCTGATCCTCTTCCACCAAAAGTAAATCTTCCTTGCCCAGACTTTCCCACTGCTCCTGGGGATTCCTCAAGGGCCTTGGGATTCCTGGTGTTAAATCTCACCAAGGCAAATAAATTATTGAGTACCTCAGCCTTTATGGTGGTACAAGTCTCCTGCCCCATTCAGAAGCAGGCCTAAATTTTCTATGTTTTCTTTTCATTGATGAAAAAGGGCATCTTGTTGCCCTTCATGTCTCTTGCCAGAGTCAACTTCAAGTGGGCTTTCCTAACACCATCACTACACACTCAGTCTCTATATTCCTCCCAGGTCACCTGACCCTGCATCAACCACTTGTACACCTGCTTTTCTTATCTGAGTTTTGTCAGAAGGTTCTTGTCCAGCCGTGCAGGCCTCCTGCCACCTTTACTTGATTTCCTGCTAGTTGCGATGGACTATTCTAGTGCTTGAGGTGGTCTTTGAAAATCAACCAGCTCTCCTGGACCCATCTTCTCTCCAGGGCTGTATCCCACGGGATTATTCCAAGCAGGTCCCCAAACAGGTCAAAGTCTGCTGACCTGAAGTCCAGGCTCGTGATCCTGCTGTTTGCTTTGTTACCTCTTCTTGTGGTCCTGAACTCCACCATCTCATAGTCACTGCAGTCAATCTGCCCCCAACCTTCACTTGTTTAAGTGTAGTACTATTCCTCAGCTAGTGTCTACCTCTCTCTAATAATCGAAGAGTCAGTCTTAGCAACAATGAATGACAAGTACTGAGCTTTCTTTTGTATATTAATGCTGGACCTCTCCTGAGATACTATAGCAGAAATTATTATGAGTCTGATCCAAAGGACATGGAGGTCAACAAGAAGATTTTCAGACTTTATGCTCTACGGATTACATTTGATGACCATTTTTTCAACACAAAAAATAGAGGACATCAAATTTAATCAGTAAAAGGCAAACGCAAATCTAACAAATGAAGGGTATTCTTCTGATTATAAAGACTAAAAGCTTGATGAGTTGTTGAACTCCTTGCTGCAGGAAGATTTGGAGATAAAATGTATGTATAGGTTCATAAAAAGCCCTTCATGAAAAAGCCATCAAGGCTAACACATAAGAAGGGCCACTCCTTATCTTAGAAATATGCACTGCAAATTGCAGTTAGCATTGGAGACTGAAAGAGTATTCTGAAAAAATGCCACTATGTTTACCTTACATGGGCATCCACGAATTGTCAGTATTAGAGAGAGAATACTCAGTTTGGAGGATTCCAATATGCCAAAATATTGTCACACAGAGTCCTGATGTAAACTTCTAAGGTGCTTGGGGGGAAATATCTGAAATGACTGGAAGATTTGCCATTGTTTTCAAGGGAGTTGGGATTCAGCTCTCACAAATTCATTTTAGGAAATCTCTTATACTTTCATGTATAAACCAAAGACCTGTGGATCAATCCATTATGGCACTGTGGGCCAAACTTGCAGTGTTTCACGCTTGTTAAAAGAACCTACTTTTCTAAAAAGAATGAAATCTGGGGTGCTTTTTGGACACCTCTCCCATCATTAAAATCTGAACTTCTCAACAGAAAGGAAAGGTAAAAAGTGCTACTCCTTACACAAAATGCCAAGAGTAAATACAATGCAAGAAGTTTAATCTTGGCATTTATGTAGGTATAAAATAAAGAAATAATCCCATCCTGAAGTGGTTCGTTGGTTTTCCTGTTAGTGTTTCTTTTATACAAGTAATTTTGCAGGTCCAGATTAATTTCTGGTGCAAGTCTATGAAAAGCTCTGCATCAACAGAAGGGATAGATTTGTTGGGTAATCTTCATTCCAGTCAATGATAAGACCAGCACTTTACTCACTGTTTCTCTTTGTGAGTTAATACACAGTATTGGATTTCCTCTTTGTATTTTCATTCTTTCTTTGTGTAGGCATTTGTTTTTTGCTTCTTTTTTTTGTGTTAGTTTCCTCAGGGGATGCAACAAAGGTGTCATTACCAAGAAAGCCTTCAAAAACCAGCTTTAAAAAAAAAAAAAAAACACAAAAAATTTCAAATAAAGAGTGTTTCTCCTTGTATTGAGCAACATTTTACAGCTAATAATTTTTGTTGTATTGCTGGACAGGTTATTGGAATTATTAGTAGCCAGGAGACAACATGCAATTATAATGATGTAAATCACAGCTGGATTGAGGAAGAGAAAGAGGAGAAAGAAAGGACAGAAGAGAGAAGAAAAGAGAGAAAGGACAATGACAACAAAAGCAATGGACTGTACCTTTCACTGCTGTGAATTATACATATGATTTTATTAACCAATATAGACTAGTTTCTGGTCCTATTTGCTATTGTGTGAATCCAAAATCATTACAGAGTAGTTTTGTATTATTACAACTGAGGTCAGAATCAGGATCATGTGGGAGGAGTGAATGACACATGTCCTCTTGTCCACTGAGACTCTTTCTTGTTCTGCCTGCTTTGTTGGCTGAGGGTAGGAGTGACATTTTCATTTGTATTTAATATGTACTAAATGGTAAAACTAAATCTAGCTGAGGTTTCTGAAACTGACACTATTACCTGGCAATTCATGCAGCTGTCATCTGGCATTGTACGCTTTTAGTGACAGGGTAACAGCAGTCTGATTTCTGTTATACAGCACCAAGCAGAGTGTGGGGTCTGGTCTGGAACAACAGCACTGGGTACACAGGAATACAAATAATGTAAAGCTTGTTGGGTTTTGAGAAGGATTATAACAAGAAAACAACCAAAATAAAATACCCAGAACCTTTTCTGTCCTATATTCTTATTAAAACAAAATCTTTCTCAATTCTATCCTTTCTATGCATTTCTGTGCTGAAGAAACAGAATATATACCTGGTAGCAGGATGGTGAGCTTCCTCTCACCAGAACTTCATCCTATACTAAGACTCCTGAGGTGAATCCTCTGGTGGCACCTATTTTTCTCCACGGATCACAGAGATAGTCTAGCTACTTTCTTAGAACTATTCATGTCTAACAGTAGATGACATGAACCTCACTTCATATATCTACAAAATTGTCCACTTACTTTTTGACCAATCTGCTTTTAAAAGTAGAGCCTGGCTGCAAATGTATTTTCTGTTTCACAGGAAATTACATTATTTCCATAGTTTTCACTCTTTTTAACTGGATAATAATAATAGAACAAATGTGAAATTTACTCGGAAATGAGAGTCTGAAATAAAACAATAATGATTTTTATTTGAAACTTGCTTTTTCAAAGAAAGTAAAATGATTCATTGCAAGGCTCTTGTTTGATTTTATACACTATAAGCAGCTTTAAAATGATACAAAAAAGGTTGTACTGAAATGGAAATATCTGAACATTCTGTTCCATTACAAGCTCATCAGAACAATCTTCTCAGATGTCTTCATAATGAAATTTTATTAGAATTGATAGATTTTCACACAAGCATGCAGTTTGACAAGCATTTTCTGAAAGAAAGAAAAAAAGGTTGGTAGAGGACATCCTGCTGGCTTTATTTAAAAAATTTTTTTTTATATTAAAAAAAAAAAAAAAAAAGCAACCACACCATAAAATAGCTAATCAGTTCACTTGTGTTCTCTCTAGAGAGTTGTCTACTATGGTTCTTCCATGGAAAGATTTAATTACTTTGTACCTAAAGAATATTTTTTTAATTCAAGGTACTTTAACTTACATACAAACGTTTATTCTCAAAACAGCTCCAAAGGGTGGTCTAATATAGCTGTTCTTATTTTCCGATTCTCATGCTAAGATACAGAGATTTTAAATGATTTGCAAAAATGAAACTTGAGTTTGATGCAGAGTCCAGGTTGAGGTATTGCCACATTAGACACCATTAGGGACCCCTCCCTCTCTTATTTAAAAATAAAATAAAAGAAAATGAATCTTTTGTGGATAAAGGTAAAAGCTCAGCCATGTGCACTGTGAAGGGAGAGGTGGCTCTATCATGTTGAAGAATCAAAGAAACACTCATGAGGAAAAAAAAAATAGTGGAACATCCCACTTTTGCTTCTCCTGCATAAATAATGCAACCCAAGGACATTTAGGATTTAGAAAGTGGTTTCTTGTCATATCAAGCACCACTTCAGAAGCCAAATGATATAGACAAGTCCCTATTACAATGGAAAACACAGTGGGACAAAGGAAAATATTTCGCTTCACGAGGTAAAAACCTTTATTTAAAGGCCAGCTACAACAGAGACAATGATCTTTGCTCCTGGACACCTACTAGCCATTAATGGGAAAGTTCCTCTGAAAACATACACATGCACTTACAACTTGGGCTCTAATGAGGGCTTTACTGTTTGATGACGACATATCTGGCATGCTTTCAGAACTCTGCAGTCCCAATTATAAAGCTGTCCAGCAGGAAAACCCATTACAGATCTGAGCTGCCAGACCTTCGAAATGAGGTTGAAGAAAAAAAAAAAAAGAAAGGAGAGGCAAAAGAAAGGGGTTAAAGATGAAGAAAAAAAGGAAGAAAAGAAAGGAAAGGAAGGCTTGATTTGGGGGAAAAAAAAAAAGTAAAAAAGAAAGTGAAAGGTAAAATACCTTTAAAGAAAATTTGTTCCTAGAGCCCCCTATAATGTGACAGAGCTAATTTGTGCCTTCAAAGATCTAAAGAGCCTGCTAGCTGCAGGTGGCAAAGAGGTTACTTCTGGCATGGACTGTAGGCATCAGATAACATAACACAGAAAACTTCTGTCCCCCATGGAAAAGTTAATGAGATCAACTCTTTTAGGATCCCCTAAAAGAGTTCCTTCAACCTCACCCCATCCACATCTCATTCTTGCAGCCAAACAAAAAGTGTCTGGTTGAGTTTAATTGGCCAACCAATGCTTTGATAGCTGGGGTTTTTTCCTTGCCCTTGGGGTTACTCAGTGTAGCAGAATTAGGCCAACTTGTTGAAACATGAAGGTCAATCTTCATCCATTTCTTTGTTTTGTTTTGGAGGGGGTGTGTGCGTTTTAATTGCTATTGAAAATCTAGGTTTGGTAATAAATTTCCATAAATAGCAAACCTTTCAAATCTATCAGCTTTCTTAGTGTGAAGTCCCATCATTCCTAGTGAGGTCCAAAGGTTCTCCAAGGCAGCTCTAAGCAAAGCAGACATAGAATGAGATGTGGCACGTCTGTTTCACAATGTGGTATGATCTGATTTATGTATGTAAGAGACACAGCTTCAGTGTTATAGGAGTCAACTATTGCGTCCAAAATGCATTAAACATGCAAGCTATGGAGTTAAACCAGGGGGATGACTGCATTGTGTGGAGATGTGCCAAGATACCCTTTTTGTAGTACATGCATCAAACAGTAGTCTCTGCACAGAAAAAACGTACAAAGTAACTATTCAGCAAATTTATTCCACATTCCGAAGGCCACAATACTGGTCTCTGTCACAGAATGACAAAAGATCAGATATATAAAGCTGGAAGGAGTCTACATAACCTTAAAATTGGTCTCATGTAGAACTGCTGTCTCAGTAGTGTCCTGTATCACACTGATCACTGGGACAGTTGGTCTTCCCACTACTAGTTTGTATCTGTAGCTTGAGCTCAAAGAATATAAACTGACTAAAAAGGTCTGAACTCAGGACATGCGTGGAAGGGATGGGTTGCAGGGCATTTGGTTCCAACTGCATCTTTTCTGTTCAGCCAGTGTGTCTTCTGAGAGCTTGGTTTGAGAGAACAAAACATTCTTGGCTGCTCCCTAGCATGGGAACTGCAGACCTTGGCCTCAGTCCATGCCTGCATGGAGTCCACATGTAAAATGGAAAGTCTGGGTTAGAACCCAGCCCTTCCCAGCAGAGGACTATAGGTATCTTTGTGTGAGTCTCAGGAACTGAAGCAAACTCTCTGATATACCAGTCTCATGATGATAAGACAATCTTTCTTGTTCAAGTAATCACTCCAGGTGAAATGCTCAGCTGTCTGGGTTCTCTGTAGCTCCTTTCATAAACTCTGCTTTTCCCTGTCCTTCGTGAGTCATTCCCTGTCCTGTTCTGTACATCCTCCAGACAGAGAGGATTATTTTACCCTTTTACCCACCTCTGTTGTCATTTATCCAAACCATTCGCCCCTCTGTCAATGGGGCTAAGGGAAATCACCCCTCAGTGTGGGAGGCCTGGGAGTTTAATCTCTCCTCTTTTTCACCTCTTAGGATAATGTGAAAACATTTTCCTTCAGAAAACATGTTTATGCAGCATCAGCATCAAAAAGCCATTTTCTTGTTTTCCCTAATGACTTTATCAGACACACAGCAACACAATGAAAGATGTTGTTGTTATTCCTTTTCCTTTCCTTGATCTTTATGTTTTCATGGAAACATCATTAGTGAGGATAATAGTTGTGCCAGAATATATTCAACACATGGGCCTGACACTCTCATTCTAATGTGTCACCAAGAACATCTTTTTTTCCCCTTTTTAAGTTTCCTGGCATTCATCAAAAGCCCTTTCAGAAACAGAAACCCTGGGTTACCCTTCTGCCATCTTTTAGAGGGGAGGATGTGACATACTTCCCCTTTACCTTTCCATGTAGTGGGATTGGTAGATTGGTATTTGCCCAGGCTGGTTGCATCTGAAATATCAGAGACTTTAATTCAGTTTCTTGCTCTTTCTCCAACCTGCTTTGTGAATTCCTTTCTTCCTGGAGAAGGAGGTAACTTGGTCTATGCCAGCTATGCTGACTACCAGTGTGATGAAATATGCTCTCCCTCCAAGTGCTGGCAGAAAGCTCTACTATAATTAAAAATGACATAAACAAACAGCCAAAACCCCCCAAACAAACAAATTAAAAAAAACCCTAAATTCCACTATCTGTTTGTCTTGTTATCTGTTCTGATTAACCTGGTCCTTTTATTAGCAAAGCTTTTTGCACTCAGGGGTGGTGATTACAATATGTCAATCTAAGTCTCAGCTTTTTAAAGTAACAAAATCCATAACTAGGAACACTTTGCCGAGAGGTGCCACCCCCTTTCCTATGCTACCTAACAGCTGTGGAAGAGAGCATGACTTTAGTCTCACCGAACAGTAATTTTTCAGGGAATTATATACCTATTTTGGCCTTCTGCATCTTCATTTGTCTGTGAGATCTTAGCAAGGAATGCCTACAGGAAAATCAATATCCAAAGAAG
Source organism: Haliaeetus leucocephalus (assembly GCF_000737465.1). Taxonomy (NCBI): domain Eukaryota; kingdom Metazoa; phylum Chordata; class Aves; order Accipitriformes; family Accipitridae; genus Haliaeetus; species Haliaeetus leucocephalus. Next base: position 1,362,474 of record NW_010972578.1, read on the forward strand.
ACAACCAAGCTCAGCTGCAAGGCAGACAGCCCATGTCCTCAAGGGTTTAGAGACCCGTTAGACAGTGGAGACAGAGAGTAAATAAGGACATAATGTTACACACAGAGGAGACTCAGGAAGAAGAACTCACTTGCCTGACTCCCACTGCAAGACTGCTTTTGTATATAGTACTTAGGGCATGTCTTCAGAGAATAAACTTCCATTAGTTTGTATTCAGAAGCTGTGTAACTTAAACTTTGTGTGAAAGAGTCCAAATAGATAAGCTTTACTTTTCAGGGCTTGCTATCTTGCAGTCAGTGTTAGGCTGTGGCTCAGCAGAGTGGGTTTATTCCTTTTTGGTTTGTCACACAGGGAGGAAGCAAATACAAGCCTCTGCCATCAACTGTTGTGTCATCTTCCCAGCCACAAGCTCTCTCTGATCTCTGAGGGCACCCACTCAGTCATAGTCCTTGGTTATATGCTGGTGAGCATGTACGTATGGAATGGGAACGGCTGACCACCATTTGAGCTTGCTGTAGTAGGTCTCTATTTCCTTAACTTTACGGGCTAGTTTGCAGAGAATTATGTATTTTTTGGGGGGTATTATTTGCTCAAGGAAAAGGTTAGAAATGCACATTATTTTTTGAACACTTTCTCGGCTGGTCTCTTAAGAAGAGACTCCTGCAAGTCTTCCCCTCAGCAGTGAGCCTTTCTCTCTGTATATCACTGGAGTCCCCTGTTCACAGTTCATCTAGAAGAGAGCGAACTGCTCAGCCTCGTTTCATAGCTCTCAGGTCCCAGCTGAGATCTATTCATGAGACGCTCTACAGTACAAATCAAGGGACCCTTAGGGCGCTGTATGAATTCATAACAAGGAATAATCCATTCTCAGCGTTGTATGCAACAGCGCTTTAAAAAATAAGAAAACACTGTAGAAAACACTGGGGGAAGGCAGAACCACAGGGGGACCGCAGAATGGTGTTACGATCCTCCTACCCCCAGTGCTGTCAGGGTGCCTGAGCACAGGCAGGAGCTGGGCAGTCCCTTTCACAGGAGGGGAATGGAAGCACTGCGGGGCAGCGGGTGGGATCCATCCACTTCATCTGAGGATGTGCCCACGTGAGGAGTGGGATTGTCCTTGGTTTTCTTTAGAGATAATGGTGGGACTTGAGAGTCCAGCCCAGATCTGGACCATGTTCCAGAGGTTTGTCTCTCTCTGTTAGGTTTTGGGGGAAATGGTAGTTACAGGTAGTACATCAACTAAAGAAGACAAATATTTAAAACTAAACAGGATGAGTTAGGCCCAAGGGCATTACCCAAAATTAAAAAGAAAAACTATGATGAGCCTCAAATTATGCCACAATTTCTCAGTCTCTGGAGTGGACCTTAATTCTTTTTTTTGGTTGCAGCTGTTTGCCTCCTCATATCTTTCTCCTCTTCTGTGTTGTAACAGAGAAATAAGAAAACCCAGTAATGTAACTGGATCTTGGGACATAGCAAGGTGACTGGAAAGTTGCCTTGTGTAAAGGAATCCTGAAGCAGTAAAAGACAGGTAGAGCTAGGTTTATGCCTCACACAGACACCTGTCTCAGATATTGGAAACAATTGATTTTCACTGAGGAATGGTTAAGAAGTGCTGCTCCTTCCACTGTGTGGAGCTCATTAAACAGTCCTTGTACGCTGAATTTGTCTGGAATAAACAGGACTAGCTCATAGGCTCTTCTAACCCGCCCCTGCAGTCAAAAGACTTTTGTGATAGCCCACACACCAGTGAATCTGTCTGAGACAGAAAACCTCCAATTCCTCACTCTTTCACTAATGCTTAGCACAGCACATTCAATGTGTCCACTATCAATGTGTTACATCTCTGACCATAGCAGGTAGAAAAAGTGGTCATGGACTAAGACTGTGTACCACCAAGTGCTAGTCAGTATTTCAAAATACGGCAAATTTTGTGTGTGCGTGCTTAAAATGTCTCACAGCTTGGATTTATTAAGCAGTCTATATCCAAACTTGCTGAACTTCCTTTACCTGGACTGAATTTTGGCAGTTTAATGACAGCACTACCTCATGAGATTCCCAAGAGTTTTGAAATTATAGTAATGTAAACTCTAATAATTATTTTCCTTGTGTGTGACCATTATTTCTCTTTTCAGTTCTGACAGAAGAGGTGTGGGGGGAAAAAAAAGACAAAAAGTTGACCTAACATATCTGAATCACCCAAAAATCTCAAAACTAATTGGATCTATAAGACAAAAAACCACAAGTAAACATTGATATTGGAATGCCAAACAGTAATCTTCAAATTATTATGAGACTGAATTAAAAAAAACCCCAACAAACACTTTTCTTCTCGTTTGAAAAGAGAAATCTATAGAGTTTTTGCTTTTTGCACAATCTTTAAGTATTTAAGTTAATAATAAAAACATAAATAGATGTTGCCAAGATTCCATGTCTTATAGCTTCATGAAACACTAAAAAAAAGTGAGAACTGGAAACAGCAATGGGGAACAGACTTCATTACCACTCTAAAAGCTGTTGTAGTTCCTAGGAGATAAGGAGCAAACAGGTTATAGGGGGTGCTGGCAAAATAGTTGGGGCAATCAGCCCCGAAGACCTCATCAAAAGTCCACTGAAGTCGATGGAAAAACTGCTATTAACTTCAGTGGGCTTCGAATTAGGCTTTGAGTTCAAGTGCTTTGACAGGGCTGCGGGGAAAGGATGAAAAAGAACAGAATAATAAAGAATAAAGCAGTACTGGGGTGAATGACGTAGACTCCAATAGCAAGAAATAATAGCAAGAAAGTTGGGCTGTAGCAGGCAGCAGGGCTGGGAGGTGACTGCAGAGCTCTGTGTGTGAATTCACACAACATCCATTCACACCATTTCTCAGACGCTCACTTTTCTGAGCAGTAAATTCACTCAGTTTTTTTTTTTTTTAAACATATATTAATTTATTTTTAGGAAAAGAAAAGCATGCTGTTGAATATTGGTGGCTCCAGGATGCTGAGTGGGAAGGTAATGATTTATAATACATTATAAGAGTGGGCATGATAAAAGTCTGCAAAAAGATTCTATTGCTCTGCAGCCTCTGGTCTCTGCATAACTTAAGCAACAAGGTGCCTCTTGCAGACTGCATGGTTTTAACCTGAAGCTATTACCAGCATTTGAGATAACATATTGTTTAATCCTTCTAACTTCAACATGAATCATTCAGAGGAACGAGGGGAGGAAGGGAAAGACTGAAGGGAGGGAAAGAGAAGGACTCTCATAAGAATTATTAGAAGTGTGAGCTGCAGGATCTGATGATAAGGCAGAAAGAGCTGCTGAGCCATCTGTGTAGGGAAGGTAGGATGCTACGTGACAGCTCTTGGGGATCTGTGAGCACACCTAGCAGGCTGGGACATGAGGAGCATCCAGTGGCTTGCCCCTGGGCTTTGCTCTCTGCCAAGGACTATTTGAATACCTGCCCAATGATGTGTCTTTTGAAGCCATTTATTTTCCTTCAGCAGTGACCACTGCTGATGTCATTGGAGCCCTGGAGTCTTTTCCCCATGGTGGGTCCATCTTCATGGTGAATCTCTCATTACTGCCAATCAGGGCCACATCAGAGCAGAGCATGTATCTCACCTCTCATACCCTTCCTCTGGGATTAGACAGCCTTTGGGTCCTCGCAGTGCTTTTCAGGACCGAGCTGAGACCTCAGGGATCACAGCCAGGTAAACTCTTGGAGCAGACTATTTACATGCAATACCCACAGGCTTTTCCTAAAGCAGTATAGGGCTAAAAATAAAAGTCAGTTGCCTTAGTCAACACTGTATGTCCAGCACTCTGGGAAGCCCTCTGTGCAAGAAGCACTGTCTCTCTGCCTTTTCTTGGACTCACTTTCACAGCCTCTTGGCTTATTCCTTTCTGTTTTAAGAGCACTACAGATTGCCACTCTTGGTACTCTTTTTACCTACAGGGAAGCCTCCATTTTACATATTCCTAACCTGTCAAGTAATCTAGTTTCAGGGCTTTGACACAATCCAGCTGTTATACTGCAAAGAACAGCTTGTTTCCTCTTTTTGCTGAGCCTGAAGGATATTTTTTGGCCAAAACATTAGCTTTAATACATCAATACATTTAATGAGATTTATATCTGCATCCAAAATTCACCCGTGGTGGCCTTTCAGCCTTTCAGTCAGGTGTTGGCAGCCTTGTGCTCTTGACTGTTTGTTTGAAATTCAAGCTCGTAAAGAGTGTTTCTACCCATTAAGGTGACATGAATTAAATATTCCCTTGGAGTTCACTTGTATATAACCAAGAAAATGCTTTTTTTTTTTTTTTGCTGAAGACAGGAGAAACAACCAGCAGCAAATAGTTGGCTATCAGTCATACAGTATCTCTCTTCTTGGTCCTATTTGTGGCTTCAGAATGGAAAAAAGACCAGCTTTTTTTTTTATATATCCTGAATCAAGATGATTTTACTCAATTGACCCATTGATCTTAAATTGAAGCGCAGAGGAATCCTTGAAACCAAGAAATCTCTATTTTCTAAGTGACTTATGTGCAGATAAAACTTACATATAAGATGTTTCTGTTCATTTTGTAACACCTTTATCTAGGTGTCTGAATACTGAGCCTAACTGCCACCTATACTCTCTTGGACTGAACAAAATGTTACTTTGGGTAGCCAGTCTCATGGAGATCTACTTTTCTGGGTTAGGAGAAGGAAATACACAATTCTGTGCTGGTTTTCCATCTTCCTTTCTGTCATTATTTCTCCTTCCATTTCTGTAATGATATTTTCAAGGAAAAAAAAAAAAGCATCCAAGTTTTGAACACAGGCTCGTTTTAGCTCCATTATGATTGTTATTATTACTACCAGTAGTACTACTTAGCTTTTTATAGCTCTTTTTTCTTGTATATTTCTTAAAGAACTTCATAAAACAAGGAAATGTTCTTATCCTGGCTTTCCTGAGGCACTGAAACACACAGAAAAATGAAATACTTTGCCAACAGTTAAAATGGAGATTAGCGGTGTGGCTGGAAATAAACCATAGGTCAGATGAGGAATAGTTCAATGGTCAACATGGTAAAACAGCAGTTTCCAGGGCAAGCTTGTCAAATGTCTGGAAAAGTGCCCCATTTTATATTGGGAATTGTTCTTTAAGCCAAAAATCTCTGTTTCAGGTGAGAAGAAAGAATATGGGGCTATGGGTGAAGGGGAAGTATCATATAAACAGGCAGGAAGAGAAAAGACTCTGGACCTAAGGGAAAGACAAAAATGGTTGGAGAAATTAAGACAGATATAGAAACAAAAAAATCTGAGAAGCACCATTCTAGGTAATGTTACCTCTTATTAGAAAGGGGAATTCAGTCCCATTTTTTGGAGGATGGGGAAAAATATTCACACATTACTCTTTAGCCCCTTTATAGACACATAAACATTCTTTTTAATTAGGCTGAAACCAGGATTTTCTCTAAGCATATTTCAATCCCTGAATCTCTGGTTCGTTTTTCAATCCCAGATATATTTAACAAAAAAATAAAAAGGGGGGAAAAAAAAAGAAAAAGAAAAACCTCTACACACTGCCAACTCCATTGGTATCAGTCACAAATACTTACAAGGATTACAGCGTGGTAATGAGCTTTTGTACTAATGGTACAGCTTTTAATAACTGCTATCTGCACTTCCAGTTGTAAGTGATAAGTGAGGCTATATTGTTAATGACAAAATGCCTCACCTTTCCCCTCCCCCTACCCTGATACTTCATCTTTCTCTGAATTCCTCAGCTGAAGGTTGGAGAGGAATTCGAGTTACTTCTGAAGCTGTTGCCCGAGACCCGATGCCGTTGTATGCGGCTGGTGTCTCCCAGCTGATCCCAGGACTGAACTCCTGCTCTGCTGGGTCCCTCTGGGCTGTGGCATTGGGCACTCGGACTGGAATGTGGTGAGGATGCCCAAATGAAAAACAGTGAAATGCTTCCTTTTGTGGCAGCGACTGATAACAGCAGGGAAGAAGAAAATGTAATAATAATAGTCTTGTTTCAGAGGCAGAGAGCTGTGAAGGGACAGGAGCATCAGAGGGTAGGACTTAGGAGAAATGGCTTCAGCTCTCTGCTCTACCTTCCTGTGTGATGTTGGCCAAGACATTTATTTTTTCAGTGCCCCCTCTAAAGCAAGGCTAACAGCATTTCCCTATCTCACATGAAGGATCGGAAAGGAAAGGGAACGGGGATACAATCATTCAGTGAATGTCAGGTCATTATTTATTGTGATGGAGACGTAATGTTGTGAAACTTTGTTGCTCTGGAACTGTTTAAGAAGAGATTAGACAGTGTCAGCACCAGACTACATTGCTCATCCTCCGTTGGGTGCAGCTAGGTTTGTGTCCTGCCATTCTGGAGCTGCAGGTACACCTTTGTTTAAGCTTTAACTTCCCCTCTCAACACCCTTTTTTTTTTTTTTTTTCCTTCTTTCTTCCTTTGTTTTCTGAGAGAGATTTAATTTCCATGGAAGAACCAGCTCATGTTACAGGCTTGCTTAGTCTGTTCATCTGGAGGTATCCCCCTCTGACAGCACAGTCAGTATTGGGCCAGGATCTCTGGGATCTGAGTCTATGACTGTATCCTCTCTCCTAGCACAATCTATAGTCTGTACCCATATAATCTGTGCCACCCTGTTGTTTTTTCTTGATCTCGCCTGAGTACCTGTCATGACCCGGGCTGGACAGACCAGGGAGCCTTGTTCAATTAGGAATTCCCTCAGGCTAAATTAAGGTGAAACAACACCAAACAATCAGTTAAACATTTTATTTATGACAGAAGCCAACTGAACTTGGGAGGCATAACAGCAGGTGGCAGGGTCTCTCACAACAGGAATTAGCATGAGACTACCTCTGTAAACATTGTAACCCGTGGTAACCACATACATCAATTCAGGGAATAAGGAGATCCCTCCCGTTGGGTCAGGAGGTTCAGAGCAGACCCTCTTGCTTTCTAGGCTCCTCCTCAGAGAAGGGCCCAGGGGCAGCTGGACCCGCTCTTAGACCAGACTTAGTCAACGGTTTTATGTCGTAAAGGGATGAGGTGTAGGGATTATGGAAAAATTAAGAGACAACAAGACAGAGAGACAAAAAGGAAGAGAGAAATACTTCACTGGTCCTGGGTCCAGCGCTGGTCCAGTCAGCCAAGGGGTCTGATTCCAGTGGGTACACACACCTGGGGCTTCAGTTTGTGTCCTTTTATCATCCTTGCCCCTCCTTTGGGCGGGCACTCGAACTCATTAGGCTAATTAGGTGTCATGAGCAGTTTGTGAGCCTTTGGGCTTGGGGGTCGTTTGGGGAGTAACTTCCCCTTCCCTGCAGACGTGATCTTTTGTCGTGCACTGTGAGCTGCCCTGCTCAGCATATCAGAACAGGGAAGCTGTGCACCCTCCAGTCCTGTTGCTGATGGGTCCTGATCCCCTTCGGCTTCTTTTCACCTGGGCTTCCTTGCTAGGCAGAGTCTGTTGTTATGCAGAGTCTCTCACAGTACCGGAACATTTCTGTTCAAGGCTCAGAGGTCAGCGAGATGCTGGAGTGTTGTCTTGGAACCTCACTGAGCAATGTCCTCTAACCTGGGTCTCTGGTCTGGCTCAGCACAGCTCCACAATCCCAGTGAACATGGTGCACAGCATGGCAAATTGCTTGAGTGGCAAAAGTGGAATGGATTTGCTTAAAAAGAATAAGAACAAAAATATAAATAGAAATAAGAAAGGAATTGGCTTCTACACAGCATTAGTAATGATAAGGAGAAGAAACCTTCTGGAAAGGAATTTTCATGGGTATCAAGTGGAGGTGTTGCCCATATTTGTACCAGTTGAGCAGTTCATCTTCCCACCATGCTTTATAATCAAGGCAAAGGAAAGCTTTAATAAACATCCTTTATTCTTTAAGTGATATATAGAGCTGGCCAGAAAATGGAATTTTCAGGAAGATTCCAAGTCTTAAACACTTTTTTTTTTTTTTTAGTTTTAATTTAGAATGAAATGTAGTCTGGAATTTCATGCAAAAGAGAATATTTGCAGAGGAAAATGTCAGAAGCTCAGTAAACACAGCTATCACTACCACCTGGAACTGTTTAGAAAAATTTCTATGGAGAATTTTATCAAAATTAGCACATTCCAGAAACATTTTCGTTTTGCTTAAATGGCATTTTCAAGCAGCAAAAAGTTATATAAAAATAGTTTGAGCAGTTGTATGGCTTATTTCTTTTTTTTTTTTTTTTTAGTAAACCCATTTGCTTGGATTTTTAAAACTAGAGATAGAAGAAAATCACTAGACAATGTAAGTGTGGATAATAATCCTACCCCGGGAGAGAAATGGAATATTTTAATCATGTGAGGTCCTTATGATCTCTGCCTGCTAAGATTATATGGTAATAATATTTTCTGATGCAGAAACAAGTGCAAAGTCTTTACAAAATGTCATGGCGGAGAAACAGTGCCATATGATAGCAATACAAGACCTGAAAAAAAACATTTAGGAATGCCCCACTACAAATATCCATAAAGATACTTTCTGCAAGTCTGTCAAAACATTTTGTTTAAAAAAAAAATAAAATCATTCTGTTTATGCACTCATTCATGTATTTCATATGAAATATAGTCATTTTATTTGTTCAACTGTATTTTGAAATGTTAAATTTAAATATTCCATTAAGATGCTCAAACAGAACATGTAATGCTCAAAGTTTGTCCTAATGTACTTCAAGCAAAAATTTTCAGTAGTATTTAATCCAGATGTACACGCATACACAGAGACACACAGAGTATTTCTATTGAAATAACTTTTCTGATGGAAATCAGTTTTCAACACTTTTTTCTGAAGAGCTAGAAGGCGAAAAATGTTCCATGAGAAGAGGGTAAGCATGTAGTGCTATTTCTCCAGAATATTCCCTCAGGATTTCTTGTTTCAGGCTGTTCCTGGTCCAAAGGCAGTATCTTTTGGCATAATAACTCTCAATGGATTTTGTCTCATTCCATCTCTTTTTTAAACCCATAGGAATTTTAGCATACACAACATCCTGTGGCAAGGAGTTCCAAGAAGTACTTCCTTTTGTTCATTTCTAAATTCCCATCTGCCAGTTTCATTTCATGCCTTAGTTCGTATTTTGAAAGATGCAGTGAACAATGATTTCATAGACTCTTATCATATGGTCTCTCAGTCTTCTCTTTTTTTAGGCTTCGGAGTTTCATGCATGGATGCTATTTTATACCTGTGATCTTTCTTTTTGCTTTTTTTTCTATACCTTCTCCAGTTCTCTTACTTGCTTTAAGAGATGAGGAAAAGTAGAACTGCACACAGCATTGTGTGCAGGGGCACTGCAGATTTGCAGTGCTTTTCTCTCTCCTGCATTCCTAAATTTAACTATGGGTGAACTGGTATTTTCTTAGCACTATCTTTTATCATCCCAAGACCTCATTTCTAAACAGTTCTGAGCCCTTCGTGGCATAAATAATGTGCAGATTTCTGTTCCCATGTTCACCAGTGAAACCTGGGACTGAGTTCTTTATGTGAGGAAAAAGGAAAAGAAGGAACAAGAAGTTCTAGGATATAGTAACACCTCCAGATAAAACCCAAGGCAAGAGGTTCAGGGTGAAGACCCTCATGGAAAGCTGTTATCTACAAGAAAGGCTGAGTGAGCTGAAAGATGATGAAGAGCCTGATGCCAAGGGTATAAATTGTCAGAGAATAAATGATGGGGAAAGGTTAAAAAAGGAATTAAAGAAAGGTGAGCATTATTTGGAATCATATGTCTAGAAAGCAGTCTGCTAAAGGAGAGTACTATGGTGAAAAAGCTTTCAACATAAAGTCTGCTTACCCAGGGAAAAAGAAGAAACTGAGGCAAAAAAAAAGTGCCCAGAGCTAGACAATGTCATGTCTGCTGCAGAACTGGCAGTTCATTTAATAACTTTCAAGCCTATGTCTTGGTATTACAAGCTTTAAAAGCTCCAGCTGAAAACAATTGCTATTAATAACCCCCTGCTTTGCAATATGAAAGCAGCAGGTACAAAAGTGAGACACCTATAATCCCCCCATGTTAGACAGCAGCAGAACAGCACTCAGTCAACCATGGAGGAGAATCCTATAAAAATACCCAAATCCATCTCCCCATGATGGATGGTCTTTGTACAAGCACTAAAGTGTATTCCCTTTAGTACCACTGTCTATTGATGCTGAGCTACTAAGTAATCTGAGGGAAACTAGGAAGCGATCGCCATGATAAAAAATAAAACAGATTGGGGATAAAGCTGGAATTTCGTCAAAACCATCATGATCAGAACAATATTGCCTGAGAAATGGGGAGCTTTATATCTGTCAACATGTCAGCGTTTGGACAGGAAACCAAAGCCTTGGAGATTGGTGTCAGAAGAGGGATCTTTTTCTTCCATAAGCACCATGCATGTACCAACATGAAATACAAATGCAATCTTGCTGACTAGAATTCATGACAAGTAGCTCCTGTGAGAACAGTCTGAAACCAGTAGAACTGCTGAGATATTCCTGGAAGACTTCTCATATATTCACTAAGCATTTACTCAGCCTTTACTCATGAAATACATTCTGCTAATTCATAGGACTCTTTTCTGAACAATTCAGGATTTCTTTCTGAGTTTCAAATTGAGCCGAATCCTGCATACCTTGTGTGAACTAATGAGAAGGAATCATTAATGCTGAGGGAATGACTCACAGGATTAAAGGCAACAGGTAGGATCAAGCCCTACACAAGTACTAAGACTAAAATTCTGATAGCATTAGTGGGATCTAAAGCTGATTGAAAGAAGAATTAAAAACAAAACAACAACAACAAAACCAACAGGAAAAGTGTGTTGACACTGTGATTCTGAGAAAGAAAAACTGCCAGCAAAGTCACATAGGAAAAAGTTGACTAGTTGGGATTTGACAGCTGGGGGCCACCATATTTCTGAACAGTATGGGCACTGGGATGAATGTCCAAGGACAGGATCAACCATTCTGGAGGAATAATAGCATGATGCCAAGAGAGAAATGCAGGCTGAAACGTATTTCCTCTCTGCATGTGTGTTAGGGATTCAAAGCAGGGAATAATCATAAAGTCACAGAATCGGTGAGATTGGAAGGCACCTCTGGAGTTTGCCTAGTCCAATCCTCAGCTCAGAGCAGGGTCACTTTGAGCAGGTTGCTCAGGTCCATGTCCATTTGGGATTCAAGCACCTTCGATGATGGATACTCTACAACTCTCTGGGCAACTTGTCACAGTGTTTGACAACCCTCACAGTTAAAAAGTTTCTTCTTGTGTTTATATAGAATTTCCTGTGTTGCCATTTGTGCCGACTGCCTCTTGTCCTGTCACTGGGCCTTCTTTCCTACCCCTCCTAAGCTATTTATACACAATGATAAAAGATCCCCCTGAGCCTTCCCTTCTCCAGGCTGAGCAGTCCCAGCTCTCTTAGCTTCTCTTTGTATGCCAAATGCTCCAGAGCCATCATCATCTTTGTGGCCCTTTGCTGGACTTGCTCCAGTATGTCCACGTCTCTGTATTGGGAAGCCCAGAACTGGACCCAGCACTCCAGATGTCAGTCTGCTTCCTTTTTCTGCACTAGAACCACATTAGGTCTCTGAACAGGAAAAATACTGTGGAGCAAGAGTTCATAAGCTTTTATCAGGGTGATTTAAAATAATTCAATAGAACCACTGGGAAGAGATTGACAGAGAAAGAGAAAGTGAAAGCCATGTGAGCAACTCTTACATCAACAAGGGGAAACAGTGTCCACTTTCTGTTAAAATGTTTTTGGAAAGAAGTTGATTGAAAACACAAGATATCTGAGGCTTCCAGGTTTTTGAAGTCTGCAGAGGAACATTCATGAGCAGTAAACCTAGAGTTCAGCTGCTGTGAATTTGATCATTTGCTGCAGAAAGCTCCAGTGCCTTTCATGAGAGTATTGTCTGGGTAAACTCTGAATAAGACTCTTACAGGGTAGCCTTAGCACCTTTGGTAGTTTAAAAAACTTTTGGGGATGGGAAAGATTTCTCTAGGCTGAAACGCATCTCGCTCTCTGAGCTCAATGGGGTTTTTTTGGTTTGTTTTTTTTTGTTTGTTTGTTTGTTTGTTTGTTTGTTGGGGTTTTTTTTCCACAAAATGCTTTAAAATCTCTAGGTTTGAGTTTTCTGTGGCTGGGGAATTGCAAGTACTTTTCATGCCTGAAGACCATTTCAGACGCTTTGCTTCTGCACAAATAATTCAATGTTTGGGAAAGCAAAAAGTTGGCATGGAGATCATCTGCAGCAAGGAGCAAGAGACCAGCTTCTTCAGGAAAGGAACAAAAGGACTAGAAATAACAAAAATGGAAATATTAAGGCCACAGGGCTGGGTAGCCTGTTTCTCCTAGAGGATGTCATAACTTGAAAGATGAGACACATACTCAGATAAGAGGAATACCAGGACTTATAATAAGTATTTGCCAAATACCATCTTTGAGGGTTTAAGAAAGAATATTTTCTTGGGAGGGGGTTATTTGGTAACCTGCAATAGCCTTTTTTATTTGAGTTTAGGTTTATTTTTCTTTGTTCATTTTTTTTTTTAATTTTCTTTTCTGTCTTGTGTTGATGCTTATGTTTTTTCTTTGAGGCAGGCAAGCTTCTCATTATGGGAGACAGGACACTGAACCCATTAAATCTTGTTCTGACCCAGCAGAATGAGTCCTGTGTTCCTCTATTACACGTTATCTATTTTTGTTCATATGGATCATCAAAATAAAGCCAATGCATGGAAAAGCATGTACAATCATCTGTGCTCTGCAAGTAGAACAGGGCATATTTTCAGAGTTGGATTCAGGTCACTTAACCTTTTCACATTTAAATTCCATCTCTAAGATGGCTCACCTAGGTTCTGCCAGTACCCAATACAGGGATGTAGGCGGTGATCTACTGTTTCAATTGCGGACAGTGGTGTCAACCTAGGCTGAATCCTCTATCGCTCTTGCCCTGTTCCTTCCATTGATATCATCACTGCTTAAGTGACACAGACTAAATTTAGCACAGACTAAATTGCTAGTGACATGAAATCCACCCCAAAACTTGCATAAGTGTATAACCAAGAATGACTTCATGTTGGAGGGTGATAAGAAACCTAGCTGCTTTCTGAAATGCCTGGGAGTGAAAGGAAAGGGAAATAAGCACCAGGGAGGAATAAAAAATCACTAGGTTAAAGGATAACATTGACACAAGAGTATCTGGAGGTAAATTGGCAATGAGTAAATGTGGGATGGAAAGGGAAAGAAAATTCCTAACCTAAAAAAAGTTACTTTTAATTGATGTTCAGAACATGGATCTTCCAGCTTTGTAATACAAGAATCAGGAAAAAGAAACCTAATTATTTTTTAACTCAATATATAATGAAAGCAATTTTCTGAGGTAGTGCCTGCACTTTATGACAAGAAAGTCCCTACTTTCCTGTGGTACTGATAGTGCAAGCGGAATTTGGTTCAGATAAATTTATTTCTATGTGTTTCACACATCTTACAGGAATTAATTATTTTTTTCTTCATTAGAGTGAATATTCACTATATATTGCTTTTATTGCACTGTTTAAATGTTTACATAATGGCAACAAAGTGAGGCAGAGTACCATATTACATTAACTGAAGTAAAAATTTTCTCTGAATTTTTAAAGAGTTTAAATTAAGTTAGAGAGAACTTTAGCATTCAAAATCAGTGTGTACAAGCCATCAGGGCTGCCAAGACAACTGAAAGCTCCACCTTTCCTAATAGAAGGCTCTGGATAACTGTCTTACTATATGCCATCACACCATTGCCCTTGAGGGTCTCCAGGCCTGCAGGGGGAAGATTTAATGAAAATAAGAAAATCAAGCTGCAGATTCATTTCTAAAAAGTTTTAGGCTTGTATGACTCAAAGGATCATGGGTTATATCTTAATGCCACTCTTGAGAAACAAGCTCTGTCAAGAAAGCTTTGCATTGAACTGCATGTGCGATGGAGATAAGGTGGGGTGTTTCACATGCCTCAAATTGGTTAAGGATAAATTTAAGCTTGGTCCTACATATCAGTGTAGAGATCTTACATGATACAATATGAAGAAATGAGATCAGCAGAGTAGAGCTGAGCAATTTTGCTTTGTGATGTGCATGTTAAAGTCACTGGGAAAAGCAAAATTCTTAATTCCCTGACTTTTATGTATATCAATTTTGTAGCTCTGTAGTTGCATTGCTTTGAATTTATTATGATTTGAAGGTTGATTTTTATAATGTTTTCAACTGCTGTTAGTTTTAGACCAGAGTTTGGATGCTCAGTACACAATCCCTTTTCACTGCAGAAACCATAGCAAGATCAGTCTGTGTAACTATCATGTACAGGAAATTAGGATAGAGAGTTTTCATAATTCGTGGGCTTGCATACAAATCTCCAATTTCTGGAACACAGACAGCACTTCCCTCCCTCAGAGCTGAAGATAAAAGCCTGTGAGTGATTCTGAGGTGCTAAAATATGAGGGAGACAAGGACCAGATAAGAATCTTGGTAGATAGGATAGACAGATATAAACACTAACCCTGGATAAGATTTCAAGCAGTAATCTAATCAATAAACATATGGGCAAATGAAAATGCAAATGAGCCACAGAGATATAAATGTTCAGGAAGAAAGAAAGATTTCTGTAATACTTACCTGTATTGCCTTGACTTCAAGTAGCCCTTAAGTGGAACTGACGGTATTACAAACACAATAAGCACTTCTAGACAAACTGGAATAACAATCACTTCAGGAGCCTGGAAGCATTCACAATTCTGCTGTTGTCAACTCTTTCAGTGGCTTTAATTTTCAATGGTAAGCACAACTCCTATATAGTGTTGTCAAAACCGCAATGAAGTTATGTCATTGAATATTAAAGCACTGGACTGCGGAATGCCAAACACACAGATTTGAATTTCATACTCTCTACTAAACATCAAGACAAATATGTCTAATTTCATAAAAACCTCACCAGCCCAGAAAGGCTGACAATCAGCCCAGTGTTACCACTTTGCCAGCTGAAACAGGAGTTTCTACTGTAAAAAACCTCTTCCCAGGAGGTCAGAACAGGGGACAAGAAGCATGGGGTTAGGATTCATGGATGCAGCATGACATCAAAGCATAAAGAGGTTGAGGTCCTAAGGGTACAATTCATCACTGAATGGAAAATGCACGTTTGTGTATGAAAATGTTCTCCTTGTGCTGTTTGGAAGAGGTTGGGAGGTGATTCAAGAAGTACGTAAAGAAATTGGGATATTTACCCCAATAGATAGGAGTTTCATTTGCTGTGGAGTTTTCCTTGATTTGTGAGCCATGATGGGTACTTGCTCAGCAGGAGGAGCAACACACTTGTGCTCCTCACCAAAATCCAGAGGGTTGCTGTCTCCCTCAGGAGAGAAACATCCTGTGGGATATTTTCTAAAAATGATTGGTTTGACCTTGAAAGTAAAATTTTGTACCTGCTTCTATTGGATGAAATGCATCTATTCAAGGAATAGATGCCCAAAGCTTACCAATTATACTCAGATGCTCAAAATAGTCTGGACAGTGATAGTCTGGACAGAATGAGTTCCACGCTGAAGTATTCCTGGCAGGCAACAAAATAGAGAAAATTAATTGCTCAGTCTTATTTCGCCTACAGTTTATAGATAGCACTGTGGAAAGAAGTATTCACTGTGCTGGGTTTGTGCTCTGTGACCTCTCCAGTCTGAGACTGACTGAAATCCACCAAACTCTTTTCACCTAGGTATCCTAAAGCTTTGAAAATTAAAAATCATTAATTAACCTGACTGTAGTTTTAGTGCCTAACAAATAATCAACAATTATAATAATTAATGCGATTTTTTTTGTTGTTCCATAGAGCAACAAAAGCCTATTAGAAACACCACATTTCTCCCAAAGTTACATTGGTTTCAAGATATTTCCCTCTGATTATTTTATTTCCTTGGGGGGGTGTCTCTATGCTCACAGAAATCTTTTGGATGCTCTGTTTTACCAGTGCTTATGCCCTCTGAGATCTTGCATTATTAATAACACTAATTATTGCAATTATTTATTATTAGATGAAGGATGAGAGAGTTTCCAGCAATTCACAAAGCACAGAAGAGGATGTAAGCCTTATCCTGCAGGGGTTGTGGTTGAACTTTCAGACCCCTGTGTAGTGAGAAGCCCCTAACAGAGAGGAATTGTACTTAGCAAGAGCAGCTGCTAAATGGACACAGAAAATAAATAAATACATATAAAGATCTCATACCTTGCTAGAAGTCTTACTCAAAAGGTCACACCAGGGGGGCTGATAAAAAAAACCAGTATAGTAGGTGGTATAATAATCCAGAATACAGATCAGCATCTGGAGAGGTTGATTAACATCTGATAATTTCATGAGGTATACTTTAATTTTTTGCAGGAGATGTCCTTTATCTCTTCTGGAGGACAGAGAAATGCCTGGTCACAAAGACGCAGGTGTACTGAATGAATAACCATAGCTCATAGTGTGCACTGTTATGCAAGTTTTCTGAGCTAGAGCAAAGATAAGAGAGAGATGTTATATCTGCAGATGCAGAATCGGAGCTCACAAGCCAGTAGGAGAGACTGAGTTCAGATACCAAACAGCTTAAAGTAATGACCCAAGACAATGCAAGGTCATAGCATAGTCTGACCGGCACAACAGACTGTCCTAGTCAAAAAGAAAATTTCACGTCTTAGACTTGCAACAAAGCCTTTTGTTGTTGTGTAGGATAATGAAAGCTCAAAAATGGAGGAAGGCGCTTTGAGGAAAATTATCTTCAGGGAGTCTGATGTTAAGGAGGGAGCATGCTCTCTGGAAGGCTGGTCCACCACAGCTCCTGTATTTTTTCAAGGAATAGAGAAGGACATCTATTTTTTTCCTATAACTTAAAAGTGGTGGCCTCTAACTTATCTAAGTGGTAAACCAAGAACTTAAGCAGATCTAGACATACCTGTAGGTTTTTATATTTATTTTTCTAATTCTCCCTTCTACTTGTTCAGCAGATACCTGTTCATCACTGTATAACTCTGATTAGATAATTTAAAAGAAAATGTATTGGTCTTCTCACAGAACTGGAAAGCAACAGGTAGTTGACAGAGATCAAATATTGTGTCTTCAGCTTCAGCTTGGTCTAAAGCTGGAGAAAGACAAAATTCCACTTGGAAACTACAGAACACATGCAGTACACCGAAGCAAAGCATGTGAGGAGACCAGAGACAGAACACAGACAAAATCATCTCTGTAACGATGACAGTGACGTTAGTGACTTACAGATGCTTTTAGGTATTATTACTCCCTTCAAAAGACGAGTGTGCTTCCCCTGTGCTTTTCTTTCTGACACATGCCTTCCGACCCAAACGCACAGCAAGTAATTTTTATATCTATCTGAAACATATTCTATGGAATAAAGAACAACAGATGTACAATTGGAAACGGATCCAATCCAAAAGGCTGCTTCTGAACAACGTGTGACTCAGGAACCTTTTTCTTTCTTTTTTAATAATACCAATCCATAAACAGAGGGTTATTTTATTTTTTCACGTGGACCTACCCCCACTCCCCTATGCTGAAGGAGTCCTACTTTAGATTCCAAATGACTTAATGCCAGCGGAGTATGTGTTAGATATAATCACAGAAAATAGCATTGCAAAGGGTCTTAAGAGGGTGTATAATCCATGCAGTTCTTTCCCCAAGGCAGGATCAACTACTTAAGCCATTTGCAAGAGAAGATTGTCTATCTCTTGCTCTCAATAATGACCAGTGATGTATTGCAAACCATGTACTTATATATATTACACCAGAATTTGGAGTGTACAGGTCAGATTAAAGTCTTACTTGCTGACAGTGTGCAAACACATAAGAAACAGCAATTCCAGTTCCAAACACCTTGCCGTCTCAGTAGACAAAGCAGCCAAGGGAAGGAGAAATAATATGTCATTATTTTACATGGAATTTCTAAATTTTTAGCGTTAGCCCAATCCATCTTTTCTTGAAGCTAATAGTAAACCTCCAGCTGACCACAACTGGAGTTAACAAAAGGCACGACAGATTGCACAAAGAATATGCAGAAAAGAAAAAAAGTCCATATGGGACTCCTATATAAACCAGATCTCACATCTGAAAATGGTGACAAAGATTTCTATACCTAACATGAAAGTTTTGTCTCACTGCATATTTACAAAAGAAAATTATGCTTTTAAAAATAAATAATAGCAAAAAAAAGCATAGCACATGATGGAGTTTTCCCAACACAGCATGCAGCTTTGGAGCCAAACAAGCTTATCCACATTCCCTGAGCGATGGTTTATGTTTTGACATTGACTAACTCATCCATGCTCAGGGCACAAGCACTCAGACAATCTCCATCACCAGTTTCCCATTAGAAATCTTGATCTCTGCTGAAACAAGCTCAATTCCCTTCATTATTTCCCAGCCGACAGACGGCTTGAGAGGGAGGATATTACAAGTGTCAGTCTCTTTGCCTCCGGACAGGCCACGGATGACACAAGAAGGAGAGAAACAAACAAATAAAAAATATCTCTGTTTATGTGGCAACTTTTTAATGTGTTTGTCGTACCACTATGCTTCATTCGTTCTCCCAAAACTAGTTTACCAGGATTATATTTTTGGAAATCCTTCAGCAAAAGTGTTCTCTCTCCCCCTTTTCCCTGATTTTTTGTTAGGCTTTTGTTATTTCACTGAAAGAAAGAGCTGACAATCCATCCTGAAGAGCTATTTGTTATTAGGAGGAGTTATAGAGCTCTTCAAATTAGTCATTGTGTAAAATCAAACAAATATTTTTGAGAAGGGTGGTGTTTTCTTACTAAACAAGACAAAGAACTGTAAGATGAGTCTTAATGTAGACTTTTCCATAAATATCTTCAGAAGGATCATTTTATTTGTATTAATACTTGCATTATTTTGGCAATGAGAAGTCAAGATCAAGGTCTGTAAGTTAATGAGAATTGTCATAGCTCCATTAACGGCAGTAGAGGTATGGTGCTTTGTGTTAAGAGTTAGTCATAAACATAGTGAAAGATAGTCCCTGACCTGAACAGCTTACTTTTCAAAGGCAGAAAAAAGACAAAATTGAGAAAAAGCATGAGGAGCAAAAAGAAAGGGTGTTTTCCACTCAATAAAATAGTTATTTGAGGATATGAGCTGGTTCTGAACAGACATGCAACCGTTTTCTTATTCTCTGCTCTCACCCCTGTGTGTTTGTGGGTATATCCCATAGTTTTCTGTGTGGAACGCTTCCAGAACGCTTCTTAGTCAATTTTCTTCTAATAGACTCTGTGGCCATGTCAATACAAGTATGTTAAACATTTATTTGTCCATTCTTTGATACTGAGTCTGAATGTTATGAAATGGCCCTCATCCATACTATAGCACTTTCTTAGCTTCTAAAACCAGATTTTAACTGCCTATTAAGAATGGTCCCTGACCCATACTAGATGCCCAAACCATGACCCAAACCATGCCAACGAATAGCTTTGGAGACAAATAATTGTCATAAGCCAAAACCATAGCAGGAACTGTTCTAACTATTTAGTAATATCAGTAATCATTTTCTAGTGCCCGTGAATGTTCCCAGACAGTGTTTTATTCATTAACGTAGTCATTCCCTATCTGTCCCCTCAGGGGAGCTGTGTGATGGCCAGTGAAAAAGCATCAACACACAGGTGAGTTTTATTAAATGCATATGAGTAAGACCATCTGAGAAGAAAGATAATAAAAGATTGGTAGTGGGGGGATGTGACTAAGGTAGTTATCGCCAAAGAGATTCTGTAGCCTCTGGAATATGAAAATATTAGTATGGACCACATTAAAAATTAAAGCACTTTCCCTTAGCTGTTGACTTCACCATTTTGATGAAAGTTTTCATTAAAAACCTAATTTTTTTTTAATATATTAAAAAACCCTCTCATAACAGGGAACAAAATCAAAACATCAACATTTTGGCATTAAATGAAGGAGGAGAAAAAAAGAAATACAGAATCATTGATAAGAGAAATGATGCAAAATAAAATAAGTCAAGGAAAACCAAGGGAGGATGGGTGTAATGTCTCAAGAAATCTAGTAATGACCTGCTAGAGTATGGAGGAGAAGGAGGTGTGTTTTGCTTTATTGTGTATTTCTGTAGAGTGCAGTAAAAGAAAATTCTACCATCTGTCATCTTCAAGAAATTGGCATGCTATGACATTGGACAGGTTTGTTCATACTTCCAATCTGCTGCTCGCTCATTTCTGCTGAACATTTTTGTTCTCCAATTCTCCCACGTAATTTTTATTTTTATCATTATTATTATTATTATTTTGAAGTTGGATCATGTTCCATTATTTTTCTATAGCTTGAATTCTTCAAGCTAAAAATAAAATAATAATAATAATAATAATAATAATAATAATAAAAAAGAACAATCGACCAAAAAATCCTAGACTGCCTCCATTACCTGGCTTGATCTTTCTTTCTGATTTTTCCAGATGTCATTTAGGCATACTTTTTAAGGTGATTAGGCTTTCCCAAGCCAATATTGTTTGGGATACAATATTAAATGAAATGTGTCATAATGAACAATAATGTAACATTATTTTTTACTTACATTAAAATCCATAAGGCAATATGTATGAAATTTATGTAAGCAGGTTATATCTCCTGTTAGGGAAAGTATTTCTTCAGGATACAACAGGAAAATGTCTCTGTCAGAAGTTACGATTGAAAATCCAAAAGACAGGAATTCTTTGCTACACTAGCCCTAGATGTGGGATTTACTTAACCCAGCTGGCCCAGCTGTGTGATATGTGGATACCAATTCTCAGCTGATTTCCCATCTCAGGAGATCCCTGCCTCCATTGGATGCTCCAAAGGGAGGACACTAAAAAAGAAGAACTTACCGTTTCTCACTGACAACCAGGAGGACTTGTGCAACCATTTCAGGGTAGAGGTCCACCTTTTAGACTCTAAATGTTAGAGCAGACATATCTATTCCTAAGTCACATCAGGAGTGCCGGGTTCCTAAATCTGTTAGGTCAGGGATTTGAAAGGGGAAAGCTTGAAAATTGTGGCCTCATATTCCAAGATACAGATTCAATTTCCTTGATTTCCTTCAAACAAGACAACAGATCCTGAATGGAAAAAGAGGTCCTGAATAGGGGAAGGGGGGAAAAAAAAAAAGATTTTTATTTCCTGCAGCTACAAAAGTTTTTCTTGGAATACATCTCATACTTCATATTCCAGATTTCCAATGACTGGTACATCTTCATATTTCAATCACAGTTTAACTAAAAAGTAGACTTTAGGAATGTCTACATGGCTTTCAGCAGAAATTTTAGAATAAATGTGTAGCTTCAAGGTGAATCAAGTTGTTTTGTAGAAAAACCATAGAGGAGTAGAAAGATGCAAATACTGAATTGCTGAATTAAGCAGGCCCAGATGATACATAAACATATTTGAAGTAGATTACTGAAAGAGCATTTCCTTGGTGTTTCAGTAAAATAGGTCTGCAGCATTATTATATTTATTTATGGGCCAGATTTCTTATTGGTGCAAACTGGGATAGTTACATAAATTTTAGTGAACTGAAATCATTACATTTATGTAATTAAATGAGGATCTCATTTTGGGGGGGGATGGATAATTGTTCAGATTAAGGAATATTTTGTGTGGTTTTCTTTTAACCTGAAGGGAAAGGATGAGGATTTGGGATTACCGAGGAAGGCAAAGAAAAGCTAGAAAAGGTTTCATTAGGCTGAAGCAGCAGATAGACCTGCAGGGAAAAACTCAAGACTCGAAACATTGCGAGTGGTGATGACTCAGGGGAGTTACACTAGACTTGGAGCAGTGAGTCTCACAGCACAGTTTGGCCCACGGCCTGGAAAAGAGTCTTCTTGCTGTCTGTCAATGTTCAAACGAATATTCTTCAAACTTAGCACTCTTTTTATAGTGTCTTCCATCTGGGGATCTGTAACATCAAGGTGTAAGAGACATCAAAATTTGGCCAGGTAGTTTATAATTCAGGGAAAAGTGCTTCTAGCCTGGTGACACATGCTATGTAATCAATAAATAACCATATTTACAACATCTGTGAAAAGAATTGCCTTATAATTAAGATATAAGTAGAAATATTTCTCATAAGTCAGGTTTAACAGATCAACTGTACCAGTATTAATGATTGAATGTACCTACTTTTTTGGGGGGGGGGGGGGGGGGGGGGAAGGGGAGGGGGGGGGGGGATAACAGTTAGAAAGTGGCATTTGTGGAATTTCTAGGAGAAATAACCAAGTTCTAGAAATTTCATCCAGTGAAAATTAATACAAGCAAATCAGAGAAATAAACAAAAAACACAGACTAAGAAAAGACAAGGGGAAACATCTTAATTTGCCATAATCTCCCCTTTAGTGAATTTGTCTGCAGATCCTTTGCACAACACAGTGCAATATTTGACCCACTGCTGAAAGTACAGAAGTTCTGCCCACTGTCTCTGGAACACTTTGATCATCTTAAATGACCTGATCCCCAAACCATTGTGTGAGTTTCAACTGATATTATCTTTCCATTTTCATCAACGGAGGAAATTGAGACAGGCCAACTCCTCTCCAAGGACTTCTAAAACTCACCTTTTGTTCCATCTTCTTCCCCTAATTAAGCAAAAACCAATGAAGACAAGAAACAGATGAGAAAAAAAAAAACCAGAACTTCTGTGGCCCCTGGCAACCTTCCTGGAGAAAAGTTCCTGGCTCCAGATCTGGTGCTGAGTTTGACACCCAGCTCGTAAGAAGAGTAAACCAACCAAGAGGTACTTCAGCACCCTCCACAGTTTTCATACAAATGTTCTTACTCATGATTTGTAGCTGGTGTTTGAAGAAGGTCAGCAAACTAAATTGTTCGTCAGGCAAGGGTAGAGAAAAAGGTGAAGGGAAAAATCCTTCCTTGCTCATTCAGGTAGTGAGAAGAAACCATGAAGCATGGGATTAGCATATACCAGGAGACAACCGCCATACCTTCTGCCAGTATCATTTTTCTCATCAAAAAACCCTTGTTGTTCTGACTGTGACAATACTTTGTTGGCCTTTTGTTACATTCTTGTCTGCTTCTGGTTATCCAGTCATTAGCCATCAAACTCTGCTGTCATGAGCCACTACCATGCAATTTTTTGGTTCACTGTGGGTCAAGGATAACAAATATTTTTGATTGCATCTTATTTTCTTGGTGTCTTGGAGGGGGGAAAAACAAACAGTTAATCCATTTCATTTTACTGATCACCATCAGGAGTTCTGGATGGGTAATTTTGTGTCGTTACTCTGTCCCCATCTCATAAAATTTCATTTACTGCCTTTTTAAACAAATGATGACTCCAAATCTATTTGTCACACAATAGCTCTCAAACATGCCAAACAATAACTATTACTATTCTTGGCTTGTTTGATCCAAATGGCATTTGCAGACATTATTCCTCCCCTCTCCTTGATATGACTTGAGCAGAAACCTTTAAATAAATAAAACAAAACCCAGAGCAAACCTTGAAAACAATAAACCAACATCCAAGCCCTGGAAAATAATCACAAAAACAATGGCTGTTACTGTTGTAGGTGGGGAAATCCAATTATGAGATGTCAATATTGTTCTCCTTTCAATTGCTTCAAAAAGATTCATATGTGTATAATTTTTAGGTTGATTTCATTGGCTTTGTCAAAAAGAAACAGAAATTATGTAGCTGAAAGAGGACTTAACCCCCCAAATTCTTCTTGTACATAAACATGCAAATACATGCACGCACATGCAAACATACACACACAAACACACACACGCAGAGTGATCGATATCAATTTTCAAATGTACTATTGATTTCACTAGCCCTTAATTTCAAGACAAACAATAGTTTCTTTTGTAATTTCCATGCTGCTGATATAACTGCCATCATTGCTGACCTGTATGTTGTCAAATAATATTGATTGGGTATGAAATGAAGCAAGAAGGGGCTGGCAGCAAGGTGTGTGATGGGAGGGGAGAAGAGTATGGGTGCCTTCTTGTTAACTAAAGGAATAAATAGAAAGGATGCAACAACTTCATAGGTCAAGTAGCTGAGAGGGCTGGATCCTCAGGCTGGGCTTTGATCTCCTTAATGAACTTTGCACCCCTGCACAAACTGTCCTCCCTCCCTGTCCCTCTGTCCCCCCTCTCCCATGGTGGTTTCTCCTATCTAGTCAGACTGTAAACTTGTGAGAGGGGATTTTCAGCCTGAATTCATTAAATGTACTTCTGTATTAAACCATGGAAGAAGGATGTTTTTATGACTAAACCACTAGGGAGTCAGGAGCCCCAGGTTTCCTCTCTGCTCTACCAGTGGCTGATGAATCCAGAAGCATGTTTCCAGACCGCTGACAGTACTGTATGGTCCCTTTGGACGACCTTCATTCTCCAAGGTGGGGCTACAAATTCTTTGTCTGCCTTGTCCATTAAAGAGTACAGGTTTTATGATAAGGGATAGTGATTAAGACACTTCATACAGCTCTGTCCTTGAGCTTCTGGATGTTGCTGGGCTACAGCTATGTTTCTGGAAGTGCTGTAACTGTGACAAGTGCCTAACTGCAGGTGCACAGACCATAGACCAGGAGGGCAGCTCCAGGACAAGATTTCAGAGCTCATTCAAGTGACTAGAGCATTCACCAGGATTGTCAGATCCTTAGATTTACTTTGCAGGACTCCGTCCAGTATCTTGCGCTCTCTAAATCAATATTAAATCCAAAGTATCCTCATAATCGCATCTAAACTTGAAGTTATGGATATTTGAAAGAAGCCTCTGGATCTCACACAGAAAGAAGAATATTCATTCACTTGTCTGGACAACATGCTGACTGGTGTAATTATATTCTACTAGCTCAGATTTCTCCTGCAGTATCTGCTGGCTTTGATATCATTCTTAACTTCCCGTTCTGAGCTGCTTTGTAGTATTGCTGTGTGTTTTAAATCATCTGAATCAGCCATGTATCTGCAGTGATGGTACCACAGCTGACTCATGCATTAGTGTACGTATCTCACCCCTATTAATCTTCCTCCAAGGAAACTGCATAAATAAGATCTTATGACTACATGTTATCCAGAACCTTTCATCCTGAAACATTTTAAGATGTCTTGCTAGGCTGTATGTATATGTACATACGCATATATACATTTATGTATATACACACACAATGAGAGACAGAAGAAAGGCCAGTAATGCAGTGTTTCGATCCAAATTTGGGTCATAGCTGTAAAAGACCCAGCTTCAGGGTATTCTGATACTCTGTGCACTTATTTACACTAACAGTTCACTTAACTGACTTCATTAGGATTCAGAGGAATTTAGATGCAATGTATCAGGTTAATCTATAGCATAGATATGAGCCTATGGGTAAAATCCTAGGCCCCTTTGGAATCAATGTAGAAATTCCCAAAGGACTGAAAACTTCTTTCTGTCTAAGAATCATTCCCTTCGGCATGACAGTGCACCCCTCACTGGAGTGGGAAGCAGCTGCAAAGCTTTAATGAATGAAAAAGAATATAATATCCAGCTAAAACTAGAGTGGGAATTATGAGTAGGCAAATCAACCAGCAGTTACTCAAATTTAAATCTATTGAGGATGCTGGGGTTAATGACTAGTTTATGCACTACATTTCCTTCCTTTAATATTATTTTAATATTGTTGTATTTTATTTTAATTACATTCAATCTTAGTTTTTCTGTTACTTTATAGAGGAAGCACATTTGTGCTTGCTAGTTTGGAAAAAAAAAAAAAAGCAAGAAGCAAATGTCAAGCTTACATCATCACATGGGATCTAAAGCTCAGTTTAATTCTTGTTAAGACAGATCTAAATTGAAACTACTTTCCTTTCCCAGTGGACCCTTTATTTAAAGATGACAGGTTCCTGAGTATGTGTGTTTGTGAGACTAAATGTTTTACTGAAGGATCATGAACTGAGCCCAAGAGAGAAGTAGAGAATAGTAACAAAAAGATGTAATGGATGGTTTCAGATACTAAGTCTTGTTTGAGTTTCCCACTCTTTTGAAACGCATCTGTCCCTCTTGTTCTGTGGGAGGATGTCTTTTACCTTTCGGTCTGCTTTGGAGAATAGCGAAGTAACTATAAGAATCACACGGGATATGGAGAATGATGGTATGCATGGAAAGAATTTATTGTAGAAGCAACTGGTCAGAAATCTTTAAACTGTGTATTCTGGTGCATGGAAAAGGAAGGCTTGCATAGTTTCAAAAAATCACTACTATATTCTCCAGGGATTTACTTATTTAGCAACAGGGAAAGTGCAAAATATTCTGGAGACCCACAGAGATAAAAATCTCAAATATTAGATCTTGGCTGCTAAAAAAGACTGTTCAAATTTTGTTACGTTTATAGAAATGTGTGCCAGCAAGAACAAAATGGTTAAATAAATAAAGGAAAGATAAAATAGATGTGAATGCAACTGTGAGCATGAGGTTGTTCAAATCTCTAGAAACAACTGACAGCTTGGGAAAGAAAATTCTATGGACAAATTCGTTTTCCCCCACCCCTTAACTTCATGTGGTCGATGAATGGCATTCTTTCACAGTTTTATCAATAGAATGTAATTCTGGCCAGATCAGTCTGTCAACAAGGAACAACATCAAATCATTTTGTTCATATAAATAAATCACTTGCCATTTATTATTTCTTTTCTTTGTTTGTGGATGAAATGGGGCTACTAAAATGCCTTCTGTAGCCCAACATAAGAATGGGGGAAGACGCTTCAAGGTAGACAAAGCACACAGTGCAGGCAAAATTACCATCACACAAAGAACTACAGAATACAAAAGATGCAATAAAGTGAATACAAAAGAACCTTTGATTGTCCAGTGCCTGATTTATAAAATGGATCTGTGGTGAAAGTGATGTTTTGAGGTTCAGGTGTGGAGCTCTTTGGTATAAGCTCAGTGAACACATAAAATCATAACTGTTGTATTGAAGGGCTTGAGAGGCAGTTGTCATCACTGGCTAATATGTAAGAAGGTTGGGAATGTCCAGTTCAGTGGACATTCTTAGTTAGATAGTGTCTGCTTTTCATAAAAATGTTTCCAAATTCTCATCCTAAATGTTTCTAGTTTTCTTATGAAAATTCAAAAGTGTGGGGGTGTGTGCGGGGATTGATCAATCGCCTTTTCTGAAAGTTAATTCCCCAAGCTCATCTGCTTCTCAACCATGTGTGGCTCCATCAAGGGAAACACAGGGGTCAGAGCACATCTGTTAGTACTCTCCAACTCCTTAACAGTATTAGCTCTGCGTCCCACAGCAAAGAAATATTTTAGAAGATTAAAACTTGGGATTTTTCCAGCTAACATTGTTTCAAGCTAGAACCTTCCACAGTTAAGTTGATCAAAGTTTATATACTTTCATACACCTATGGGAACATCTTTGTCATGCTCTGGCATGCCACAAGAACGGATGGGTGAGTGTAACTGTCTTTGTCTCCTTGTAGGTCCCCAGAACTGGGTAGGACAATATTGTACAAACTGTGTCTTACATCAAACAAGGACAGGAAATCTGGGACATGTTTTGCTAAATAATAAGCTATATGTCATCACAAAAAAAAAACCCCAACAACCAACCGGTAGATTCATAAGAATAATACTTTCACATCAATAGATAATTCAGGACGAGGACTCACCGGGATGCTTGATATATCACAGCAGAAAAAGAAATAGACCTAGCTGTCTGTAACCCAGGGTATGCACAGGTCTTTGGATGATCCTTGCCCTCATACCAGGAGATCTCAGGCTCTGGGACTCTTCAAAACTAATTCTAGCTTTTTGCAGGGCTCTGGAGCTTCAAAGGATACAATCGCTGGAGCCATGAGCACAGCAGGACATAGCTTTTACATGAAACTGCAGCATGCATTGAGGGTACAGGTTTTAATAAGCTTAAATGAATATGTGAAGAAAGATGAATATTTGAGTTCATGTTCTCGGAGCAGGATGCATGTAAACTAGTTGGTAGATTTAAAGTTGTTGTTCTCACGAAGACAGGTGCCTAATTCTGGGTTGCCAGAATGATTGCCACGTTCTGTTTGGCATTAATAGCCACAAATGCTCTTTCAAGTCTAGCTGAGTTGGTAACTATAAGTTTACCATCACTTCAGTAGTTGGATCACAGTTTAGCTTCCCTCTGTGTTTATAGTGATTTAAATTCAGACCTTCTCAGTTGTGGATGACTGCACTAGCTTCAAGACAATACATTGTTTCATGCATGGAAATGTTATATTTGTGCCCAGAATTTCTCAGAGGTGTTCATGAATGAGCTGAAAAAGTCCAATGATCTGAGAAAGCTTCAGGCCAGTCTTTTCATTTTATGTAGGCTGGCAAAGAAGAGACATTAATGAAAATCCCTCGGTAAACGGTAGTTCCACTGCCCTTTTCGGTACCTTCTTAGCCCCTTCAATATTTAAAAAAATCGGTACAAAATGAAACGGTTTCTAGCTGAGGACCTGAGCTCAAGCCTGTTCAGAGTGCCCAAAGCCACTGCGGTTGGGCTATAGTCCTAGGAGATAAGCGTAGGACATATTCTTAACTTATGGGTCTAAGTGTTGTATGACAGTGAGTTTGGACCCAGGTGACTTAAGTGATAACTGGGCAAAGACTAACCACAAACTCCTTTCATTAATCTAACTCTGCATCAAGCAGCTGACCATTGAGTGCTGGAGGCTCTTAGCCTGAACTAGCTGTCCCTTAGACAAGAGCAAATATATCATTTGCCTGCAACCTGGCTGCTGCTCTGGAAGAGAGCCAGAGTGGGATGGGGAAGAGCAAATGATCCAGCCACTAAGTCAGGCAGGGTGTCTTTCACTCTGGGTAGATTGGAAGGCTGTGCTCCCAGGGCAGAGGCCCTAGGGAAGGATAATGCTTCCCTGTTCCCGTCTTCCTGTCTCTAGATTTCTTGGTTTTATTTCTTCCTCTCATTTTCCACACTCCCCCATGACTGTTGGCAGGTCTAGTCCATGTGAAAACAAACTGTAAATGCCTTAGAGTTTGTTCATTTTTGTTGTTGTTTTGTTTTGTTGTTGCTTTTCTTCCTCAAGTCCCCAAAGAAACATCAAAGTACAAAGGAAAGAAAGCAATACTGAGAATAAGAGTAAAAGCCAAACAAAAAGACAGAGGGGAAAAAAAAAAAGAAAAAGAAAAGAAGCTAGTGATGGCCCTGGGGAACTTTCTTCAAGGGAGTTAGACTTCCTTCAGAGAAAGTTTAGATATATGTTTGTTTGTTTGCATTTTCAAATTGGGGCTCTTTGTGCAGATTCAGAGGAGAAGAACAAAAGCAATGCAAATTTCAGGGGAGGTGTTTAGTGCGGCAGGCTGCTGGCAGGGCCACCTGGCTACTGCAAGCAGCCCATTGCCCGCTGTGCTCACCTGCTTAAATATTAACAACGAGGGGGGAGGCAGAAATGTATCAATTAAACATCAGGAGTGTCTGAGCAGGGAGATGGATTGTTTTCGTGACACAATGCAGGCAGTCGCGTACCCTGGCTTCTGCTCCTGGCTGCTTAACCCTCCGAATGTTAACCCGTGTTAACATGTCTTCCCTCCCTCCCCACCCTTCCCTATGAGGACATGCTTACAACACATAAAGGGAACAACGTTCATTTTCCAAAAGTGAGGAATAGCGATTCAATATTAGGTGTCCTGGTTTTGGCTGGGATAGAGTTAACTTTCTTCCTAATAGCTGGTATAGTGCTACGTTTTGGGTTCAGTATGAGAAGAATGTTGGTAGTACACTGATGTTTTCAGCTGTTGCTGAATAGTGTTTAGACTAAGTAAAGGATTTTTCAGCTTCTCATGCCCAGCCAGCAAGAAGGCTGGAGAGGCACAAGAAGTTGGGAGGGGACACAGCCAGGGTACCTGACCCAAACTGGCCAAAGGACTATTCCATACCATATGGTGTCGTGCCCCGTATATAAACTGAGGGCAGTTGGCCTGGGGGGGATCACTGTTTGTGAACTAACTGGACATGAGTCTGCAAGTGGGGAGCAATTGCATTGTGCATCACTTGTTTTGTATATTCCAATGTTTTTATTATTATTATTGTCATTTTATTATTGTTATCATTATTAGTTTCTTCCTTTCTGTCCTATTAAACTGTTTTTATCTCAGTCCACAAGTTTTCTCACTTCTACCCTTCTGATTCTCTCCCCCATCCCACTGGGCGGGGGGAAGTGAGTGAGTGGCTGCCTGGTGCTTAGTTACTGGCTGGGGTTAAACCACGACATTAGGCCAGAAGCAGACTTGAGTTGATTGCAGCTCCAGACCAGAACCTGGCTCCTTTCTTTTACAGGGTCTCCACCTGAGCTGTCAGGTGTTTTGCACAAAGTAGAAGAGACACACAAAATAAGTCTTCATGAGTGCAAATTAAACAACCTGATAGTTGCTGAGGATCCTGCCTTCATTGTGTGGCAAAGGAAACCTGTGCCAAAGCCAGGAGGTAACCTCTGATCAGTCAGAACTGGAAGACTTTTTTCTACCTATTACTTACAATAATAACATACTGGATCAGAGTTATGATCCATCAGCCCCAAATTCTGAGTGCTGCCAATAATGGATGCCTAGGGGTAGGTGTAAGAAAATAATATATATATATATATACACACACACACACTTATTCTTTTGTTACAAATATTTTTTTTCTTATATATATATAAACACACACTTATTGTTTTCTTATGTTCTGAATGTAAAGTGTTTTCTGTGTATTTAGTAACTCTTAATTGATTTATTTTCTATGAACTTGCTTTTTCTTGAATGCATGTGAACTTCTGACTTCCATGACACCCTGTGACAAGGAGCTCCTCCATTTAACTGTTCTAATTACACAGCTTAGTTTAGCTGTTATGTGTTAGATAACACATAGAGAAACCTGTGATCAGCTAACACAAGCACTTTAGGTAGTTGTACGCCTCCACCATATTCATATTGCCACATACATCAGGTTTTGAAAAATCTGGTTGTGGGAGGTTACTCCAAACTGTGGCACATTTGGTGAATGGTCTTAAAAAGAGGATAGCCTGGAAAGTCTAAAGCAAAGGAAGTTTGTACACAGTGATCTGGATGGGTGATTGCTTGCCGTCACATGCAGTGCCACTCGAGCAGTGGGAAACATGCTTTCACCTACACAGATTCACTGATAAGCTCAGCAGTCATTATAGCAGATGGCCTGGTGGTCTTAATTTCCAAAAAATCCTTTCAATTCTTATTAGTACCTTAGTTTTGTACTGGCCTCATTTTGGTTTGCATTTAAAGAGACTTAAACTAGAACATTTTTACCTCTTCAGCTGGGCCATTTAAAATACTTGCTGATAGTTCAAATCTGCAGATAATTTACTCTCCCAGTATTTCTAAGAACTAATTACCTGTGTGTATAAAATGATGAAATCTCATTATATTTTCTTTAAAAAACCCACCATGCATTTCATTACATTATCCAATTACTGCTGTGCTTGTACAGTATTATGTTACTGCCCGATCACAGGCTATTTACTGTACAGATGTGTTACTTTAATTAAACAAATGCAACTAGTCATACAGAGCAATGTTTATTTGGAACAAAATTCTCAAGCACTGGCCATTGATCCTGACTTGAGTTTAATGAGTGAAGGGTGAATTCAAGGCTTAGTTTTACAGAAAGATTGGTCTTTCAGTTTTCATAAACTTTTTAGCAGCAGTGATTGCTTGGAGTTTCTTCAAATCAAAGCCAACAGTCTAAAGCCAGATAAAAAATTTTTGCCCCGAGGTAAAGTCTAGAATAATGTATTTAAAATTATCATTATTATTTTTCTATTAGCAGTGGTGAAAATAGATGAAGTAAGGATGAATGAAAACACAAAGCAGGGACATCCAAACAGAGAAGATGAAAAACAATTGGAAAGGAGAAAGGGAGCAAAGAATGACAAAATTGGTTGCTCAAGGACCTTCACTAAGTCAGTTACATTGGAGGTGGACCTCAGTTCTCTAGAGGCCCGGAGTAGTGTTTTACCCTCTTGACCAAGCTAAAAACTTACAATAATCACACAGGACCAGCTCATCAACTGGGGGAAAAAAACCCATACTGTTGACTTCCAGGAGGATTCTCTGTTTCAAAACAGCTGAGAAATTGGACAATAATATGTATTTGCAAAGAAAAAATATAAAGTTTTTTAAAGTTATTGATTAAACAGTGCCACTTCTTTTCCCCTTGCAGGCTGATATCTTGGTCTTGTAGCTAGTCTTCTGCTGAAGGAGAAATCAATGACTCCATGTAAGGATTCAGCTTGTGTAATGCATTAATATTATATATGTTAATTGTTTAACAGAACTGATCAAATCAGAATTTGGACTATCGCACTTTCAGAAACTTCAACCCTCTTCCCTGTACACAGTTCTGTGTTAAGTTAGAAAAGCTATGATGGAGAAAACCCTTCCTGAGCTGTTTGCCACAGCTCCCCACAAAGGAACTGCAGCAAAGATCTAAGGATGATGCAGCATTTCTAAAAAGAGAAACTTGCCACTACTCCAGTGGTGTTGGCAACTCCTGAGGCTGTGTGTGAGTGCCATCTGCTGACCCCTGCCATGGGAAAACAAAGCAAAACCCATTGGTCTCCTCACTGTTCCTTTGGGTCTGCAAATGCTCCCCACCACATTGAGAGCAAACCTGTTACCCTTCCCCATAACGTGATACATTTTCTAAGGCAGCTGCTTTCCCAGTTATTCCCACCTATTAAGACCTCACAACTATACAATCATGCACCCACTCTATGCTGCAATTGCTTTTTAATCTAAAAGTCTATTCCAACACCCAACCTCTTCTTACTGTCTTGACATGAGCCTGAAGATTTCTTTAGCTCCTATGAACACAATGTCTCCTAGAGCTTCCTGCAGCTAGGGTATACCTTCCTAGTACCACGTCTTCTCTTTGCCAATTTGGAAACAATTTAGCACGGTGGGACACCAAAATCTATGCATCTTTTAAATTTTGCTTATATAATATATGAATGATGTTACAGTAATAAATGCTTCAACCTGGGATTGAACTACGTGTTCTGTATGTTCTAGCTTTGCCACAGGTTGCTTGTGTGACATGGGGCTTGTCACTGAATCATCCAGTGACTCAGGTCTCTGTCTGTAGAAGGGGGATAAGAATATTTCCTCTATTTGCCTGATCTGGGAGGACTGTGAACTCATTAAGGCAAGCACTATTTCTTTTTATGCATTTCTTACAGAATCTGCCACAGCATGTTCCTTCTGGCATTGTGAGGACTGCACAACCGCAGTACGTACAAAAATATGGTAACATTAATTTAAAACTCTTTTGAGGACTCGCATAATGCTGGTTTTGGATTTTTTCTTTTTTTTTTGGAAGTCGTCTTCACAGGGGAAATTTCACTCAGAAAGAACAATAGAGACTAAATTAAACTGCAAGACCATCGGGAGAGATTCAACCATTTTGAGTAACAGTATTGATATCTATATGCATGATCTAGCTACAGTGGTACAGGATCGGCAAATCAGGAAAACCAGAAAAATCGTCCTAACTTACAGAAGCAGTAGCATCCAACCTTGCTCACAGTCTTTACTTGTCGGAGAAAATATTCCTCGTTCAGATTACCTTAATTTTTGGATCATCCAGAACCTTCCCCAGAAAGCTTAGTGTCTAAACCAGAGCAGGGGTTTGCTAGCCTTGTTCCACAGACAGGAGGTAAAGGCCAGAGAATTGAAAGCACATGTCCAAGAGCGCAAATACAGTCATACTGCCAAGAATGGGAATTGAACCCAGACCTTCCCCGGATTACACTGCAAAAGGACACACACGCACTCTGAGCCGGCGGTATTTACATCTGTTGGTCCTCTAATACCATGTGATTGTGTTTGCACAGAGCTGAGCCCAGGTGAATAGGCTGTGCCTCTTGGCTGGGCTCAGAGGCTCAGGCATGCTGACACACGACGTGTATTTATACAGGTTTTTAGTTGGCCCAGAATATATGCAGCAAGAGCACTTGCCGCAGCCCTCGGCGTACAGCATCAGTGCATCCCAACTCTTAAACTTTGGCCACAAGAACAGCTTTTAAGAATTTGCTTCTTTACTGTAGTCAAAGAATGCATTTCTTCCTAAAAGCCACAGAACAAAGTGATAAAGAAAAAAACCAAACCTCCCTCCCCACCACCTCCAAACAGCAACAAATTCCCACCTCTGTAGGCGCCACATTTTCAGCCTTTAAATAAATAACAACAGCAAGGCCAACCTTTCTATCTCCCCTATGCAAGAGGAGAAACATTCTGGCTTTGCCACATGTCCTGTAATTATGGGTCGAACCCCTGTTCACAGGGGTATCGATCTGCTGCTAGCTGAGTCTAACTCATTAGGTATTCCTTCATTGTTTCCTATGCAAATTAAGTTAATGAGAATTAGGAACATAATGGAGCCCATTCACCGTTCTAGTTGGTGGAAAATGGGTTTGACTACCAATTTTCCATTACAGCTGTTTTGTAATTACTCTGGAGCACTCTGCATTCTAATGGAGATCCTGAGCTGATCTGACAGTCACTTAGCTTTTTTTTCCCTCCCTCCTCTCTCCCATCTTCTCCTTCTTCCCAGAAAAATATAACATTTTTCCATTAAAGCTCTGGAGTTTGATTTCTACTGCAGTTAAAAAAAAAAAAAAACTAGAACAAAATCTCCTTTCCTTTTTTTTTTTCCCTGGGATAGCTTGCCCCTTTCTTTTTCCCGAACTCTGACTTGGGGGTTGCACTGCTTTTAATGCTGGGGTTAGTTTGCCCTGGAAAAAAAACAAAGGAAAATTAAACCAAAAGCATCATGGATTTTATTCCTTTTCACCCTGGTTTCTGAAGGAAATGAGGCTTATGGTCAAAGAGCGCACGTGCCTCTGCCTATTTGTCTGTCTGTCTCACTTTACAGACTGATTAGCTCATTTCAATCAAATTTAGCTGAGGGTTGGAGATGTCAAGGATATTAAATTACTACAAGCTTCAGAGAAGAGGCATCTCAGTGGCAGAGAAACGCTCTATGAGCATGGCCGTTAAAGGCAGGCTGCAGCGTAAGCCCACTCTGACAGAAAAGAACCCACAGAGAAGGCAGCGGGTTTGAACATCTCAGCCACAGGATCTGGGTTTGCACCTTCCCTGACACAGCACAGTCTAGCCACGAGACACAAAGCCAGCGAAAACCAGGCTTCATTAGTTCCACTGAGCACAGAATGAGTTGTTTTTAAGCCATTGAGTCTCAAAGTACATTTAAAGCTGCAACAGAAGTTGAAGGCTTCAAGCCTTGGAAACTACTCTCAGCTATTTCTTTACAGAATGCATATTATTAATCATGTTAATTACAACAGTGCCTGTGGGCCAATCAGGTATGGGGCTCCACTGTGCAATTAGACACTGAATAAACACCGAATAGTAGCTGGTCCTAGCCCTGGAGATCTTAGTCTTATCAGACAAGTCACATATGAGGATGGGGAGAGGTTGGAAAACGTGGAGTTGGATGTGGCAGCGGTGGCGTCCCCAGCAAAGTTGTATCTCATCTGTGTTGAGGATGGGGGTAGCTACCCTCAACTCAGATCCTTCCTTTCATCATACAGGACATTAGTATGCTGGAAACATTCTGCATATTGGATGGTGAAGTTCCTTTTACTTTTCTGCTTCAGAAGAGAGTGGCTGGGGTGTGACCCTGAAATAAAATGAGTATAATTCTGAAGGATGATATAGTAAGGTGCCTTCCTATAGTTCTTCCATGAAGAAATGAAAGTTACTAACACCAAAAATATTTTTGCTATTAATAATAAACATAATTTTTATGGCCAAAGATGATAAGAGACCTTGGAATGGTCTGACATGCTGCTGTGCTCAGAACAACGGAGATGGTTGCTCTTGCACAGTTCTTATGAATTGCCTTTTTGGGCTTCACCTCAACTCTAGGGCCCTCCTGGAGTTCAATAAGGTAACTTGAAGGATTAACAGCTACTGATTCAGGGTCCACAGGCCACCTTGCAAAGAAAAAGCCCAAATTTTTTAGAGTGTTTACCATTCCTTACTTCTTTTGAAAAGATGGACATATCCGATCACACATGATTTCATTTCTGACTCCAGTTAGGGCAAGATGCACAGCAGACTTGTTTGTAGTAAACAGAAAAATTCCCAATTAATGACAGTAGGATGAGACTGAGGGTCAAGAAAGGCCAACGGCTACATGGAAGAAGGCAACGGGAATACAGCTGGATACCTCTATACAAGGCCAAATGCACACAAAGTACGTTATATTGTTTGGATTACAAGGGAGGTTTAATTGAAATGCACAAACCAAAAGGTCAAATTCATGTAAAATTTAAAGGCCATTTTTATTATTTGACATGGAACAAATTGTAACTTTATATTGCCTTTAGATGCAATTTTGTTCAATGAAATTAGATTAAGCTAAAATAAAACACGCCCTTTAAAGTGTTAAGATGAAATATTAGAACTTATTATGGGCGGAAAGAGATTTTGATTTCTCTAATAAATACCGAGGAAAATATTTGGTGGAAAGTACAGCCACCTAATTTGCATTAATACAAATGAGAACTATTAAGTTTAGCTGATTAGCATATTCATATGTACTGTAGGCACCACATATTCAAAATAGACTCTGATTACTAACCTAAAGTACTACATTTAAAAGCAGAACCTTTGAAACTCAGAATGCACCATTCATTATATTTGGAACACGATGCAAAAGGAAGGCTTTTACAAAGAAAATTAAGTGGATCACCTTTACTTTATAGTCACAAAAAACTCAGAGTTTGAAGAACTTTAAAAATGTCAAAAAGAAACATATATGAGGTAATGCTGACTGTTTTGGGAATGTTTCACTTTAAAAGGAAAAACAAAATGAAAGAGAACATTGTCAGGTGAAAAGAAAATCACAAATACAATAGAGACATGGTCTCGGCATGGCATCTGGACATCAAGGGATTTTATCCTGAGAACATTGTAAGATTATGGGAAAATTATTATCCCTGTTTTCACATGAGAGGCAGGGTAATTGAAATGACTGCCTAAAACCACAGAGGAAGATTTGGGCTCAGATAAAATTCAAATATGTATATATATATTTTATTGGGTTTACATCTGCATTTTATGCCTTATTGATATCTTCCTCTCACTAGACATTTTCTTCCATTTATCATAACATGCACCACTCAGTCTAGCAAACCACTGTGCCACATATTTTCAACTATCTGAACTAGCAGGACTATCTGAATAGTTCCACTGACTTCACTAAAACTAGCTATGTTTAATGATCTCACACATCCTAAATAGTTTGATGCATCGCGGTATAAAATACTGGCAATTTCAATCCATCAATGACTCTTCTAATTTGATCTTTGTTAAGTGTAATATATAAAAAAAATTATTGTTTTCATTCTTTGGATATTTTAGCTTAGGTAGCTTCTATTTATCTTATTGTTTGACTACCTTCTTTTCTTCCAGGAGTTGGAGGATTTAAAGAGCCCTCCATCCTTGCCCTATCATGAAGAAGTACAAGGGGAAAGCTGCTGCTGTGATCTATCCAGACCCTTAAGGAAAAGGACAGATGGAAAAAATATTTTTTTTTCTTTCTTTTTTCCTCTAATCACACTTAATGCCAGTGTTGAGCTGGCATGGCTATTTAAAAACAGCCACGCAAATTCCTTGAAAAGCATGGGATGCTGATGCTGTATTCTCTGTTTTAAGTTTTCCTTGTAAAGAACTGAATAACTCTACTGGGCTTTCATCAGTGAAAGTATTTTACAAATTAACAAGAGGCTTTAGGTACCATAACAGACCTTTCTAATTAAGCATGTAGAACTTAACAATAGGAAGGTCCATTCAATAGTGAGCTTGTCATATTGGCATACCAGTCACAAAGTGGAGTTTCAGATCTGATTGCCCTCATGAAATCCTAGGCTTGTTTTAAACCTGTGATTTTAATAGGAGCTTGGAGCTTTTTTCCTTACTTTTTTATTATTATTTTATAAGGCAATCATTTCGGCATTCAATTCCCCATCATCACTGTTTTTCGTTTGTTTGTTTTTTGATTAACAAGAAAAGTGAAGCAATTTTCACAAGGCTACTATGGACACATTCAGCCACTGAGATAAGATACACCATCAGAGATTTAACCCTCAGATTTGTATTTTCGTCTCCCTCTTTACAGTAGTTATATTCAAATTTGGCAGTTTCTAGCCAAAAGATTAGACCTCCAGCTGTCATAGCAAATTTAACTCTAATAGGATCTTAGGCAAAAATAACTACAGCAACAGCAACAAATTGTGCACTAGTGAATTTTCATGGTTCCACTTCTCCGCCCAACATTTCTGGAAACTGGATAAACTGCCAATATAGAATGTGAGAGCGAATCACTGAAAAGTGCTTCAGAGAAGTCCTTCTTGGGCAAATCCTATCCCAGATAAGGGAATAAGAATTCACACTAAGAGAATTTCAATGAAAACCATAACACCAAGATGTATCCAACACAGCAGTTGATGCTAAATCTGCCAGTGGAAAGGAAAAAAAAAAAAAAATCCATTGGTAAATGTATATTAGACTGGATGTAGCTAAAAACCTACATAGATGGATATGATAAACAAATTAGACAAAATGAAAGGGAACTGAGTGTATACTGAACCCATCTTCATAATATTTGTGCACCTCAATCTCAGGCACCCATCCTCACAACATCTCACAGGTATAATCATCCTTATTTTGCATACACTGAAGCCCAGAAAAACATCCTGTATTCAGGCCTCCAGGCTTAAACAGTGCCTGCCTTCCCTTCAGTAGAATTAAAGCTAGCATTACCAGCACAGATTCTCTAAAATAGAAGAAAAGGTCCAAACCCCGGAAACTAGAAGAAGCTAAACATTTAGTAGGAAAACTTTTTGCTATGGAGACCTCAATGGGAGTTGTAGGTGTGCAGCATCTTCGAGTATTTAACCTATCACTTTCAAAACAGGCAGCGTGAAGCTTATTTTCTCCTGTCCTCAATCACCCAGAGTGTGCTTTGTTAAGAACACTACATTCAGAGCAAAAGATGGTTTTGGATTTCATACTCAAAAGGTGTAACTTGAATTCCTGAGCTAATTGAATTAGATGAATGATTTTCCCCTGGACCTTACTGGGATCAAAACTTGTCATTTTTCATTTCCATTAATGAGATACCACAGATATACACTGGCACCAATTCCAGCAAGAATGAAAGTGGAAAGAAAAGCAAATGGTCAGACTATTCTTTTTAAACTTAAACTCTGAAGGCTGTCAGGGAACTTTTCTTTTCCTGTCTTACTACTGCAGATTTTCTTGCTCCTTTCTCTAAATACTCCACCATTCATCAGAGAAGGAAGAGTCCATATGAAGAAACACAGATTATTATGGCAGCCTTTACAAAAGCCCCCAAACTTCTTGTTTTCCAATTCTTTCTTGTACAGAATAGGACAGACCTAGGTGTGACCATATTTAACAAAACTGAACCTATAAATCTTCATTAATTTTCAGCACTTTCCCAGCAGAGCAGAAAGTTTCCCAGCACAGCAGAAAGTTTCCCAGGAGAAGCTAAAGAGGGCTAAAGCTTCAGATCAAAGGCAAAAAACCTGTTTTTGTTAGGGGGGGAAAAAAAAAAAGGAAAAGTGCATTTGAAAATATAACTTCAATGGAGCCCCTGGGAAAGAAAACAGTTGGGGTTTGGTATTTTCTTTTTCTGCTTTTTAGGGTTTTCTAAAGGGAAAATAAATCATAATAGAGGATTTGGAGAAATTATTTGGAACAAAATGCAAAGACCTGCTGAATGTACAGTATGAGTGCAAGAAATAAAGTGGCACTTTGAAGTAGATTGGCACTGGACCAAGAAGCTAGGAGAGTTTTTGTCTTATATAGCACTAGCACACTCTCTGAGCAGGAGTAAGTAGTACTGTGAGTTGCCTTTAAAGGCCATACTTGGAGGAGTGCAGTTCCATACTGGAGCAGATATGATGCCAGTGGACAAAATCACACTGATTCTTCAAGACAGAAGCTCTCTAGACTGAACTCATTGGAATACTTCAGTGATTAAAACCAGCATGTCCAGCCTGAGTTATAAGGGGGGTTGTCTTCCTAGGATCTGTCTCACATGTGGAGAAGGCAGAGTGAGGCTACGTATTTCCGACAGGATCTTGTTACTGTTTTCTACAAGCATTGCTCATGAAGGATGACAATGTATTTCAAGTATTATTAAAGATTTGACTTCCCTTCCCTATGTGAACTGGAGAAAGCAAAGTACTCCTCTGACCACCATTACTGCTACTATTCCCTCCTCCTTCTCCAAGTTGAGTAAATATTCCTCCTACCATATCCTTTGTGGTTATTACCTTGTGATTAGAAATGGAAGACAGCAGCTTCACTGGGAATCAGGCTTGCACTTTAGTCACTAGCAACACTGCCCGTCATTATCCCTTTGCTGGGAACCACCTTTAGGACATGAGAGAGAGACAGTATTCCCTGTCTCTCTCACCCACTATTAGATATTCACCCGTACAAAGTCAGGATGCGTCTATTACCAGTGGCATGACCTGGTTCTGCTAGAGGTTTGATTTTTCTGCAGCCAGAAGCTTTCAAAGAAATCTCTAGCATTAATTTGTTTGTGTTAGACCCTTGAGCAATGACAGTGTTTGGACCTTGGGCTGAAATGAGCAAATCCCTTTTTAAAAAAATATTAGAGACAAAATTAAGAATAGGACCATAAAGCCACAGCGTGTAGCTACAGGGCAGGTTAGTGCCCCTCTTTTAAACTAAGGCTCTGTCGCATTCAAGAGTACAAGAATATACTAAATAAAGCCACCAAAAAGTAAAGTAAATTGGCACTGTGTAGTCCTCTCTGTGTAGAAGTCCGATGAAAGCCGGGAACCAAGCAGTCTGTCTCTAGGTCCATGAGATTCATGACTTTGAGAAACAGCATGTAAAATATATCACATAATGTCCTCCAGAGGAACATTTAAGTGTCCAACTCTATTTTCTGCCTAGGGCTGCTTGGAAGCATTAAATAACATTCCTTCAGTTTTGGGGGCTTTAAAGAACTTCCAGGTTTTACTTTCTGAAACTCAGCAAGACAGATGTACCAAACAGTTGTTTCATGATGGTATCCAACTCTCTTAGTCCTTTGGCAAGAAAATTCCTTCCTTCCTCTCAAAATAGTATTAACTACAATACCTCCTATCCAGAAGTTGCACTGCTTATAGTCAGTCAGCTCTCCAATACAAGTGAGAGTTGGTTTTACTATATTCAGTCTGAACTTATTTTTAAGCCACACAGGCTTAGGCAAAACAGAAAAAAAAGATCTAATTCACCAGGAGATTGCCACTTAGTTTTGGATCTTGTCAGCAGTTATAAGTGGAGGTGCATCAGCATAACTGCGCAAATATTGATTCACTTTTTCTGTCTGTGGTACTTAAAAAAAGAAGACATACAGCATAAACTAGGCCAGATCTTCAGTTAGGGGAAACTGTCACAGATGTATGGAAGAAAATAGAACTACCCTTGTTTACATCAGCGAAAGGCCTGGCTAATGATAAATGCAGAGAAAAAGCTGAACAAAAATCTCAGATATTTGCATCTATTTACATATATATACGTGTACACCTAGACATTGCTTATTGAGTTTATAAAGTTGAGCACTCAGGCATTAGTAAACATCAGAAATAAGGTTGCCGGTGCTATTTGCCTTTTCTCTCATTGTGGCTGTTGATTATGAAGCCACTTTTAATTACATGAAGACATGTTGTTCACTCCATGGGTGTCCTGCCTCATTCAACACTCAGGTTGAATAGGCCTCATTTTGTACATAATGATCCTGTACGTGCTTTCCCACCGTTGATTACCAACCATGGGATTCACCTCACCTCCTTACAGAGATCCCACAAGTAGATGTTTATGTCTAAGCCAGCTGCTCCAGGCTCCCCCTCTAAACAGGGGGAAGAAAGAGGCATTTTAAGAGCTGACCCATTTTAAATGTGTGCTTTAGAGTGAAATGAATCACCCCCTAAGGAGAAGCACTTCTCTCCCTTGACTATAAAGAGACTTTGACTAGCTCAGATAGAGCCCTCTGCACTGTTGAAGCATCCCAATGCATGTGACCCCAGCTGTTATCTAGCACATAGTCTTTAAACCCTGTTCCAAACGAAGAGATATGATCAGCCCTATGGGTAATCTGGTGGTCCCTGTAACACCACCTGAATGATTCCTGTAACTCATTCACACTGTAGGCGAAAGGGTTCCAGTCACCCAGCTTCCAGCACTAGTGTTTGCTAGCACAGCTATCGAGCCCATCTAACCTCATGCCATCGATAATCAATGGAAGGAGAGAGTCCTCTCCAGAGAAAAAATCTCCACCGGCTCATGAGAGAGGGTACGGGGATGTATTCTGTGCTTAAAGTTGAGTGAACTGAATAAGTCTTTCACCCAGGACTTCCTTTTTTAGACTACTTCACGTAACGTTTTACATGCTGAGTGCACAGTCGCTCTTCCCTTTCATTACTGCTGTGACCCAGCACACACCTTCACAAATCAGAGCCCAGAGCCTGAAGTCAGGCACCAGAAGATGAGGAAGAAGCCATTAGTGACCACAGCTGAGAAGTTCAGATCTTCATTTGCAGCACACACAAAGTATAATCCTGATCTCTAAAACAGGTCAGCGTCTTGTCTTTTAACTCCATATGTCCTTTTACAACAGATGAGAATGAGATTTTTTTTTTTTATTTCACAATCTTGTCTAACCATCAGGATATATCCATCCTTTTGAACAGAATGAAGCAGAGATGTTTAAGGCCTCAAACCAAAGAAAAATTCTCTCCCTTGGCCTTCTTATGACATCCATGCAGACTTTTTAAGCTAAAAAAAACTGATAAAAAGAATGCCAACTTCCCTTCTTGATCTGTCAGGTATGGCATAAGCAGATCTGTGGCCCCTGTAATGCTGTCAACCTGTTGGTTTTCTCTTTTGCCCACAGGCTCAGACTGTCCCAGCCTGAAGCTTACAGCTGAGGGAGAGCAAGTGTCTGAGAAGACTGGACCTAAGGTGAATGCAGCACAAACTCAGACACAAGTAGAAATGACAATATAGTTGTATCCTCCATGTTCTGGCAGCTTTTTTTGTGTGTGTGTGTGTGTGTGTCCGTGTGTGTCCCTGTCTTCCGTTTCCTCTGCATTCTTACAGTATCTTTTACAACTCACATCCCCTATCATTTGTTTCATTTGTTTTCTTCAGCCATGTTAAAGCTTTAGTGACGTTCGTCTGCCTCATTCCTGGTCCCAGTCCATAGAAAGGGATGCCTTGCCCTATCAGTTCCAAATCCCCATCCACTTGGTATTCAAAAGTTGGTTCAGGTTTATCCCATTCATTCTGTTTGCCAAAACATATCATGTTCCTGTTCCCATGTAATACATAAAACCTGATGTTTTCAAAAGCGTGTGAATTTGCCACATTGGGGAATTTTTTGCTGTCCAGAAGAAGATCCATCACTGTTATGGGG
This sequence comes from Haliaeetus leucocephalus, assembly GCF_000737465.1. NCBI lineage: Eukaryota > Metazoa > Chordata > Aves > Accipitriformes > Accipitridae > Haliaeetus > Haliaeetus leucocephalus. The sequence continues at coordinate 1,406,052 of NW_010972578.1, forward strand.
ATGTTTTGGCCATGCTTTTACCAAAGCAGGGAAGCATTTAATCTTTTCCAAAACAGATCAACTCATCATTCAGGAAATAAAAAAGCATGCGGTATTTTTGTTTCCTATCTTCATCCATGGAATAATGAACCATGTTGGCTGGGTTCAAAAAAGGAGAAGAAAAACCACACAGATCTCACCCACAACTGGAGGCAACCACACTGCTGGGACAATTACAGTTACAGAGGCTTAAGTTTAGCACTTATTGTTAGGTTATATGATAAAAACTCATTTGCACACCCACACAGGAGCACGGAGAGAAAATAGCAGGTGGGGGAACCCAAATAATACACTGCCAGGTTACTTCCATGCCCATCACAGGGACCATCAACCCATCAAAGGCTCACGTCCACAAGCCCAGAGGAGCACAGGGGTACAATGCCAGACGGGGACACAAGTCAAGGACTCCCAAGAAACAAACACCCTGTCTGCTCCCCCCAACCCCCCCCTCTGACCCCAAGCTGTCCAGCAAAGCCTTCACCCCACTCTACAAGTATGACACCCATCACCACGAACCATCAGGAGCAGTTCTTGAGATCACCTTTCGGATGAAGGTGGAGTTCTTGCCCAGCAGTGTGGGACATGTTACAGAATGCAGACGAAAAATTTTTTGGGATTGCACTGGGTTTATTATGGAATATTTAGGGGAGGAACCAAAGGAAGGAAAAAGGAAGGATTTAGGTGATCTGGGAAGGAACAAGTGCAGGAAAATAGAGGGATAAAAGTCTAAAAATGGCTGGTCACATGTAACTAATTTGCTGGTCAGTACACTTGTCTGGCTGTGCCCGGCACTTGCAGCATGATGTGTCCTGTTGTCTTGTTAAATTCCTTTCTCTTTCCTGGGTGAAGGCCGTCTGTTCTGTGTGCCCATGTGTGTATGGGCTCTGAGTCCAGCAACTGGAGTCAGACCACTGGAGGCCCCCTCTGTCAGTTGGACAGCAACTGGAGCAAGCGTGGGTGTGCGAGTGGGGTGGTGAATGCCAAACGCTCAACCTGGATGGGACGGTGAGTAGGTGACGTTGCACAGGGGGGGTCGGCTATGGGACCAGGGGAATCCCAGCCAGTTCTGTGTGTGAGATGGTTTGTATCAGTACATAGAGTAGGGCTGTGGCTCATATGTCCAGGTGCCAGCAGTTGGGGAGACTGGGATCCAGGGACAGCTACTGGGCAGATTGAGTGTCTGAGGCCAGTTGCTGGAGAGATCTACCCTGTACATATACGTACGTATACACACACATATGTTCTCACTAGTGAACCTCCCTTCTTCTCAGGCAGAGAGGGGAGCAGCATGAGGCTGTTGGTGCTGTCTGTGTTTGAGTGAGTGCTCTGAGTCTCTGCCTGTGATCTGTGTGGCCAGACAGATATATATATATACACACATATTTATATATATGTGGTGTATGTGTGTGCTCTGTGTGCGTGTGCCCACTAGGAATACATCCTCATCCTTGCTACTGGCTGGACTAGGGGATGAGGAGCTGTAGCAGCCTCATGTCTCTCAGGCTGTTGGATCCATCATGATATATTTTTCTCTAACTCTTATAACTAACCGAATACAACATCTACTAATAAAACATATAGGAGAATGGTAATGTTAGGTGTCGGTACCAAATGTTATCAAAACAATATCACAGAAATAACTCTCCTAAATATCTGGCCAAAAATGGGAAAGAAATAACCTCCCAGAAGACTACTTTTCATGAGCTAGTCAAGACTTTTCATTGACTAGTGTGTGTTGGCAAAGGTCTAGAGTAGTTTGTTTCATGTTTTGTGAATTCTCACACAGTCCAGGTATGATCAATGAAGCTTCTTGTTACAGCCATCGCTACTGAGTCTCCTAAGGAGGTCTTGGTGTATTGGGACAAAATGGTACAAAGCACTAGATTAAAGCTAGAGTAATCTAGAATTTAAAAAAGATTATTAATTGGCCACTACTAATTCACAGGAAAGTGAAAGAGGAAAGCTTGATATGTACGTATGTGGGTTGTTTCTTTAAAGATAAAGTGATGCTGGTTTTTGTCTGGAGGTGTCAGACTCTCCAACTGATGGGTAGTTTTAAGATGACTAGAACTACCCTGATTGTAAAACCTGAAATTTTGATCTGAGTCAGGAGGGAGATGAGAGAGTCCATTAAATTATTAATAATCTCTTACATAAATATACTTGGAAAGCTTTGGAAAGAAAACAATTTTTTCATTATTTATCAAATCAGACAAGTTGGTTTGTTTAACCTGTTTGTTTTCTCATGCACTAGCATTGTACTGTGACATTTACTAGGATTTCCCATCGTGCAGCAGGTATTATGTATCCCTGGTGATGTCAAGTGACTGTTTCTTTTGCTCCAGCTGTGAAGACACCTCCATCTCAGGTTGGATGGTACCTAGTTCATTCCTTGGTGTTGGAAACAATAATAATTAGCACAGCCAAGCCCTCACACGTATCTCTGGCTGGGGTGCTGAATGGCTTGAAGAGCATAGTCACACTACTGTGTGGATCATGTGCATCCTGATGCTTTTCTCTTTATCGTAGAATGGTTTGGATTGGAAGGGACCTTAAAGATCACCTAGTTCCAAACCCCCTGCCATAGGCAGGGACACCTTCCACTAGGCCAGGTTGCTCAAAGCCCCATCCAACCTCATCTTGAACATGGCCAGGGATGGGGCATCCACAACTTCTCTGGGCAACCTGTTCCAATGTCTCATCACCCTCACAGTGAAGAATTTTTTTCCTTACATCTAATCTAAATCTACCCTCTTTCAGTTTAAAGCTATTACCCTTTGTCCTTTCACTACATGCCCTTGTAAAAAGTCCCTCTCAGGCTTTCTTGTAGGCTCCCTTTAGGTACTGGAAGGCTGCTAGAAGGTCTCCCTGGAACCTTCTCTTCTCCAGGCTGAACAACTCCAACTATCTCAGCCTGTCTTCATAGGAGAGGTGCTCCAGCCCCTGATCATCTTCACGGCCCTGCTCTGGACTCGCTCCAACAGGTCCATGTCCTTCTTATGTTGGGGGGCCCAGAGCTGAAAGCAGTACTGCAGGTGGGGTCTCATGAGAGCAGAGTAGAGGGGGAGAATCACTTCCCTTGACCTGCTGGTTACGCTTCTTTTGATGCAGCCCAGGATATGGTTGGCTTTCTGGGCTGCAAATGCACATTACTGGGTCATGTTGAGCTTCTCATCAATCAACAACTCCAAGTCCTTCTCCACAGGGCTGCTCTCAATCCATTCTCTGCCCAGCCTGTATTTGTGCTTGGGATTGCCCTGATCCATGTGCAGGACCTTGCACTTGGCCTTGTTGAACTTCACAAGGCTGGCACAAGCCCCCCTCTCAAGCCTGTCAAGGTCCTTCTGGATGGCATCCCTTCCCTCCAGTGTGTCGACCACACCACGCAGCTTGGTGTCATCGGCAAACTTGCTGAGGGTGCACTTGCTCCCACTGTCATTGACGAAGGTGTTAAACAGGTGTTTGTTTTTAGAGATAGATGGATGGGAAAATGTCCCTGATGTGGCAGAAGGACAAGAAGGAACCAGCAGCAGCAAAGATTAAGCCATACTCAGCATGATAAACTAAGAGGAAAATGAGAAAAAACCTCAAAGCCTATCATGTCAGGGCTTCAGCGTTAACCAGGGCTGACTGATGGTCCCTGAGGTCACATTGTTCTGCTCCAGCTCTGATACCAACTGGGAATCAGTAAATGAAGGCTTTCCAGGCAAGAGACATCAAGCACAGGAAAAGAAGAGGACATGGAGAATGGTTTGAACTCTTAACTCCCATGCAGGCAAGATGGATTTAACTGACCCAGGAAACCTGTAACAGAAAATTCAAGCCCACACTAAGGAGTGGTTAACAACGGCATCAGAGAAACAGGCAAAGACACTTCTTCAGTGAGGGATAGGCTCAACCTCATCACTGACCTGAATTTATATAGTTATGACTGCAGATTATATTTACATGTTCTCTCTTCCATCATAAGGACAGGACATTTTCTTACTCCTTAGAAAAGGAGAAAGTAACCACCTTTCTTTTCTTGTTTTACCAGTTGTGTAGTAATAGGCAAAGACTAACCCAAAACAATGTAGCAAACAATTGAGGAACCTTGAAAAGGACTTTCAAGTTCTCCATGCATTTCAATTTTCCCTACTGTCTCTTTATTGTTGCCATCAACAAGAATGTTGACTAAAGCAGGGGTGGAGATTAAATGAGAAATTTTCCCCTTACAGTGCACTTCACAGACATTCACCATTATGAATGGCTTTCAGAAATGAATGGTTATCTCAGGAGACTTTATTCACCCCTTTTTCATCGGTTAAGACCCTACTCCATTTGTTACGCTGTCTGTGGCACAAATACAAAAGAGCAGAGTAAACCCGAAGATTTCTAATGAAATACTTCCCAATTTGAAATAGTTAGTCTGCCAAAAATCAACATTCATTGTGGGGATCTGAGGACATTTTTTTAGAGTACAGACCTGTTTCTGCATTTGCTTTCACACAATTTACAAATATAATTTTTTTCTTTTACTTTTTAAAACTTTTTTTTTTTGAGACATTTGGGATTTCTTTGGGATTTTATCCCTTTGGTTAATTCTACAATCAATGGTGTGTTTGATCATTTAAGAGCCTACAGTCTAAGAAACTCATTATTGCTAGTAGTGATTGGATGTTACATCCTGATATGGACTAATGAGTTTGGATCTCTTGAGCAAAATGAGTTTAGTGTTACCAGGCATTTCTCAGGATCTTATATGTACCTGGGGAAACAGAGACAAAAGGAAGTGAAGGGACCAACTGATTCACTGAATCTCTCTGTCTGCCACTGCTGGCATACATATGACTAATGCACCCCTGTACATCCAACAGGTTTCCTTTTAAATCTGTTGGGCTTCTTGACCTTCCTGTTCTGGTTGAATAATGTTTGGATAAATATATACATAAATGGACTGACAGAGAGTTTAAAATACTCTGGAATGCATTTTGATTTCCTTTGCTGATGATCTATTGAATATACCTGATGCATTCTATGTGTTCATTGACTTTTCTATTTGTTTCATACTTGTACTCATTTTTACTGATCATCGTCCTGCTTTCTGTATTGTCAAGATATAATGAAAAATCTTCCACCAACAAAGGTGTCCTTTGATATTTCTTATAGCTTTTATAACTTTTTTTTTTTTCTGGATCTGTGCCTGTTGCTTTTTGATGAGGTTTCAGATGCACAGCACACAGTCATAGCTCGAGATTTGGCAATTAAGTTTTTTTGTCTTTCCTTTCACTGGATTTTTTTTCCTTAGCTATTTTAGTCAGAATTGCCGTAATTGAGTAGAACATTTATTAAGGATATTCATAATCTTGTTATTATCTGACTAATAGGGAACTAACAACTGGTCAAGTTACTGTACTAATGAAAAATATAAATGTGAATGTTGGTCAGTTATTGTCTTACCCAAATAATTGACAAGTGTGACAATATTAACCAGAACAATTTATCTACTTAAGAAAGGCAGGTTGTTTAAAAGGTATCAGTGACTTTGCAGTGCATTTGTGTCAAAACAGCTTATATGAAACAGAATTTCCTTATACAATTAAAGGTTTTTTAGAGAGTGTTTTCTAAGTAAGTGCACTGTTTTGGTTTTTTTTCTTGTTCATCTTTTCCTCTATTTTTTTTTCTTCTATGTTTTTATTGTTTGAACATAAAGGACAAAAGGACCCTGGAGGGCAGACTTAAAAGTGGTGTTTTCTCACCTTCACACACAATGCTCTGTAGTGGAGGAAAAGACTTAGAGCAGCTTTCCGAGGAGGAGGGGAGGAAGACTTTCAAAGTGTATTTTCAGAAATATTTTTACATCCTTCTTATGCAGAAAAAAAAAAAAAAAAAAAAAGTTTGATTCAAACATCTTTGACTTAACATGAGAAATCTGGCATGAATTTAAGATAAGTGATAAAAATAAATAAATAAATAAAAATCCCTGTAAGAAACAGAAAACAGAGGTACCTTGCTGGGAAATTTCCTCTTTAAAAGGGGCACCTGCATGAAAACAGATTGCAAGTGCCTGTCCTTCTAGAGGGGAAGGCATCTGAAGCAGAAACAAGAAACAAAACCTTTTCTGACTGGCACCCTCAGTAACAATCCCAGAAGCTGTGAAAAATGGCAGTGATCTGAAAGGTCTGATCCCCCCGTCCCCCACTGGCGTGAATCAGGGCTACGGATTCCAGGGGATTTATCTGCGGGCAAACCCGCTGTTCAGTCAGAATAAGGCATTTGTCTTAGAAGACATGTTTACCACAGGTTATTGGGTGTTGTACATGAATTACTGGGTGAAGTTCCCCTGGCTGTACTCTACAAACTGATTGCTAACTTGCACAATTTCCGTTTGTTTCCCATGATAATTTTTTCTCTTTAAACACCTACTTTCTAGAGGTATGTGTTATTTAAAATGTCTGGGTTTATGCTTGTCTTTTCTTAAGTAATTTGTAGTCCTTGTGGCCACAAAATGAAGTTCATGGACGTGACATGAGAAGAATCCTAAAAAAACCCTGAGTCAACCAGAGAGAACCAGGAAAGTGTTTGTCAGCACACCCTCACTATTTTCAATGTGTTTCATCATCTGCTAGGAGGAAGGGCTCAGTTTTGGTATTCATATTCCTGAATCTGGGACCAGTGTCGGTAAACACAACAATATCTAATGGCCTCAAGATCTGTACACATAAAATACATCTTTACAAATAAACTTCCCAAAAGAATGTCAATAACAATGAATGCCTGGGTGAAAGACTTTGCCTTGCACACACTGTGCCTGTTCAATGAATAGAGGAAGAATAACAGACTGTGGTGTCAATCTAGTTCCTTTTTTTTTACTAGCACTAATTAATTTTGAACACAGATGAAAAATGATTTACGTAAAAAAAAAAAAAAAAGAAAAAAAAAAGCTTGGGAGAGCCTGCCTAAATCTGATTAACTTTCTTTTGTAATTAAATTGCTAAGAAGTGACCTAAAGTGCAGTTAGCTAGGCAGATACTTAATTACTACATTATAAATAAATATCCTGAATCAGAATCTGACTTCTTGGTAGAGGAATAGCAGACCTAGGTAGACAAAGTGGTAGAAGGAGATGGGAGAGTGTGGCTTGGCTCCTTCTGCTCTAACTAGAACTCTTTGCATTTGAACAGAAAAATCCCAGGTTATAACTTGACTATTTGTTGTTAAATTGTCATCATCACAGCATCTCCCTGCTTAGTCAAGTAGGGTGAACTGTACTGAGACAGCATCTGGATACTCATCAGGGTGGGTCTGTATGTCTTCTCAGGGAAGCTGTAACAGGGGACATCTGCTTATTTTCTTCTTTTCCTGGGACCTTCCCTGTGGCTGACTGATAGAAACTAAAGGGAATGTCTTCTTCCACATCCTTCAGGATGGCACACACCTCCAGACACGATGAGAGAAGAGGTTTCCACCATGAAGGTTACATACTAGGGCTACAGATTATGCTGTCACTAACCATCATGGGATTCAGAGACAAAGTGTGCTTGTGAGACTCAGTCCTGTTCTATGCACTCAGAACAAGCTAGGCTTGGTATCCTCCAATGTAGTTTTGAAGAACATTATGTGTTTGCTCCAAGGACACCAGGGTAATATGTATTGCCATTAAGAGTGAAGCAATTTGCTTTAAATGGAGGGAAAAAAAGGAGCTGACTGGTTCACAGATTTTTTTAAAATCATTATTATTCATTTTCAGGAAAGAAAATGAACTTTTTGATTTGTAAACTTTTGCTCTATTTGGTCTCCACTCCAATTGGAACAGTAAAATTTTGAACTGTGTCCTCTTCTAGGAAACAGAACTCAGTCCCATTTCCCATTGCAAATACAGTTGCTAAAGTGCTGGAAAAATTCTCATTCTCTAAATCAGTGCAGTGCTTTCACCAGTACAATTCTTAAATGAACTTGGCAGTTCAAAGGGTGCTTGCTCTGGTTTTGTTGCTTTGACAACAGATTGAAGAAATGTTTGAAGAAACGTATCTGCTTGAGCCTCACAAAGCTGAATTGGAAGTCATCTCCACACTTTGAATGAAGCTTTGAAGAAGGTAAAAAACAATGTGAGTTCACTCCAGCCTGCAATTATGCTGCTGATAAGATGTTAATGAAGAAAAGCACTGAATAGAGTCTGCAAAGTAGTTATAATCAGGTCTTGTTGTAATTAAAATTGTCAACAAATTGACAAAGACTCTTAGTGACTTCTACTACGACTGCTAGGAAACTGGAGCTGGGAGCATCTGTGAGTACACCAAGGCCACTAGCTGAAGCATTGCCTCCTTTCAGGATGACCTTTCCCTTAGGATATTTCCCATATACAGGGTCAAGCTAAAGGTCCTGTTAGCCTAAAGCATTAAGTCTACCTCAGGCCAATTGCATCTGTTTTGTGAAAGCATATAAGAAGTTAGGCAAGCACAGAGTGATGCTTTGCCTCTTTGCTTCCCCTGGCAATACACAGCTTCAGGACTTGCTGATCAAGACTTTGTGCAAGTGTCCAAGCTTTTAAAACTTCTGGATACTTTTTGACCTACAAAGGAACTGAACTTTCTCTGGGCTGAAACACCTCTGTGTATGTTTGTATACATACCTAAGCACCTCCATATCTCAGTCTACCCATACAAAGCTCATTATGTACATGTCTCGCTTTAGCAAACACAAGAGCTGATGTGTAACATCAATGTTGTGTACATATAAGATGAAAATTACATTCACGCAATGGTAGCGGAAGGGATCTCAAAGTCTTTCAAAGGCTCTGTAAAATAGTGTAATTCAATAAAAAAATCTATGGTGATTTATTTGCAGTGAGGGTCCAACCCAGGGAAACCATGGAATTAGTACATTTCACAAGGAATTGGACTGGGTTTGGCTAGTATGCAAGGCCAGGCTATGGATGACTATAGAGGAGATTTGGTTGCCTGGCTGCAGTTTTTCTGAACCAGGTCATCTCTTCTTAGTATAATGTTATATATTTTTCCTTCTATCATTACATCAAAAGTTCATGGAAAATCATTAGCAGCAGTTTCACAACCTTCAAAAGGTATCACCCCTTTCATTCTGCTGTAGAGGAAAACACACTGTGTAACTCTCAGCCTTTCATCCTCAAGTATTTACCACTTAAAAACAAGTTTGAAAGCAACTTAAACGTACAACACATCATATATTTATAAGCCAGGAGCAGAAATCAAACAGCCTAGGCTTGAGGGAAGGCTGGAAATAGCCCACATCTATTTCTATAGCTAGACCCTTTTGCATATGGCACATAACCTCTGAGTCAAAAGATTCTAGCATGAGGTGTGAAATAACTCGTGCTTTTGAATAGGACAAATGCAACGTGATGTGATTAAAAGGATGATTGTAATATTGTATGTCCCAAAACATTAATAAGCTGGCATTACAAATGCTCCCTGGTAACCGGTTTTGACATCAGCATTATTAAATGTTAATCAAGGAAGAGGAATCACTAGATAAACATTAAGCAATAGTGATCATGGAGTGTTAGTAAACATGGGAAAGAACAGCGTGTTCTCACACGTGGCTAGAGCTGGAATCTGCATCATATTTCTTTATTATTGTTATTACTTCTCTGCCTCTCTGACTGGCTTGCATCACTGGGCATTCTGGGAGCTTTTTTCTTCTAATTTTGATTGGGGGAAGTGGAAGAGAGAATTTGCTTTTCTGCTTAAATTTTGCTTTGTATTAGAGCAAAATGAAAACATTACTAGTAAGATTTTTGAGGTTTAGGAGTTTGTAATTATTTCTTGTAAAATTTTTAACACCTTCTTTAAAGGCATCACATATTAGTCCTGCTAGAAGTAAAGAATGAAAAGGGATGGAAAAATGTTCTGAAGAAGAATGTTTTTCTATTTTTTCATGTTATCATTTGTGAAACTCAATCTGAACTTGGAATAAGTGTTTTCAAAGTTTGAGTTCAGCAAACTCTCTAAGTTACTTAAAAAAAAACCCACAACACTTTCCATGCACCTAGTAAAAATGCATTATGTTTCTTCAGGATTAAAGGAAAAAAAAGAAAAAAAAAAAAAAAAAAAAAAAAAAAGAAAGAAAAAAAAAAGTGGGATGGTTCCTCCTGAAAAGAGACCGAACAGTGACTTTATAGCAGAGGAGTTCTTTCCCCTGCACCGGTGGTGGCTTATCCAGGCTTTAACATTTTGCAGCCTGTGAAAGAACAGCCACACAGTTCCTCTAACATACACTGATTGATTGAACATTTCTGTCAGCCTGGATTCAACTAAGAGGCATCGCAGTCCTGTTCTACTTCCTCCTCCTTTCTACACCACTGACATGTCCCCCAGCCTGAGGGGACTTTATGTCAGCTGGGGATCCTTCCCTTATGGGGAAATCCTTGGTGGCCAGTTTAAAGCAGCTGGAGATATCCTTTAAAATACTACAGCAGTTGGAAAGGGGGGGTTAATCAAGGCTGTCCTAAATTTTACTTGGAAAACTTAGCTTGTTTGCTTGGACTTTACAGACAGAGCAAATGGGACATTGAATGGACTTCCTTCCAAACATGAAGTGTCATTTCAATGCTGTTCCTTTTAGATTCTTTTTGACAATGAATTTAGAGTCCCTCCTTTAACAGCGGCAGGTTATTTTGTGCATGTTTTTCAAAGCTTGTCAGAAGGTGTCAAGAGCCATAAAAGTCTTCTATGCATTTTAACAATGCCCCATCAGACATACAGATAAAGGAGATATTTCTGGTTGCCACTCTCACCTATGGTTTGAGCTGCACAGCTTACAGTGTCGCAGTGACATGAGTGTTGAGTTGTCACCCAGTTCTCCCAGAAAAAGCCTTGTTAATATATAGTCAACAAACCCCCCCCAAAACTTGGTTTATATTTCCGAGTACATAACTTCATAATGTAAGCCCATTTATTTTAGGAAATGCAATCTGAACCTGTTACAGCAAAAAGGAAACCAAGCCCTCCATACACCATTCCCACTTCATTTTTCAGTATTGCCTATTCCTTGCAGCCAGACACCTGGATGTCGTGTCTGGCTCTTATTTAAAGCAACTGACTCAGGTTCTGTACCTGAGTCCTCTGAGGCTGCACTCCAGGCAAGGACCATATCCAGGCTTAGGCACGAGGGAAAAGTTATCTTGATGCAGTCAATGCCATGAACACAGGGAATTGATGACTTGGCATTCAAGTGCCGAGTCATCAATCATAAAGAATCAATCTTCACTCCCTGAGGAGCTGGCCCCAGGCAAACATAATTCTCTCTCACTGCCACAGACCTGATAGCTCTTGTCCCATTTGTAGGGAGTGTATTTGTTCTTATTTCAACATTGATTCACTTGGCATTCAGGAGTATTTTCCAGATTCCCAGAAAATGTCACCTAATTCATCGTCTCTAAAAGGGGTGGTGATGCTTGTATATTAGAGTATCCTAATACTTGTTTTCCCAGTAGTATATTACACTCTAAGAGCTGAATGGAAAACAAGGTCCTGTTGGTTCCCGTATTGCCTTTTGTGCATGTGATTTGAGAAAGGGGAATGGTAGACACACAAGGAGGGCTGTTAAAAGCTTTTGAGTGCTTTTAACTCAGTCAAGCTTTTTGTGTCTGTCAGCAGGTAGGTTAATCAGTAAGCTTTATTACTTGTATTCCAATAGCAACTCAAAAGCATCATTCTGGACCATGACACCATTGGAGCCAGGACGAATACTAACCACAGAATGAAGGCTGGGCCCTACATGCTTAAAGCTTATACTCTAACTTTTAGATTCAATAATTTTTTTTTTTTTTTCCTTTTTTTTTTAATGTGCCAAAATGTCCTGAAAAACATCAAGGTAAGTAAGCCTACTGAGTTCCAGGAATTTGGAGTGCTGACTCAGGAGCATAGTTGCTGTACTTGTTGGACAAAGGAAAAAAACATCTTTTTTTTTTTTTTTCCTTCTTTTTTTTTCCCCTTAAATTTTTCTTAGTCCTAGACAGGGTGTCAGAATAGCCAGCTCCAAGCACCAGAATATGTAACTAGCTAATTATATGTGAAAGAGGAGTGCATTTACAGGGCTCTCTTCTGCATAAGTTCTTATTATAATTTAGGACCTCTTAAAAGCTGGTATTTGGAGCTTAGAAATGCTCTAGTAATTAGGAATCTGCATCACATTTTTCTCATTAGAAGCAGAGCTGGTACTCAAACCTGCTAGGGAGAGCACTTTTCTAGAAAACGGAAGATTTTCTCAATGTTCCTGCCATGCTGGGGGCAGTAGGGACTCACATCTCCTCCACCATGAAAACCGGTCTCAATCACCAGTGCACACAGTCCTTCAGGAGCTTACATTCCTCTCCTCAAATGTGCTTTTCCACTTGGCCTGAACTGATCTAACATTGTGCTACAGGCTGAAAGGGTTATCTCAGCCATCCTCGGCTCCTGACTCTGATCTCCTGCTGCTACCTTACATGAGTTCCAGAAATCATGCAACCATGGAGTGAGATGATGCAGTTCAATGCTCTGGCCGAAAATGAATTCAGGAAAAAAAAAACTCTAAATGTTTGATTTTCAGTCAGAGAAGCAAACTGGTGAGACTCACTTTGTAGTCACCAACCTGCTAAATCTGACATGAGGTCAGGAATGGGGATGGAGGGGAAGGATGGCTGACTTCTTTCAGGCACAGCCTGCCTTAGATCACGAAATGACAGTGCCCACACTTGAGTTACTGTGTAATCAAGACTGGCAAATTCATGCGTTTAGAAGTGGGTTGTGTAAGAGGATGTGGGAATGATCAGAGGTCTTGACAACTTCAAACACTGCTGGAAGTACAAAGCAATATAAAGGTTTTTTAGACAGTTCTCCAAACTGTTCTTTCCTCCACTTACTGGACAGTTGGCCAGATGTCTAACCCTGCTCCTCATTCCTTCCATTTTCCACAAAGTAGAAAATATTTTATTTTTTTTTTACTATTTAAAGGAATGATGGGGAATAAGCCAAATAAATTATAATCAGTTTGAGCATTTAAGCACTGGAAAGAACCCAGATTCTGTTGCTGTCATTTCTCAAGGTAAGATATACTGAAGTGGAGCTAGAATCTCTCTTTTTTTTTTTTTTTTTTTTTTTTTTTTTTGGGGGGGGTGGGGGCAGTACTAAAGAGATCATATTCAATCTAGATGAAATTCATCTAAGGAATATAATGGCAGCAACTTAGCCTTCAAAATTTAGCCTAAGTGGGACTTTCATAGTATGGGAAAATTGTGTGCACTGTTCATATAGGTCTGAAATTCCCTTCTCACAGATAAACTGGAGTAATGATGGCGAATTTGCACCTTGTTACTCCGGCACTAAATTCCTGGTCTACAGGGAACTTGATAATTACATTTCACTTGGCTAGAAGAATTTTTGTTCCAACTGTTTTGCTGATCTGGAATAAATAATTAGTAATACCAGAATTTAATGAAAAATTCTGGTTTATCTTTACGGACACAAGAGTTTCAAAATACATTTATATAAAGTTTGGGCAAGTCTCTAAACCAAACCTCTGAACCATCCGAGTTTTGTTCATTCTAAGCTTTAATGCTTGGGAAAGTGACCAATGAGGCATAAAGCAAATCTTATTGCTTCATCAGATGGTGAGTGCAATTTATGATCTACTGACAAACCCAGCAGAGAATGCTGAAATATTGTGGTCACGCCTAATAAAATAGCAGGTACAGTCTGCAGATAGGGCAAAGACTAATCTCAGCTTCATGCACTAATCTTTGCTGAAGCCAATGGGAGTAACCTTGGCCTCAGTTCAACAAAATATTTAAGCACATGCTTAAGTCCAGAACTGTGGTTAGAGTGACTACAGGCCACAAATGAAAGAAAGTAGGAGCAAACTCTCAGTGAAACTGGACAAGATGGCCCATTTCACTCCTTTTACCAAAGCCCATAGCAAGTGCTCTTAAACACTGTTTAAGTCTCCTTCGTAAGAATTTTTTTTCAGATTTGAAATGTTCTTAAGTATATGTTTTAAATTAAGGTTTTTCATTTAGCTGAATTAAGTTTTGAATAGAAAATTTGACCCACAGAACCGGGACAGTGATGACAGGCAAGTGAACAGGAGGTTCTGCTGGCCAAAGAAATGCACATTAGATCTGTAAAAAGTGGTTTAATTAGCCAGCAAGTTTCCAGGAGACCCAGGCAGACATTCGCAGTCCTTGCAATAACAGAGATGCAGAGTCTTGCTGAGACAATGAGGGACCTGCTTGCATGATGAATCCATGATTATCTTTCTCTCCACACATTTCTGCTTGTCCTTCTCACCTAGCTTAGGAGAGCTCTTTTCAGAGAGAATTTCAAGGGCTGCTTTATTTGTTAGGAGACAAGGAGGCACTAATAAATTCCTCTGTGTGAGGTATTTAATTACATAATAATGTGTACACTAATCAAGGTAAATGTGTTTGTGAAAACACCTTGATATGGGAACAGTTAATCACCCAAGGCATTGCTTCTTAACACACCTTGGAAGTTAACTTAATTAAATTAATTAGAACAATGAAAAAATGAACTGTTTATTGGTCTACAATGGCCCGAAGCGAGCGCTTTTCCACCAATGCTAGGAAATCTCCCAGACTGCAAGTAATTTTTTTTTTTTTTTCCTGAGCCTCCAGTTCTTGCACTTATGGCAACTTGTGAGGAGCCTGAAACGGATGACATTTTCCTCTACAGCCTTAACATCTGAACTCTTTGTCTGCAGAAACCAGGTGATTCGTACCCAGAAGTACTATACCTGCTGCCAAGACCCAGAAAATGAACTCATCTGTGAGCTGATCTGTGCGGCTATGTGCTAGTTAGAAAAGAACAGTTAATACGCAGGGGATATGCTTGCTCACAATCAAAAGCCAACAGAGACATGTGGAAAGACACCTTATTATCTCTAGTAAGCTTTGCATTGGATCTCATTATCCATTATCGCTTTCTACCTCCAAATATTGCATCCAGTACAGCCATTTGCTATCCTGTTTTTCTGGTGGATCTAGCTGACAAATACGATTATGTTTTCCCCTGTGGCTTCAGCAAATTCTTGTTGACCACAGCTTTGACAGACATACAGCTGGTCTATAGGAACGTGATTGTATGTTTGGTCACACATGAAGCTGCTGTTAGCTGTATGTGGACACCAGGGCTGACTTAAGCTGCAGATTCATTTATAATTTAAGATGCTGTCAGGACAACATTAACGTGGAAAAAAGAAGACACACACTTCTAAGCCTTTCTTTCCTGCTCCCATGCCTTCCCCTCTTTAGCTCTGGAGAAAATATTCCTATAGTGCTATAGAGAGACAGATCTACTAGATAAAGTATATGTATTGCTTACCTTAAACCAAAACAGCTCCTTGACTTGATTCCCAGTGTGGCCGCACAAAGGTTTGTTTTAGTATAGGATGGGGAGGATATGCTACAGGAGGTGGAAGGAGGCGCTGGGTGAGCATGCGATGGGTCTTCTTTGTGAAAGCAGTAGCTTATGTTGACTTAAATCATGCATGAAATTAATGCTGGAGCAAGTCACACTGAGTGATGTAAGCAAAAGGGTTGGAAGTCCTGCAGACAAATGGTTGTTCATAAATTTTGCCATGCATTTACCTTTTGGAAGTGACCTAGATCACTCTCTCTGGGACACCCAGGGGAGGCTAGTCAAGGACATTAAGGCCTATGGATGCCTCAGGACCCTGACACCAACTTGTCATTTGCTCTCGGATGAAACAGGGGAGAAAGGGCTTCATCATTGCCACCAGTCTGAAATGGGGATTAGTCTTTCAAGCAAGAGAATAGCCCTTCTTTCCTCATCATGCTCTCCTGTTTGTGCTTCTAAAAGGGAAGAAATGGTTTCTGAGTGGACTAGTTTTAAAGAGATGTATGTAAGCTATCACCAGTTCTCAAGAAATAATACTCATCAGCCAGGACCGCTTTGTTCTAGGCATTTTGCAAGCACTGAACAAAACAACGGGCTTTGCTCCAAACTGGTATTCTAGGGTCAGCTAAGATGCTTTGTAAACATGGGACTGGCTTGTGTGTTTGCCAGTCTGAAGAGCAGAACAGGACTGTACACTCAAAGGACCAACTCGGTGATCTTTCAAACCTGCTTGCACTTCTTGATAGGACACAAATGGTAGCTTCAACTCCTCCAGAAAAATTCTGTCTTTTGTAGTTCCCAAGATTTTAGTAGCTGGAGCAACTATCTATTCAGAGCAAAACCAGCATTCACCCCCAAACTGATTTCTTTACATTGTGCATCCTAGGAACATGTGCAGATGCTCAACTGGATCCAGAAACAAGCTCACTGTGTCAGCATGGCTTTACATCCCAATCGACATGTCCTGCTGCTCGGCTTTGCAGTTTGAAGGCAGGCATGTGTTCATACAGCCAGATTAGTCCCAGATCTGGAGCTGATATGGCCACCAGTAGCCCAAGGCTCTCCTCATCATGCCCTACTGGTGAGGAGCCCTCTGATACGGAGAGCTTGATTTACTGACATGGAGAGTGTTAGTGGCTGAGTCAAAGATGAAAAAAACCCACAAAAACCAACTGTGAAAACAGTGCTGGTATTTTCAAAACCAATTAATGATTTTGATAGACAGTTTCTTCCTAGATAGCATTTGCTCCTGCCAACTATTCTTTGCTAATCGGGACCTTTCAAGGCATCTCTAACCAGCTTAAGAAATAAGGACTGTTAAGAAATGAACTGCAGGTACATTTCTGGCCTTCATTATTTTAGCCATGTAAATTAATCTGTCACTGCAGTACCTCCCTCCTACTCCTGTTCTCACTCACCTGTATGATCCAGTCTGCCTCATTGTCACAACTGAAACACAGCATATGAAAAGAGGGAAAAAGAAGGCATTCCTTGAATATGTGATGCCAGTGTTCTCTGCTTGCGTTTTCTAATCATGCTTTTTCCAAAATCTCTATTTTCTTCTGCTTCCAGGTTTTATATGCATTCTTTCTCTATGTAGGTGTTGTTTGTTCTCACTTTGCTTTCTTGTTCTTTTTTTCTTCTTTATGTATGTTTTGTTATCTTAGAATATTTTTTGTTAGTTTGTGTGCATGTGCAAACGTGTCTATAATTTCCTTGGGACTCTTTCATCAGAACCTATTATCCCAAACCTATGTTGTTGCTATGTAACGAAGCCGTGCTGTTGTTTCAACGGCTTTTTTTTTTTGCTTTATCTCTGTTCTTCTTTCAGTTCTTAATTCTCTCTCTTTTCTCCAAAACATTTCTCTCTTCCTTCCACTCCCCTGAAGAAGTCCAAAAGGCATACACCACATACACACATGCGCACACACACACACATGCGCACACACACACATGTGCACACACAAACACAAAGAAACATTGGGGGAAAAATACCCTTCAATTCCTCCCATACTCTTTGGTGACTTATTTATTTATTTTCAAGGTTTCTCCTGGAGCTGAGAAATAAGACACGACAAGGCGTGTGTTATGCTGAGATAACACATACCTTTGGGGAAGTGTGAAACACGAGGCAAAGAGGAGCACCTTCAATGACCCAAGATGAGAGTTATCTTGTGGTAACACACACCTAGATGTGTCCCATTATGGCTGTGAAGGATAGGGATGGAGGAAATGGAAATAAAAGGAATCCTTGAACTTAGATTCCTTTTATTGTCATTATTATTTTAAGTTAGTCTGCAGCATGTCCTTCTGTCATTAAAAGGAGGGTCGGATTCCAGCCAATAATCCTGTGGGAAGTCCATTATAATCTGAAATAATACATGCAGAGATGACAAAGCCAGAAGGGACACTCACATTTAGTCTTACTGTGGATAGTTCCATATCACAATTTATTAAATGTCACTGAGTTACTCAGCATTTGATTCAACCTATTTGAATACATACCTTCCCAAAAGGCACCTGTACTACTTCTGAAGACATCAAAACACACCGTATCTATTACTTACTTGGGTAATTTGTTCCAATAGTTTATGACCCTTACTATTAAAAAGTTGTGCCTTGCTCCAAATTTGATTGTCTGCCAGATTCAATGTGTCCAATCACTTGTGCTTGTTCTGTCGTATTGCATTAGATTAAAGTACCTATCGTACCTTTTCCTACATATGTTGTAATCAAGTCACCTCCTGGCTTTCATTTCAGAAAATTAAGTAAGTTGAGTTCTTTTAATCCTTCATTAAGAACATTTTTGAATACTTACGATAACTTTTAAGACTTCTTTATCCATTGCTTTATGTCAGCAACCTTCATTTCTCAGGACTGTCATGACTCTAATTTCATCAGTACCATTTATGGAAAATATCATCATTTCCCAATCCCTACTCCTCATTCCGCAGTTTAGACACTGAATGAAAGTTTAGGTAGACATATTAACAGATGTGTTTAAAAAAATCAACATGGGAATCCATGATGAGTTTCTGGTTTTCAAAAGCGTTCAGGGTCTTCTTTCTAAAGGAGGCAAAGAGGTTTTGGACCTTCTTTTTCGAGGTATGACCTTGGCATGTGTTGCAATGAAATTTATTTTTATATGCCTGCCATTTTTTGAGACAGCCAGATGATTTCCCTGTCCCCAGCATTACTTACCAGCCTGTCAATCTCTGCGCCATCTGCAGATTTTAGATGTAGTGATTTCTTATTTACTTATTGATGAAAAGATTGAATAATGCTGCACCAATTACCAAGCCACATTAGAAACAGCTCCTTCCTAAATCCTGGGATCATACAACATTAAGTACTGCATTTTGAGATCTGACAGTTAGCCAGTTGTTAATCCATTTAGCATATGTTTTATTCATATTGTATGGTGATAATTTTTAAATTAGACTGTTTTTCAGTACTAAGTTAGATATATCCAAACATATTATAAAAAAGGATGGGATGAAATGAGTCTTATGTTTTATTGGCCCTTTCAGCCATCCAGAAAAAAAAAAAACAAAAAATCAACCTAAGAGGGTCCATCTACATTTCTTTGCTTTAACAAGTGGCTTTTCCTTCTAAAACATCAAGCTTTTGAAGTCATTGGAACTTGTCAGAGGTTTCGGAAAGTACGCTGATCCAACCAAAAGGTAAGAGAAGATTGCTGTTGTCCTTCCTTTGGTACATGAACTCATCTGATACCATGTGTGAAATCTTTCTAAGTGTGATCTTAAAACCAACTGTTTTTCTGTGTGACCTGGGTGAATTGAATTCAGTATTTGTTGTAGCAAATTGTGCTCAATGCCCAGTAGAACAAAATCCTTAGATTAATAGATTTTAAGGCTGGAAGGGAATATTATGATTATGTGCTCTGAACTCTTGCATAGCGCCAGTCATGGAATTTTAGCCAGTAATTCTTGCCTCGGGGTCAATATCTTGAGCTGCATAACAGCCCATTACTACAAGTGCTGGACTTCTTTGGTGCTGCCTACATGAGAGTCAACTGTTTTCAGTATCAGTTTGGGGGTAACTTGGGAGTGGTTTATCAAAATGGCTGTGAAATAACATATACTTTAGCATTTCTTTTTTAAGGGAAGGTAGAATATTTCATATTCCTTTATATATATATATATATATATATATTACATAGAATCATAGAACAGCCCAGGTTCGAAGGGACCTCCAAAGATCATCTGGTTCCACCTTTTGTGGGAAAGGGAGCCTAGATAAGATAATCTAGCATCCTGTCCAACTGAATCTTGAAAACCTCCAGCGATGGGGACTCTACCATGTCCCTGGGGAGGTTGTTCCAGTGAATGGTTGCTCTCACTGTAAAAAAATTATCTCAAGATGAATCTGCTCCTGGTGCAACTTGTTCCCATTGTCCCTTGTCTTCTCCATGTGGCTCCTTCTGAAGAGAGAGCCTCTGTCCTCTTGTAGCTACCTTTTAAGTACAGGAATACGGTGATGAGGTCCCCTCCGAGCCTTCTCTTCTCCAAGGTGAACAGACCTCTTTCAGTCCTTCCTCATAGAGCAGCTTCTCCATTCCTTTCGGTCATCTTCATGGCCCTCCTTTGGACCCTCTCCAGTCTGTCCATATCTTTTTTGAACTGTGGGGACCAAAACTGGACCAGGTGCAACCTTACAAGCACTGAGTAAAGTGGGATGATCACATCTCTATCTCTGCTAGTAATGGACCTGCAGATGAAACCCAGGATTTGATTTGCCTTTGTTGCTGCAGCAGCACACTGCTAACTCACGTTAAGCTTGTTGTCCGCCAGGACCCCCAGACCCCTCTCAGCAAGGTTGCTCCCCAGCCACACAAATCCTAGCCTGTACTGGGCTCTTTGGTTATGTCATCCCAGGACATTTACAGTTTTTAAGTCTTACATTTCTTTTATATTTCTTTTTTTTTATCTTCTACATTACAATTCCTGTGCTCTGGAGAGATAGTGAGCTCCATGCTCTAGCTGACTGAAAAGCCTGAGGACTTGGCATGGCTCAGTGTATGTCTACCTTGACAATTCAGTTTGGATCAGGAGTATATTTCTGAAATGACCTTCTGGATCTTTCCCAATTATTGCACTTTGCACAGAGTGAGTTTGGAGTGTGAACGGGATCCTTTTGGGACAGAACTGATTCCAGTGATGAGCTTTAATAGAACAGCTAATGTGCTCCTGTAGCTTGTGTTTCTGGGACCAGCCTAGGGCTAGTCTGAATTAAAAAAAAACCCTAAAAGATGCACAGTGTGGACACCGGGCCCTCAGCAGCAGCTGATTCTGTATGTCTACTGAAGTTGCATCACTGTGCTTGCCAATGTAAATGCATCCTCAGATATCTCCACATCACCCCACCCTGTGCAACAGCTCTGAGGCTAAGCATGCTGCTTTGCAAACAGTGAGAGTCAGCCCCGATCCAGAAGAGCTCCTTTAACTTTATCTATAAGCCAGTAGGCTTTGTTGGTCTCAGCCTGCACTGGGAGGAACCTGCTTTGAAGTCAGCCACAGGGCAAGGTTTATCTACAGTCTGAATAATTATCTCATCAATAAATGAAAGCTGAATTTTTTGCTGTGGTACCTTTCTACCCTCAGCTTTTCAATGTCTTCACCATTGCTGTGTCACAGACTGGAAGCTAGGTACTTCCACTTATCTTGTGCATGAAGACGCACATCTAGAGGGTGTGAAGTTGTTTTTCCAGATTAAAACCTGATGGCACTGACTAGCAGTGTCCTGGGGTACTCAGAAATTTGTTTCTAATATCTGCTTTTTACATTAAAAAGAGAAAGATGAAAGGTTAGGTGTCTTAGAAACCCAGAAAAGAATGAGATTTTCAATCTCATGGTATCTTAAAGCCATGATTTCAGTGGTCAGTGAGTGGTCCATACAGAGTGTGCTTCTTGACTATTTTTTAGGATATCGGGATATGCATCCAAGCTGACATCGTGGTTGGTCGTCCCAACAGTTCATCTCCAGATCATCTGGGCCTGTATACTGTACAAACTACATCCACTAGAGGCTAGGAAGACATAGATGGAAATTTTGATGCTGTGAGAAATGCGCTTTGTGAGACAGCCAAGGCTTTAAGCATTCAGTGGGACTGATGTACCTTGTGTAACATACAGATAACTGCCAGCAATTTTTGTGAGTGCCCTTTCCTCAAGGACGATGAACTTGTTATTGCTTCACAGAGAAAAATTTAGGTCTCATATACTCCTTTTTTAGTTCTTCACTTGATTCTCAGGGTGCTGGTCAAGATGGCAGCTTTTGCGAATATGAACAGAGGAAAAACACAGTAGGGATGTAATGAAGCGAATTCTTCGGCATGTAACAGTAACAGATTTTTATACGCGTCCTGCCAAGGGCTCTCACCATGAATGACGTGCACAACATTAACTCGTATTCCCAGGAACCTAATACTTAAATTCTTTTGAACACACTACTGGAAACAGGACATGCTAAGGGGTTGTCATTCTACTCACTAATAATGCCATATCCATTATTATCTTCAAATGCCCCTTTTAGAACTTTGCTGATCCCGTTGAATATTCTGGGTAGCTGAGTTTTCAAAACATATTCATTCCCAGTAGAGCTCTATGCTCTGTTGATTGGCTGCCTCCTTTCCTGATCACGCTGTGAACTTTAGTGGATGAAATTTTATACATAATCACGCTGCATTCTTTGCTGATTGAGCCGCCTATTATCACTGTTTATATAGCTATTACATTCTGCGTTTGCCAGTCCAGTTTCAAGCTTGTTTTTCCCCCAATATATTATGCAAAATAAACTGAACAGGAATTACAGTATTTCCAACCTGCTGTGTCTTCAGAATCTAAGATAGCAAAATGCTTAGGTTTTCTTTCAAATAGTGGGATAAATGCTTCTCCAAAGATTGAAGCTGCTGGTTATGGAAAGCTTGTGCCACTTACTATATGCAAAATAGGGAGATTTACAAAGAAACTGATTGCATCTTTATTTGCTTTATCAAAGAATCTAAAACCATAGCTGAAACTATAGAAAATGCACTTTAGTGGTCTTAAAACAAATGATATCCCAAACAGATTTGTCAACAGCTTAGCACATAAGCCCAGGCTGCTGAAGCAAAAAGCATCTGGAATTTCTACTGCTAGAATATGCACCTTAATAAGGAAAAGATTCAAAAGTTCAATGCCTGAATTGTACAGCTTGGTCAGCGGAGTTTTGCAGCTGAACAAGCGTTGTCTGTGCAGCTGGCTTTGCCAAAAATAAATAAATAAGGGGAATGAATAAACCAGCACTGAAAAATATGAATCTTCCCTAATAATAAAATATGCAAAAATGATAGTAAACTCTCTCCATTTATTAAATTAAATTATGCATCTCAATCAGCAAAGTGTGCAACAACTGCACTCAAGAAGGGCGTCACTAAATCAGGGGAAGATACAGCCCAATCAGGAAAATTTAACAACTCGATCATTAAATTAGGCAACACTACCAGAACCAAGGTAAATAAAAAGGAGATAAACTGTGCGGGCTGATCTTTTCAGGCTAGAACAGTGAGAATGAGACTGAAAGACACCATTGGATAATAAATAGGTCAGTCTGCCAGGGGACCAGACCTTTAGGTGATGTAAATGATTATTGCTTTAATGAAGTCACTGGAGCTGGAGCTGTTCTTCTAAAGTAAATACCTGGTACAACAATTGTGGCGTGACTCTTTCTTTATAGAACGTTAGTTCCTTTGTACGCTGATTATCACTGCTACTGCTACCAAACCCCATCAGGAGCCTACTGTGATAGGCACTATGTAGGTAAGCAAGGAGTTGAAGTTTAGTTCTTACATGTGTAGTAGTGCTCTTTTGTGCCTTTCCCCAAATAATTTTCTGTTAAAAAAAAAAAAAAAGTAAAAAGCGGTGGATGTACAAAATTCAATGTAAAAATCTTCCACCAGAGCTATGCAAAAGATCAGCCTTCACACTCAAGTGTTTTCTGCCAGCTTTGAACCAGGTAAGTCTGCAGGGCGGTTCGGTGTAGGTGCTACAGACGGCTACAGGGGGTTAAAAGGTATAAGGGGAAAGAACTGAATACGAAGAAAAAGGCAGTAACTCCGAGGTGGTGATTCCTGGAAATGAACAGAAAGTTTGCTGTTGATTTGAACGGGAGAAGGGACAGTCCAGGCAGGCCTTGCTGATAATTTTTAGCCTGTCTAATCAGACAACCTGTTGTAGGGTGGAGTGTCTGGATGGCGATTAGAGGGTCCTTGGATATTGCAACGAAGAGAAAATCATAAAAATAGATAAGATGATATCAGGCCTTGTATAGCAGGAAAGGCTTACAGGTAGTGTTGTTAATAAATATATCACCCTTTACTGCTAATTTCAAAGATAGATCTGACCTGTTAACAATAGCTGCAAAGTGAACATGACCCCGCACCATAAGAGGCAGCCGCTGCCCCGGAGAGTTTGCAGTCTGCGAGACAGCTCAGATGAAAGGATGAAAAGATTACGAAGGGATTACGTGGCCAAATTGAGGCACGAGTGGAAGACAGTATCAAAGCCATTGAATCACACTGTCCCTACTTGGTCACAAACCTTCGTAGTCCTGTAACGCAGGACTCGCTAGATTGCCTTTCATTAACCTGTGTCAATTGTTCACTGTCAGTCGTCGCTGATCGGCATCCTGTCCCTAAGTGAGGATGGGAACCTGAATATTTACCCAGGGCCTTTGGTGGGTGCATATGAGTTTTTCTAGCCTGTGTCAACATGTCATTGCTATTATCTTTACCTGTATCAAGTAGGCTAAAGGCAATCTGTTCTGAAATCATGTCTCCGTTTTGCTGGGTAGACATATGCTTAGTCAAATCCTTAAGGAAAGCTGCCACTAATACAGTGTATGGAGGAGCTGAAGTTACTGAGCATTACAGGTGTTTATTTAACCTTGGCATACATGGGAAAACTATAATGATTTGTTTGGTACCTGAAGCCCCAGAGAGGATTACGCTGCCTGTCTACTGTCTGTATGTGAGGTGTATGAGCAAGGCAACTTAAAAGCCACAGCCAATTTCTGTGCTTCATCAGGATCAAACATTTTCATTAAAATACTAACTTTTAAACATTAACATTAGTCTGAAATAATTATAAAATAATGCTCCCTGTGGCCATTATATCCTTAAGCGAGACTAGGTAATTTCTGCTGTTAGTGTTCTCAGCACTATTTTTCCAGCTTTCTTCTTTAACAGTTCTTTTCAATAAATTCAGTGCTCTTGAAAATCAGATACTAATTAAAACAGCCCAAGAAGGCAGGTGCTAGAGAACACTAAGCCACAGACATGAATAAAAATGCGCACACACACGTACACACGCATATATACATACAAAATAAATGTCCGTACACACACAAGCATGCAGAAGCTCTCCTGAGGCTTTGTATTCTTGATGGTTTCATCGCATGTTATATTTTACAGGTCATGGGGCCATAGGGGAAATGCACGCAGAGTCTAAATTCAGTTGCCGCAAACTGGCAGATGTCTGAAGGAACCATAGTTTCCAGAGGTACAATTCAGGGAGTTTAACAGGGTTTGGAGAGGTAAAAACGTCCTTTCATCTTCCGCCTGTTTCCCATGGTAAATTACTATTCTGCTCCCACTAGAGTCTATAGGAGGTGAAATATCCAGCAGCTCGGGGCAGGGCTGGGTGCCCGGGAGACATTGATTCACCAAACACGCAGGCGTGTGCTTCAGAGCCACCGACTTCAATAAGAACTGCCCACTTGTTCTCGGCTCTTATTGAAGCCAATGGCTCTGAAGCACATGCCTGCGTGCTCTGCGGACATAAAACCTGAAGATCTGTCGTGTTCTGAGGCTGATTCAGATACAAGCACATAGACCCCTTAAACTGACCTAAAAATCCCACAAAACATTTCACCACTTTACCGTGCCTTGAAAAATCAAGGCATCAGGAAACAAAACAGCTTCTCTGTAACATTGGATAATGAATGAAAAGGTAAAATACATACGATATGACACTGTTTTACCTGAAATTATTCCTTAAGGAGCATTTGGCCTTCACTTAATGGTGCAACTGCTTGTTAGAATAAGATTTGGAAGTTTGTTTATTCATTCACTTATTTATTGGAGGGTATCATTATTTAATTTCTGAAGTGTCACACTAGGGACGCAGAGGACTGAGGAGCATTTGCCCTTTTTCTAGATGCAATAAGAGGGCAATTTATACGTACGTTTGGGGAAGGATACTTAAAAAAATGTAAAATGTTTCATTAAACAGAAACTTACCCCAGCTGTTCATTTCATTTTTACACCCTATAGAAAGGAAGCCACTGCTGATAGTTGTTCAAGGCAGCTGGTGTCTTATTTGAGGTTGTTAGTTGCGCATGGACGATCATACATGTCCATGTATTGGGCAGAGTTCCTAAATCCTCCTCAGGCTGGCTCTCAGCACTGGAAATACCTGCAGACTTTTGTAACTCCCAGCTCACTGCAGTGACTTAGTCCTTTGCAACGATTAATTAATCAAATAGCCACATCGCAATATCATTAGTGCCAGGAGAGAGGGTGTTAATTCATTTCACAAAATGTAGATGTTTATATATGAGGTGGTCAGTTTAGGACTTCCTTACAGTCAACGAACAGAAACACATTTAGATCATGTAGATGTATAAAATGGTGTCGTAGAATTGTGCTTTTTTAAAACCTGATTTCTTTAAAACAATGCAAAAAAACCAAACCAAACAAAAAAAAACCCAAAACCCAAACCAGAAACATGACAGCCACTTTGGAAGGAAAGGGTCAGAGTTAATTTTTCAATGAAAACTTGTTGGAAGGAATACAAATTAATTATGTTTCCCTTAAGCCTCCTCTCCCTCCTACCCTATCCCTATACACACCCAAAATCCTTCTTACTATAAGGGAAAATTTCTTATATTAAGGGAAGATTGTGATGAACATTTTGAGCAACTGTGTTGTTTATCACATGATTGATCAGTTTATATATTGATATAAGAGGCACAAGCTCTGCCATTGTTTCAGGACTGAGCATTTCTTATTAGAAAATGCTTCAGGCTATATTAAACTTTTTTCTGCATGTCATAAAAATCCACTGAACTTACTGGTATTTAAACATGTTCCTAAAGGTAAGCTTTTGTTTTCAGCATTCCTCTGAATGTGAGTTTCTGCTACTTAGGTATGTAAAAGTGTTGATTTTGTAAAAAATAATTTTAGCTGACCACCTAATTAAACATTAGCTTTCTGAGTCCCCACAAGGGGGCTGAATCCTTGCTGTTCAGATACTTTCTGGAGTACTAACTTTTGAGTACTTAAGTTTGCAAGTTGATAATATTCTCTTAGCGTAATATGTATGCAATTTCAATGATGTCCTCTGTGTTCATTTATTGTACATTTAGAAGGCCTTTTTTAAAACAGATACTGCTCTGAACAGTAATTTATTATTACAGTACCTCAGAAGCTGTTTCTCAGAAATACAGAGCAATTTTAAAAAGGAATAATTTTTCTTATTAATTCTTGTTTGACCATGTCCCTTCCAGTAGGGAAAAGCGTAATTACTTTATTTTTTCATGTGACCTAACCTCAAACTGTCTTTAGAAAATATTACTTTTACAAAGTATGTATGCAATTTCTTTAAAATATATTGTTAAGATGTTTCTTTAATGAGAATCTGCGTGAAAAATTTATACTGTATGTTACTATCATTATATATCTAATTGGACAAGTGCACAGAAATGGAAAATGGAATTTTTCTGTAAGCTGACAAAACCCGTGTATGTTTCCAGGTGTAAAGTATTTAACTGTATTAATCTGCAGCTGTGTAATTGTATTGCCGAGCCAAACAGGCAGTCTTACAGTCATTGATAATTAATCTTGCAATTTAATTCTAAATCTCTGCATTTACTGTTCCATTTTCTCTATTACTGAATGTTGTATTTCATTCTTAGAACAGTCCCTTTATAAGTAGTACTTTTCAAGTACTTTACTCTGGTGTATAAAGAATAACATGCTATAGTATCATAAGATGCTAAGGACAGGATTTATCTCACCTACCTTTAGTTGCCTAAAAAATAGGTACTTGTTCTAAGCTAGATAGCTGGACTCTCTTTATATTCAGTGGAGAGAAATGGGCACCCTCAGAGACTGATTTGTCCTGCCTGTGTCAGACATCTGGCTTAAGTTGGGACAAATCACTATTTGGAGTTGTCTGTTTTTCTCTGCTGACTGCAGAGAGACCCTAGGTGATTATTTTAGGCCATTCACCTTTCAGACAGCGAAGGTTAGTTGAGATGAATCCTATCTCTAATTGTGGAAACCCAGATGGCAGGGGAGGGAAAAAAAAAAAAAAAAAAAAAAGATGAAACAAGAGAAACAAAACAACAACACCTAAAATATGCTTCTTGTGTTTATTCAAGAAAGAGCAGGCAGACACTGTATTTAAAACCAGTGCGTAATGTTCTGCGCTCATCATGTAAAAGCCACAGCAAAGAAAACAGCGTTCTTCATGTGTGTGGATGTGTGTAAAGGGACTAAGCAGTTTAACACATGCTTATGCTTCCAAAATATCTTTTGGATTGGACCCAAATTAAATTTAGTCAGGCCCAAACACCTGTTTAAGACTGTGATGACACTGCCATATGGTGGGTCAGTTGCTGCACACATGCAGACATGATCAGGTTTATTTGGTCAGTTCAAGTAATAATAACCCAGACACCTCTCCAGGACCCAGACCATGTTTTGGGTACATGAGATGCATAAGTTTCACAGCTATGCTTCCCTGAGGTGGCTAGCCTACAGCTATCTTGGGCTATCTGCCCATGACACAGTAACACCTTGCTTTGTGGAAATACCTGAGAGCTGCCTCGTGCTGCCACAAATCTCAGCAACACGGGGGGCAAAAACCTCACCTTCCACTCCTGCAGCCTCGCCTCTCCCTCCATCCCAACGCACAACTCTACCAATACTCGCAGTGTGCTACTTGGTGTAATCTCACACGCAAGTTCATAAAACCCGGACAGGTAGAATAAGCACATCACAATTGACAGGTTTTGGGGTTTCCTTTGTACTGTTTTGGGTCTTTTACCAAGCACAAGGGAACCAGAGTGTGATGTCACACTCCCACCCTGGATGGTTATGTCAGGCACTGTAGCGTGATATGAAAAGAAAAAAAAAAAGATCAAAGCACTTGGCCTTTACAGAAAAAGAGTGGGTTCAGCAATGTTTTTAAGAAAAATAAGATAATTAAAAAAGCTTGTTCCTCTTGGACCATAATTAAATGCAAGCACAATTATAAAACTACTTAAAAATAGGGAAAATTACTTAAAACCAGTTAATTCAGGATTTGGAAGTAATTTGCATTTCACAGACTGAAAAAAAGCCCCAAAGACAACCCTAAGCTGGGGTATATTTTTATTGGTATTTTTACTAAGTTCTAAAAAATGTTGTATTTCAAAGAGAAATTAAGCTGTAGTGAAATATATTTACAATAGTGTAATTTCATTTTTTTTGCCTTGAAAATATGGATGTCAAAACCATCAAACAAAAACCCTTATGATATCAGCAACACTGATTTTTTTTTTTACTATTTGAAGAAATAAAAACATTTTAAAGCAGATTTTTGACATAAGTATTCCACCTGTAAAATGCCTGGTAATTTCTAACTGCTATGAATGCATCCAAATGCCTGTGTATAGCCCTTGAGACCCTGTTGTTGTAGGTTCATCTGAATTCACATTGGCTGCTGTGTGTGACTGTGATACTGCAATGATGTGCATTGCCAGCATTTTATCTGTACTTTCTGTGTTAATTTTAATAGTAAAACATCAGTTCCTTTAAAACCAAAGGAAGATTTGCCATTGACTCTTTCTGCCTTCAGTCTTTCGAGTGGATGCTTACCTGTCAGACTTCTCAATTTAAGGTTCCCTTTCTTTCACCGGAGGGTGGAAATCTTCATGGCTTTTTCTAGTTTGCTAAGGATGAGACCATTTGGATATCATTCATAGGACTAAATGTATACATCTCCATATGAGCTAGTCATCTATGCTCCCTTGTAGTCAATGGACAGAAAGAGAAACTCTTTGGTCATAGTCCGTCTCATCCTGAAGTAACTGTCTAAAATTTCTCAGATGAACCATACCCTAAAATTGCTCATTTCTCTACTTGACTGTAAAAGACCCTGGGAGAATTGGAACAGTGTTTGTTTACCAGTTTCAGATAACTATAATTACATTCGGTGAGCCCTACTCTTCTGTTGTCTAAGCCACCTCACTCCAAGATGACTAGTCTCTTTTCCCAGACCTGTTTGATCTGTGCCAGTCATCAGAAGTGATTGAAATTTGCTTTGCGTTGGTTGTTCATGTCTAACACAGAGTCAATAAATGGGCACAGGTATGGCTTACAGTACAAGAAAACCAAATGATTTCAGCAGGTTGGTTTGGACTCAGTTTGACTCCATAGACCTGCACCTAAAAGGCTAAGAATTAAAAATAAACCTCTCTTGGGGAGAGCTGCTGGTAAATTGTAAATCTGCTCCCTGATGAGGCATTATCTTTATCTATACTGTCTAGTAGGGCTGTATGAAAGAAATGTAACTGTATAAGCAAAACAGCTGGTGCTAAGCACTTGATGGCCACACTATAGACACTTCAAGAGTGTTTGCTTGGGACTAGCCATAGTCTGAACCCACAGTCTGCAGTCCCATTAGCAGATGTAATGCATCTGAAGAACTCCTGGAATATATCTTCTGGTTTAATTTAATCGAAAAGGAATACAGTTTGCATGCTCCGGGACTGCCATGTAATGCAAACCAAGGCATGGTAAATGAAGACAATTGGGAAATTTGCTTCAGAAACACACTTCTGGTCCAAAGTAAAACACTGATGTAGATGCATCTGCTAATAAGTGTGATTAGGGCTTATTACTATACAAGCTGTGTGCAGTTACCTGCAGTCAAGAAGACATATTTTACAGATGTAATTTAACAATGTAAAGGCCATAACCTCATAACCTTAATGGTGAAATATTTTCTCACTCATTTCTCTGTCCATAGTAAAAAGTATATTTATGTAATCTGGACCATTTGTCCCTTGAAGTTATGTTACTGTATTGTCAGGAAACAAATTCTTTTTGTTAAGAAATCTGATTACATGTTTGAGTTATTGACCTTTTTTTTTTTTTTTTGGAACACTTTTTTTTTTTTTTTAAAGATGCTCATTAAGATCTTTTGTCTACAAAACAAGTATGTTTTCCTATGCCATAGAGCAACCAAATTCTAATTGCTGGCTTCATTATACAGAAAAGTAGAAGTGTAACAATCAAGAGCCTTATTACACATACATAATTGAGTTTCATTGCAACTTATGAAAACATAAACTGTCTTAAACACACTTGCAGAAAATGTTGCATCATCAAATCAACACTTTTATTATACAAAAGTAATTGTGTTTAAAGACACCAAACATATGTTACATATACAAGAGAAAAACCACAACAAAACAGAACTCTAATATGATTCAGAAGTTTTAGCAATTCTCAGATCTTCAAGAGTTGATTTTATTTTGCTTTTTAAATTAATATAACATAAAATGAAGGTCAGTGGAACTAACACCAATTAAACATACTTCAGTTGCTTTTGGACAAAGTCATTTGAACACGCACTCATTTGATACAGAAGGCAAGAATCAGTTAGAAGTTTGCAAGGTAGACATCTGCAGCTGAGTTTATTGTCTAACCTTATTGTCCATCTTAGTAGCTGGAGATAAGCTTCTACTGACTGTGTTTCATTTCATTCTAACCCAGATTTCAAAAAAAGTGAACAGATAAGCCGTTGCCTAAAATGACTACTTCTTTATATGCAGTCAAATATAGATATCTGCATTGTATAAGTCTTAAGCTAGATGAGATCATGCCACCTTCTATCAGTCTTCAACATGGATTATTAATAGGGTTTGAACTGGGACCTTCAGTCCAAATCAAAGGTGAAATTGTATTGCTGGACTCTCTTAGTAAGAAGAGGCATTGTGTGTATTTTGAGCCATTGCCAGCTCATCTTCTAATACTCAATGTCTCCTGCTTTAGAGACTCGCTGACAGTCGATCATTGTCATCTAAGATGGTAGTTCAAATACACCTTTTCCACTTCAAGTCTCGATGTAGGACATAGCTTCTGGTCATTTATCACGATATATTGTGGCAGGCCTTGTTAACAGAGAGATATCATTTGAGTCCAAGCTTGCCGTTTGTGTTCGGACATGTTTGAGGCTTCACTTCTGGAACTCCTGAGTGAAGCAGGCAGGAAATCTTTTGCAAGATTGTCTTCCTTCTTGTGGGCATGTTTCTTCACTACAGCAATGTGATTTACATGGGAATGAGCCTTCAGGTATGAGAGAGCCCCAGCTAATTTAGAAGGGAACAGTGCAACACCCCAGGTAAATGTATATCTTCCTATAGACCAGTGCATGATTAGGGGAGCCAGATACCCAAGTTTCACCGGGTTGCAGCATTTTCTCTACATTAAGCATATATAGGAATATACGTATTTAACATATTATCTTCCATTTCCCACTGTCACACATCTTACATTTTGGATTAAGCTAATCTCATTCTCAAATTTTAAATGACCTCCTAGAAAAACACTTAAAAATCTGTATTAAGTATTTAGATTTCACCAGTTGCTCTGAGTTTTATTATTGTTATTAGTGATATTTACTACTAATGCAAATATTATTTTAGGGTACTAGCCTTGTTTGAGATGTCACTGTGTTTTGAATAAACACATGGAAAGAGTCATCTCTCTAAAAGGCGAGACTAGACTTTGTGGAGAATATCATAAACTGGGATGAATGGACTTAAGCAACAATTCATAATATACCCATAGCAGGGAACAAATTTCCTGGTTCCTAGTTCAGAGCTTTATTGGAGAGTCCACAATTCTAATTCAATCTCATCTCAATTAATCTAATCATTGGGTAGTAAGTTCCATATTACACCTTTTCCTGATCCTTAGCAATAAGTAATTAGTTTAGTATAAGCATCTGACATTTTCTCCTGACCATTAATAAAAAACAGTGCAGCCATTCATTCCAGTCAGTAGCACCTTGACTGTCTTCCCCCACAAATAAATGGTGAGAGCAGGAAATAACATAAAGCTTTTTTTTTTCCTTGGGACTCGCAGTGTCTCCTTTGCCTTATCCATCAACTCTTTTGCTAGTATTTGTAATGTGCCCTATTGTGACATCTTTGCTTGGTTCCACATGTTTTATACATCAGTTCCTCTAACATTCAAGCAGACTTTATAGAGATCTATTCAGAGACTGATATATGTGCACTATTAATTGTATATATTATATATAGTATATGAAGCGAGAGAGAGAAAGAGAGAATCTGATTACTCTAGGGCATCGGCTCCTTTCAACCAATAATAATTTAACATCTCTATTAACTACCTTTTGATGTTCTCTGTAGAGGGTACATACTGTTTTATATACAGGATGCATAATAAATTCCTATGAGATTATGCTGCAATTGAGTAGAAAGTCTATAATGCATAAGTGATGGAGCTGCAAAGCAGCTAGGAAGGATTTTCCTTTCAAAATAAGGTCACATATTTATATCTCATAGGGCAACATGATGGTTGCTGAGGAGCAAGAGGCACGGAGTTGTACTTTCTAGTGTGCTAAGCCTTTCTGTATATTCACTACTGCTGGAAAATGAGGTGATACATGAAGAAGATCATAGAATCATAGAATGGTTTGGGTTGAAAAGGACCTCAAAGATCCTCTAGCTCCAACCCCCCTGCCATGGGCAGGGACACCTTCCACTAGACCAGGTTGCTCAAAGCCCCATCCAACCTGGCCTTGAACACTGCCAGGGATGGGGCATCCACAGCTTCTCGGGGCAACCTGTTCCTGTGCCTCACCGCCCTCACAGTGAAGAATTTTTTCGTAGTATCTACTAGGGTTCCAGAAGGGAAACCCCAAACATGTCTGTCAGTTTGACCTACCCTCTTTCAGTTTAAGAAAGAAATCCACCCTCTTTCAGTTTAAGATGAGGAAGATAAACCCTTAACCTTCTGAACCTCCAACCAAGGATTTGGGGTGACTGTCTTCAGAATAGAGAAAACATAGCATGGGATTAATCTCAGCTATCATTAGCTAAATGAGGCATCTTTTCTCAAGTGGGCTAGTACTTTTAGTCACCTCTATTAGGTGGGATTTTTGAACCCTGAGAGGTGCCCACTTGTGCTACAGGTCCTCTCCCCATTGATGCCCGAGGGAGCCCAGGGAACTAGCACAGACTAGATGCCTACCTCTTGCAGCCAGTAGGTTGGCAGTGGGGCACCCAGCTCACTGCCTGAAAGAAAGACATTCTACATCCCAGCTGTATCTCCGATCCTTTGAGACTTCAGAATACATTTTAACTTATTATGGCAAAGAGACTCTATGTCATAACAGGTAGCATATCTACCTGAGAAGAAAGAGAGCCATATTCCAGTCTGTGTTGGTATATGACAGATCAGGGACTTGAAATTGTTTTTATTAATTCCAGAAAGGTGATGCACTGAACCATCTATGCAAAGAGCTGTCACTCAGTGTTGCAGACTTCATCCTGGACCAGGCTGAAGTCGTCTTGTAGTGATATGTTTGCACAGTAAGTTTTGTTTTGGACAAATCAGTGTTTTCCATTTCAGAGAAATTTACTGAAAGAAATGCCAACTGTTTCAACCGGTTAATTGTGCCCTGAAGATCTTTACTCATCTTCTATCAGTTTGAAAACAATCTTGCAAACATTTGCATTGCTTAGATTTGGAAATATGGTCACAAAATATTGTGTTTTCCTACAGCAGCTGCATATTAGAAAACAAATATTCTGATATTCTTAGCTATAAATATAATAACAAAAGTTATTTAACTTTATTCATAGAGTCCTGAAAGTTGTCAGTTAGAAGTAAGGCTCAGAGAACTGTCAATTTTTAAAAGTTATTTTCTGCAAATACCAGTTTGTCATAACTAAAGTTGTCCATAAAAAAGAGTTCATTCCAAACATAGAAGCCTATCAGCTTGAAAGCCAAAGTGGAGAAAAAATGCGTAACTGCCAAAACATGTTGATTTTCAAACCAAACAAATAAGCAAACAAACAGAATAAAACCAAAACAAAAGAAAAAAAACAAGTTGGGGGAGCTGGTTTAAGTGGTTTGCCTTTCAGGACATAAGTTAATGCATTAGAACATATTTTAAATATTAACTGAAAAAGAATTGGAACTAAAAGGACAAACTGGGATTCAATCAATTTTTTGAGCATCAATTTTTAAAAATCCCGTTTTCCTTATCTGGGATAAGATTGCCTTTTCATATATTCACAGTTGACACAGATTAAAAAAAAATAATAAATAAATCTGGCTTGGTTCCAGCTAGAACGATTGTCACATCCTGTATGCTACGGCATTTGTATATAATGTCTATGCGTTTGCCAAAGAAATGACATACAAATCTGTGCCTGTTTGTGTCCACAGTTAGGCATACAAACACCATGCATACACTCACATGTGCTTGAGAGAGGGAAAGAGGCTATGTAGGGATTTGTATGTGTGTAGGGACTCAAAAACAATCTAATTTTGACTTATACACAAATCTGTAAAGATCTGAATGCACAAGTGAAAGCTCTCTTTCAAACATCACTGCTCTGTAAAACTAACCAAGAGATTTCATGTGTACATGATTTCTTGAGAAATGCAGGATGTTTCTGTTGACTCCCAGATCTGCCTCACACAGATTAGAGGTGGAGAAATAATATAGTTTGTCCAAATAATAGGCAAAAAATATAGCATCTAAACATGAGAAAAGAGTCCTGAAGCAGAAGTTTGAGCGAGAAGTTCCTATCTCCCTGTGTCCCTCATCTAAGTTGTGGGAAGGGGGGCTCTTAAGGTGAGCAGAGAAACACACAAAAGCTTTTCAGTTCTGATTTAAGCTTTAGCTGGGCACATACTAGAGTTACATATCATTTAAAAAAAGAAATCTCAATGTGAGGCAGCTTAAAAACCAAACAGTGTGCAAGCAAACCTGTTTCTTTGTAGGATGAGTGTTGTTTTCTCAAGAAGGATGGAAACCTTTCCAGTTCTTCAAATGTTTGTGGCTTCTTGGATTTCAGCAATCTCTATCTAGTTGTATCAGGATCCTCAGGAAAGTCTCTTTCTGTTTCTTCTTAGGCCTGGCTGTGTCTATATACCCTCTTAATCTCCAGAGCCTGCCTGTCTCAAGGCTTCTTCTAAATGGCTAGCCTGTGCTTTAGAAGCTTCTCCAGATTAACATAATCAATTAGATTTCAGGAATATGTTATTTCTTCTCTATGTTCCACCATAAGAGCTGAAACTAGGCAAATGGCAGCTTTGCTCCCTATTATGTAGTCCTCTTCTTTTAAAAGGATTTGAGCCACAGGACACTGCAGGCTGACAACATAGGGTTGTCTTTACCACTCAATGGGTTTTAGGTTTCTCACTGAGAAGCCAACAAACAAATGACACCAGTGAGAAAAACAGTCTCCAGGAAATGTAAACAACACTAAAGAAAAATATATTAGAAAACTGAAAGGGAAAAGATATTAAAAACCAACGGGGGAAAAAATAAGTATAAATCTCTAGATTATTAAAACTTCAAATTTCCTTCAAAAAATTATTACCTTATATTTTTTAAACATCTCTAATGCTGATGTGCCTAGTTCCCCACTAATTTTGACTAGTCAGCTATAATAAGCATGACTACATTGTGAGCAATAGCATTTAAAAATCTAAAACCAGTGTAGTACAAAAGGCAGCTGGCTCAGTAGTGCAAGACTAATGCAAGCATAGCCTCTCATTTCTTGTTGCCTCATGTTACGCATTCAGTTCATCACCTTGCTAATTCAGATGCTTTTTAACCCTGTATGTGAACATGTGTATGTCTGTACATGCATATGAGAATGCATGCATGTGTTATACATGTATGTGATGTGATGTAACTACCAGTTTGGAATCTTTGGGATCAGAGTGGCACAGAATAGAAAAAGCAGAAAAGACACAAAGGAAAGCTCTGGCTGCATCAGGACTGAGTCACCCACCCTTGAACCTCCCCCTGCTGCCTCTCCAAAATCCTCCTGCAGGTAAGGACACTGCTCCAGAGTGGTATTCACCTGGTAAAAATGCTTGCATTTATGGAGAGTGACTGGCTGGGAGGAAGGTAATGAAATGTGATATTTCACATAACGGCGCAGTGCAGAAATCATGCAGAGTGATTGTCAAGTGTCAACATTCAGTGAATAAGACCAACTTGAAATGGAAAACGAAGTCACTAAATTATTTTTGCAGTGCACTGAATATCCAGAGACTGGCCTCATCATGGCCTCAGATCTCCAGTTACATTTCACAGCTATGCTTGTGTCGCCATTGCTTGCCCT
Source organism: Haliaeetus leucocephalus (assembly GCF_000737465.1). Lineage (NCBI taxonomy): Eukaryota > Metazoa > Chordata > Aves > Accipitriformes > Accipitridae > Haliaeetus > Haliaeetus leucocephalus. Next base: position 1,442,918 of record NW_010972578.1, read on the forward strand.
TAGCTTTTCAAAGCTCTATATTTTAAAGGCTCAGACAACAAAACCCACTGTGAGGAAATACTGACAAACTATTAACCCATAACCAAAGATAGGCTGTGAGCAATATTTTAAAGAACACATTTTTTCCTCTTTGCATTCTGTTCTTTGCTGCTTCTCTTGTGAGATGCATATAGGTTTTCTGTAGATTTGGGGTTTGCATATTTATTTTTTTTTCTTCTCTTTACTCTAAAACTTCTGACTTTGAGCAAGGTATAGTTCTGCTTCTCATGCTTCCACTTCCCCATCTTTTAAAGGAATGAGTGATGTCAGAGTCATTTGCAAAGGAAGTTTGATAAAGGCTGGAAGACTCAAGTGCATGTGTTGCTAAAATACAGCTTGGGGTTCTCCTAGCTGTCACATATTACTTTATAGGAGTTGCTGGATAGTAATTATGAACTCATGCTTCACATCATAAATGTGGTTGTTATGATAATTTGGAGAAAAAGAAGAACATGAACAATTCCTTGAAGTGGCTGCCTGTGCAGGCTTGGTCCTGCTTTTTTACTGCCTTTTTCTTTTGTTCCTCTTCTGGTTCAGTTCCTCCATCTTGCACACCTCAGAATACTTTTATCCTTTCTGAGGAAAAAAATCTCCCCCCTTTTCATGGCTGTAGCTTGCTGCTTTCTATGATTTTTTTTTTCTTTTCTTCCTTTTGAGTACTTCCAGCTAAAACTACCTCACTTCAGCTTCTCTTACACCTCTCCCTATAAAACTGTGTCATTCTTCTCCTAGTAAGTGGATATTGCCTACCCTTTACCACTTCTGCTATCAAGTCATGACTCTTCTAACCCTGGTACCCTCTCAGGTCTTAGCTCCCAGCACCATTGCTCTTGCTTTCTGCCTCCAGGACTATTTTTGCAACATCTGCTTCAATTGATGGTCTCTCTTCTACTGCTGCTGTTTTCTCTTCTGTTTCAGAATGAGAAGTGAATCTCACCTGAGCCCTGAGGGTTTCTCCTGCACTCCCGGGGATGCTGTTTAGTCACTGACATTTTCCCTGCTAAGTGCTGTCACTGTGATTGCTTGTATGTGGCATCTCTTCAGCATGAGAAAACATGCCCTAGCAAGTGACATTTGCCTTTGACCTTTTGTGACTCCTCCGCCTACTATGTGCCAGTTGCACCTTCCTCAAGATAGGAGAACTCATAGTTGTCATGCTGCTTCTGTTTTACATTTAGGTGATTACAGTGACCAAGCTTTCCTCATTGAATGAGATATCCAAAGGAGCATTGCTTTGGAAGAGCTGAGAGCAACCAGATATGATTTCAATCCTTGGGAACTGGGTGGGGTGAGAACCTTTTGAGTCAAGCTGGAACATTGCAGTGATTTGTCCTGTAGGGAGGTCCCATTTGCTTCAAAGCTATAATATAGTATGAGGAATCAGGACTTGTTTACTAAAGGGGTTCTGTAAAATGACTGGGAATTGACTTTATGGCCTGAGGATATCCCCTCTAATCATGTGTGAAATCCAGAGAATGGGCTCATGGCCCATGTTTTGCTTACAGATGATAGCTATCATGTTAAGCTAACTCAGTCCTTCTCAGCCTGTGATCCATGAAGTATTAGAAATCAAAACACAATCTGTGGAATGATTACAGGAAATCATCATAGCTTCTCATTTACTTTGCCTATTTAGAAGGTCAAATCTCCAAGTCAGATATCTTCATTCTGTATCTGCATGACAACTTGCTTGAAGGATATGGAACTTTCTACATAGACACATCAGATTCATCTACCTTGCTAAATTTATGTCTGAGAGATGCCTGATAGAGCTGGGACCGAACTGGTCAGTCTATAAAGCACAGTGTGATTAGCTTGGCTGACACACTGGATGGATATGTGTAGACAGCTTCCATTTTGGCATTTACTTATTCTGAGCTAATCTCTCCAGAACATCTGAAACACTGCTCAAATACCAAGAGTGGAGTAATAGATGGTGATTGATAGTTTTCACTTTGCTTGCACGGTGCATCCAGCTTCCCTCATTCACTGCCCATTTAGGTAAGTTGCTTTTTACATTTTAACAATTCAGCAGAGACTAAAGTTGAGCTCACACCATTACCAAGCTTGCAACAAAAAATGTCTTTGTTCTGAATTGTCAGAGGTTCTTTTCTATCTCCTATTGCTTCCTCACAATATCAGAGATAAGTCCAAATCTGTCAGCCTCGTTTTATTTTGAAAGTAAATTCAAGATGCCTAAGGAATTTTAGAAAAGCCAAGTTTAAAGGGATGAGAAAAGCTATAGCAAACTTGTATGGAGACCATAAACGGAACAGTATAGACACTTGGACTGTCACAGTATAGGCATTCATGATCTCATGGGAATAGTAGGAGAGAGAAAGGGAACTGTTTTAGTTCTTCAGATTAGGATATCCAAGACATTACCAGTATCTCAGGCTAGCAGAGTAAGAGGCAGAATTGCACGTTTATGCAGACCAAAGAAGCCTGGGGGAAAAGAAAAAAAGCAAAAGAGCCCACAACACTGATCATGGGCAAATTTGTAATTCTTCTGACACTCTTAGTGATTACTGCCATGCAGTCTTTTGGAATAGCTGCATCCCTTAACAGGGAATAGCATACTAGCACTGTTAAGGTAAGCCCTTCTGACATGTGCTTTTGCAGAAATGTTTGAATAAACAAATAGTGTAATAGTTGGAACTGCTTTATTCAGTCTTAATATGCATCTCAGATACACATACTATCTTGACAGGTCTGAGCAAATGCAGAAAAGCCGTTTCCCCCCCTCCCCCTTTTTTTTTTTCTTGAGGCTGGCATTACAGCTATATATATCTATGCCAGCTCAGTGGCTAACAGATCACATGAAGGAAAGACTTCAGTCCTTCCTAAATACTGCTTTTCACCCACACCCATCCAAATGCACAACCATGTCTGGCTGGCCATTCTTCAGTAGAGTAATGAGAAAATGATGAAAATCTTTCTCCTAATATTGCCATTGGTATGAGGCAAATATAGTCAAGCTACAAAGTATTGAGACAAGCAGTTAGCAGAACAAGAAACATAACAGATAAGCAGCACCTTCTGCAGAAAGCCTAGTTTGAATCAAAACAGTTCAGCCATAGTTTCAGTAACCTTTCCCTTAAACACTTGGCTCTGTACACAGAGATCAGATACTGGTTTTCTGGATACGAGTCTGGATGAATAGAAGAGTTGTTGGGTTTCCTTACAGAGCAATTCATTTCACTTCCTCTTGCCTCCTCTTGTTTCTGAAGAAATGGGGACAAGTTCATACAAATAATTTTTGTGTTTTTTTTTTTAATCATAGACCCTGATACAACTGAGTTCAGGATTCAGCAGAGGTCTCTGGTTTGTATAAGACTACAAAGGGCAGCAATGATGCAGGGAATCTGAAACGTACTGTTTGAAAGCATCTAGTTTCCCTAACCGATTGGTATTTCATTACTACCAAACACAAGAAGCAAATTTGCCCTGGTTTTTTTGCTAGGTAGCTGCTTTGCATTTAAAATATTAGCTGGATTAACAACTCCCTTTTGCCACACACATGCACACACATGCCTTCATGGCACTTTTGCTCCCAGGCTTCACCTTTAAATGCTTACTTGCAGCATAGCTTCTGAGTGACCTGTGAACTATACAGAAAGTCTCTGAAGCCCTGGGGCAAAAGGGTTAACTACAGATGACAAAGTGCAACCGTCACTGCTATAACTAACCCTTCATGCCATTTTTTCTAATAGGCTTTTGCACTTTCAGATTGCTCCATTCTCAACCTGAAAGAAACAGCTACTGATCCTGGGGCAAGAGCAAGTCAAAAATAAATGACAACTTGATTTAGCTGGGATGGCCTGTCATAAACAGACTGGTGATTTGTTGCTTTCTGCAGTTGTTTAGTATACTGTAGCCCAGCCAGGTACAGTCATTTGTATCGGAATGGCTGGAAGCATTTGCTTTCTTTCTGAGGAGGTTCTTCAGAAAGGATTCTGAGTTTGCAATCTGTATTTATAGCACCCACTGCACTGGTGCAAGCGCTGGCTTTTCCACCTGGTGGGACCTCCGTGCCACAGGTTTTGAGACGTGAAGCCCTCTGTGCTATTCCTTCCATGTTGGGCATATGTCATGGTTTAACCCCAGCCGGCAACTAAGCACTACGCAGCTGCTCGCTGACTCCTCCCCTGCTGCCCCAGTGGGATAGGGAAGAGAATCAAAAAAGTAAAATTTGTGGGCTGAGATTAGAGTAGTTTAATAATTGAAATAAAATAGAGTATTGTAATAATAACAATAACAATAAAAATAAGGATAACAAAAGGAGAAATAAAACCCAAGAAAAAACCAAGTGATGCACAGTGCAATTGCTCACCACTCACTGACCGATGCCCAGCCAGTCCCTGAGCAGTGATTGGTACCTCCCGGCCAGCTCCCCCCCAGTTTATATACTGAGCATGACATCCTATGGTATGGAATAGACCTTTGGCTAGTTCGAGTCAGCTGTCCCAGCCATGCTCCCTCCCAGCTTCTTGTGCATCTGCTTGCTGGCAGAGCATGGGACACTGAAAAAGCCTTGACTTAAGATAAGCACTACTTAGCAACAACTAAAACATCAGTGTGTTATCAACATTATTCTCATACTAAATCAAAACTACAGCACTGTACCAGCTACTAGGAAGAAAATTAACTCTGTCCCAGCTGAAACCAGGACAGCATAGCAGTGCACTCCCATGTGGCCCCATCTCCACCTCCTTAGTAGGACCTCATGACCCCATGTACATTCAGCTTTCTTCTGCTCTACTCTTCCACCCCATGCATCACCAGACCACAGAAACATGGAAATAACAGGACTGGATTCAACCAGTATCCAGCTTGGCCAGTACATTGTCTCTGAGAGTGACCAAAAGCAAATGCCTAGGGAAGAACACAGGAACAGGACAACTGTATTTGATACTCTCTCAAATATTCTCCGAGCATGTAGCAAAACTTGTGCAAAAGTCTCCTACTCTCCAACATTTTGAGGGAATACCTCATCCACAGATATGGCCTTTAGCTGATAGCCTTTAATGAATATTTTCTGTAATTGGCCTAATGAGTCTTTCAATCTGTGTCATCTTTTTGCCTTTGTACCATCTTTCAGCGAGGAGTACCGTAGCTTCATTACGTGTTACTGAAAGGACACAACCTGCTAATATGCCCGTGTCTTGCCACCTATCTGTCACTCATCGCTTCACCCTAATTTGGTGTTTGGTCTCCCTTTCTTGAACAGTCCTGGATGAAGGTGAAAAAAAGGGGCCCTTGTAATTTCTATAAATGTCTAAACACACAAGCTTTACATTTAAAATATTTGGTTTTGTCATCCCAAGGCATATCATCATTCACCATCTCAAAATTTATTTTCTAGCCATCCCATTTTCTTATTTATTTGCTTCAATGGTCTCTGGTTGCACTGATCTCCACATTCATGAGGCCCAGACTCAAGATATGCAGCTTTCTGTTTCAGTAGAGTCACGGAAAAACTCTTGAGTTTCCAGTTGCAACTAAAATGGGCTGAACCACATTATCAAGGGAGACAAACTACATTTAGCTTTTTGACTGACCTTTCTAAATTCCATTAATCTTTAATATGAAGGATGATTTTGATATGAATCCCTGAAGCTTTTCCATGTTTACATCTAAGTGAAACCTTTAATGTTGAATCACTCTTGTTTAGAAAAGACCTAACAGTCCATGGACGCTCCTCAAGGTTGATTCATCACCTGTGGTAGCGAGGCTTTTAAATTAGATGCCTTAACTGTCTAAAGTTAACTGTGATGAAACCAGGCTTACATCATTAACTATACTAGTGACCTCCCAGATGCAATATCTTTACTTTGTTGTTGAGTGGAAAAATGCCCCCAAGAACAAGCTTCTTGCTTTGATTGTTTTCCATAAACATTTACAAATAAATGGAATCAGTGTAATAGGTGAGGATAGCTAGACATGAGGGCTTGTAATATATCTAAATGTTATGAAATTTTCTCGATTTGCAACATCTGCATCAGGGACAGGCTTTGACTCCACTTTAGTACAATTCCGGGCACAGTGCAGCCTTAACCCACGACTATAGTTTCTAGTCATTACCATGCTCCAAATAATAATTTGTAGTAGTAGTAAACAATATATTTAAAGGCAGGAGACAAATATAACCAATAGCAGAATTGTGCAATGTCAAAATGGCATTAGGAACCAGTCATCTGAAAAATAAATCTGTTTGAAGAGATCATATTATGATGCTCTGACTTTACTGATTAGAAATTCTATAGGCCAGAAACATAATTTTGTTCAAGCCACCAATAATAATTAGTGATATAGAAGTCTAATTATTTGTTGCTCTTTCCTTCAGAAATTCCATTTCAATCATTCAGAAAGTCTTTGTTTATTTATTGCTAACTAGCGTAAAAACCCCAATTTATACCATGAAATTAAAAAGTGGTATTGGTAGGAGCTGCCTTCATGCTGCAGCTCATATCAAGGAGGGGAAAAGAAAGAAGGAACATAGTGCTGCTGTTTGTTAATTAATAATAAGGCAGCCAAGCATTGCAGAACACTAAACCCACTCCACTACAGCTCAGATGTAAGTCTCCTTTTTTTTCTTATTATCTGTATTTCAGTCATTTCTAAAAGCCTCTGACTGGTTTCAGGGTGCCATTATAGAGATACAGAATTGATGCATGTCCTTGAAGAATGCCAGTCTGAATATAGTCAAACATAGAGAGAACTGAGCCAGTGAAGCAGCTTGTCCATTAACACCCAACAATAAATGTAAGGAAATAAATCTGTCTCCTTTCTTTTAGTCTAGGATGCAAGTCAATGGATCCCATGCCCTCCACCTATGTAAAACTTTAATTCATTTTTTTTTGACTCACGTAATTCCACTATTTCTCAAATGCTATTGTTTTATGCTAGACTTAACACTTTTTAAAGGAATCCCCACCTTTATTATTGATCTACTCTTTTGTTTTAAGCCATTTACTGTAGTGGGTGATATTCAATTATCCAATATTAGAAAATATTAAAACTATCTGAAGCCAACAATATAGACGATAGATTAGCAAAGTGAGAGTAAAACTACAGGCAGCATATGGCCTGCTTGTTTTTAGTCATAGTAATGTAAAATAAGGTGACTGCTTTTTAAGATAGGAAAATTCAGCAGAGAAATTTCTCAGAACTGAGAAATGGACTAGAAAATTTCCGTGGGCTGTGACCTGAAAGCGTGCTTAAAGACAAACCATATTTTGCCTTCTGTTTAATAGGATAATCTTGTACTAGCAACAGTTCCACACATTTTAAGATAGTTTGTTAGACATTTTTGTTAAGATAGTTTAGAATTAGTAAAAAAATAAAATTATTTTTCTTCATGCTAAAAATTTTTTCTTTTTTTTTGTTTTCTGGTTTGAAATGGTGTTTCTTTGACACTGAACCTCTGTTCACACTATGGTTTACATATGTAGATGTCCCAAAACCTCCCTTGAAATGTACTTCTCAAGTATATATAAACTGAACATCAATTTTCTTTGTCATTAATTATCCATATAATCAATCACTTCACAAAAGTCTTGAAGCAGTTGCATATGAATTCATCATCTCTCAGTTGTACTGCATTGTTCTTTAATTAACCCTCAGGATTTTGTTTAATACATTAAGACGATGTTTTGTTTTTTTTTTTTTGTTTGATTAAGTTTATTTATCTTTTCCTCTGAAAATACCATTCCTCTTTGCCTGGTTCCCTGAATTTTCAGACTATGTCTGGAAATTAATGTCAGTTTGACCCAACCCTTTGTAAACTTCTGAAAAGGCCCTGAAATGCCTTGATTTTTTAATTTTTTTTTTTTTTTTTTACTTTCAGTCCATGATCAGAAACAGATTTGGTGATTGAAATCATCATTATTCCTGTACACTTCTAATACAAAGCTTCAGCAACGTATGGACTAATTTTTTTCTAAATTAAGAGCTCCAGTTTTTCAGTTGTTATTGAAAAGGAAAAGGATTTCTTTATTTATTCATAAGCTTGTATTCTGTGGGGTTTTTTTGCCCTTAAACATTTGCACATATCTGTATCTCACACTGCTTTAAAAATAGTATTTCCTAAAAAAAACCCAAAGTAAACTAAAAAACCCTGTATGCTTTGGTTTCCTCTCACTTCATTTTAGGTGGTGAAATTAGAAGAACAGTTGCTTTTGTTTCCTGTTCTGGTCAAAATGGAAAAAAATAACCACCAGGTGCAGGTCCCTCAAATCTCAGGTGTGCTCAGTGAGTCTATGAAACTGCTTTTCCTCTTCCATCAACTACAGAGAAAACCTAACCTGATGAAGTTACTAATTTAGAATGTCCTAATTTGGCATCCTGTTAAATATCTCTAAATGGGCAGCATAATTCTTTGTCAGCTGTGTGACTGGCTTAAACTTACTGTTTTAAAAATCTGGACACAGCTTAAGCCAGAACTACACTGTCTAACGAGGCTGTGTTGGGGTTGGTCAAATACTTGAGATGATATACCAATTCGATTTGGTCTGAGAGCAATTTTTTTTTTTTTTCTTCATTTTTGGTTCTGATTACCAAGCATGCAACTTTGTCTATTTACTAGATAACTGTTCACATTCTCATGAGGTTTACTTTTCACTTTGCACCTATGCGTCCAGATATAATTTCTGGACAACATTTTAATATTTCATGGACTACAGAAGAAAATTTCATAATTGTTTGGCAACTAACTTTACTTCATAACATAATCAAAAGTACAGGCACTGAATAACCCAGTGCCAAATATCATTTGACTTAACCAGACAAGCAATCTGGCAGAGAATGAAATGACACATGACCAAAGTTGTGATTTATAAACCTCATGTTCTGCCCACAACTATTGTAATTTTTTAAGACAGTATGGGAGCAGGTTTTTTGTTTTGGTTTGTTGTTGTTGTTCTGTCCTGTGTACATTTTTATTTATTTTTTTACCTTTCCATAGGTAAATGTCAACTGACTGTTATGACTAGAGCAAAATTTGAAACAAAGCATCACATTTCCTTTGCTTAGGAAAAAATAAAGATTTTTTTTTTTTTTAAATGGATCTACTGACCATGGAAACCTTTAATCTGGCTATTAAAATACTCTAACAATAAGAAAAAAAATATTCTGGAATAGTATGTTAATAATATAAGGAATGGGGGTGGAAAATGGACTAATTTTAAAATGGGACCTGATAAATGTATAGATTGGATTATAAGGTGTAATTGCCTTTAGTATCAGAGGACAGGATTTGTCAGCTCAGATATCCTCTCCTACTTCTTTATGCTGTGTTCTCCTGTTACTCACTCAATGCTTTAAATAAAGCTCTTTTTATCAGAGATCATAAGCAAGAAATTGAAAAAAAGTCCACCTATTTGGACTGACTGCATATACCGTAATTTCTGGCTATATATCTTGATTTTAGCATGCTTGCTTCTCTACTGTCTTGAGCCACCTGTCATCTACATTTTTGCAAAGCAAACTTTACGGCAAGTATTAACTACTTAACATTCAATATGCTACCATTTTACTGCTGCATTTTCCAGGCAGAACTCAGTATTGAATCAGATCCAAAAATGTTGAAGATTACAGGTTTACTGGCAACTAATAACTCTAGTACAGCTATGGACAGAAGTTTGTATATGGATCATTTTTGGTAGGGTTCTGCTTCAGCTTATTTCTTAAGCAGGCTTTACCTAGTAAACATAGTAGCTAGAAACGGATGAGGAAAACTCAGTGAGGTCCTTGTTAGAAAATGTCTTTCTTACAAAACCACCAAGAAAATGATACAAGAAATGTAAGTGAAAAGGAAATTTTGACCAACAATAGATATGGACACATCCTGATCAACAAAATGTAGAGTCAAAATACAGCAAAACCAGCACTGCATATCTTGGTCATTGCATATGCAGAGACACCTTAGCTAATATGAGTAATCGGAAAGAATGAAAGTCATCAGGAATGATGTTTTTGAGGGCTGTTTAAGTAATGTTATCTGAACATTATCTGATGAGTTAAGACAGAAAATAATGAAAAATATCAATTCTTCCTTTCTTTCTTCAAGAACCTCTTGAAATGTAGGGAGGTAAATTGCAGTCAGCGGACTCCAGGGCCATAAAGTCAGTTATTTCATCATTCTGCCTCCATTATCTTACTCTACACCTTTATGAAGATGCAAAAATCTTCCACTATCTCTGGACATTGCAAGGTCAGACTGCCTTTCAGTTCAGTGGACTCCTGAAAGTGCTATTGTCAAGTCACAAGGCTGAGTCAGATAAGCTGGGTACAGGTGGTGGCTCTACAGGAGAGAATAACTAACTGCCTTTCCCCATTCCCCTCCCACCCTTCAGTCTACACTGAACCTGAGGAACCGCAGGAACAAGCCATGGATCAGTAAATTGGCAGAACTCAGAGATCAGTCAGTCAGTCAATCTTAAGAGCAATTCATTCTTGGATTTGTGGATGCTGTGCAAAAGGATGCTTAGGAAAATCTAGGATAGGGTAGTTATTAAAGGAGATTAAAGGGTATTATTGAGTGCTTCAGCAAGTTATAATTAAAAAAAAAAAAAAGAGGGAGAGAGGAAGAAACAGAGAGAGAGAGAGGGAGAGTAGGCTAATTTTTCCAGTCAGTGAAGTTTCAAGGATGAGAAGCCTAGTTTTGCTTTGTTATTGGCTTCAATATTAATTATACAGTATTTTTTCCACTTAGCAAAAAGAATCAGCTCCTTCAATCCAAATTCCCTAGTTAATTTCTTTAAGGTAATAATGCATACATAAGACACAGACTTGATGTTTTTGCCAATTAGAGGTATGCCAACCTAGAACACTTGCTGAAAATTTAGTCTCCTCTGAAAATTGAGTGCCTCATGACACACAGATAGCCCAGGTATGAATCCTATCTTCCTAAATGGAAAAGGTAATTCAGCATTTGCTTCAATCATGCAAAGTGCTCTACAGGGAAGTATCTTTCTGTCTCTTCATCTGCAGGCAGAACTGGGTGAATTTATGGTGTTACACAGAACATCAGACTACATGACTCGATGGTCACATGTGCCCTTAAAAAACTGTCTGTCTGTCTATCATTCTACGTAATGACCTATTCTTCTGCATATTCACCCTCACTATAGCATCTGATTGCCCTCAAACTAAGATATTTAAAGCCAGAAGGCATTCTTATAAAGCCAGTGCTGAACATGCATCCCAAAGAAGGTAAAATAAATTGGAAACCTTTCAAACTCCTAAGGAATTGAGTAATTTTAATTCTTTTTTTTTTTTTTAATCTTGGGTCTAGATAGTATGTACTTGTTTTTATTGCTTTTACCCTGGCCTAGAAGTCAAATGGCAAGAGCTAGCTTCTACAGTCAGCTGGAATCTGGGAGTGGGATTTTCTTCTAGAAAAGATGTTTTTTTTTTCCAAACTACACAGCAAAATCCAATTTTGAAGGATGAACGTCTTTGATTCTCCATCCTGATTCTGTCTTCAGAGGTTGTTACAGTTTCTAAATAGGTGATGGAGCATGATCTGCTTTCGAGATTCCTGGATTTCTGGACTGTGGACTAGGACCCCACCTCATCTAAAGATGAGGATATTCACGTAGACATTAACATTCTCAACACTGCAACACACCCTCATTTTTCATATGCAATGTCTAGGAATGGCATGCAGCTGATTAACACTTGTTGACCATGCTGAAATCTGGTAGCCATAGCTAATTCCTCCCCTTGTATTCAGACCACATTCAAAATTCAATTAAAATCTTCTCAGCATGTGCTGTATCTTTCACTTATCAACGCTAATAACCAGGTCCTGAAACCTCCATTATACTGCGTGGTGCTTTTTGCTTCCTGGAGCTGTGCTACACAGAACCTGACATAGCCAGGGCTTGCAAAGACCCTTTACGTCCTTAGATTCCAGACCTGCAAGGTCACTTCATCAAACCAAAGCTCATTAAAAAGAAGGAAGAAAGGTGATCTACCATTCTGACCTCGGATATTGTAGCTGAAAAAGCCCTTTGCCATTTATATTTCAACTTTCAATGAGTATATGACTCAGTACTGGAAGGATTTGTAGCTGACACTCAATAGAAGCTGCTCTCGAATTTTGACAAATCCCATCTTGAGCCGAGAAGAGAAACAGATATTGATCCTAAGTGTACCTAATTCATCTCTGCACTTGTAATCCCAAAAGAAAATGGCTTCTATGACCAGAGGGCGTTCAATATTTTTTCCATCTTGTAAAATAAACAGCAGTTATTTTGGTGTGTCTTCATGCGTCAGGAGCAACATTGTAAGTAAACAAAGCACTGATTTTTTTCCTCTCCTCTTTCCTGAGCAGAGTTATACGAACTGCCCGGCCTTTTGATTGGACTAATTAAATTGTATCAAATAATTTAGACTGATGAAAGTCTGGAGGACACAGCACCACAGCTGAGATCTCTGGCTCTGAAAGGAAGCTCCATTCCTCTACCAGAGAGCTGTATTTCAGCTGGGATCGTGTAATAAATCGTGGGGAAACTTATTTCATCCCCGATGATCTAGCCTCAGTAACGGTGTGGTGGCACTAGCACTTGGGGGGTGCTGAGTGATGATACATGGAGAGATAACAGGCTGAGTTCTGTTGTCGATTACATTCGTGTAAATTTGGAGAAATTCTATGGATTTTACTGGTATTGTTTAAGATAGAGCCTGAGGTCAGGATCTAGCCCACGGTTTTACTTGCTCCTTTTATTCAGAATGTCTTATCAGAGCAACTGACTGCAAAATATAAAAGGTGTAGAAGTTCTGTCCTGAGACTCACTCATGACAAGAGCTGGATAGGAAGCAACCAACCATCCTAGCTGATGAATATTTTCAGTTTCTAAAGTACACTCAACTAGAAGGACCCTACTGTGCATGAAGTCCTCCTCTGATGTGGGAGAAACAGTCTCTTGTGGGAAATAACCAGACCAGGCATTTGAATCTGAGTCTCCCATCATTATTGGGATATTGAATTTTATGGGGCAGCTGGGACTCTTTCCTGACATAGGTAAGATTCACTAAATATGCTGAGTTCCTGTGAAAAGTTTTCATTTCAATGAATCAGTCTTTTCTGACAGCAATGACAACAAATGCTGGAAAATTTCCTATCAGCTCCAATAATCACACAAGGGAGCATCTGGCTGCAAAAAACTGGTGAGCAGGGCAGAGTATTTTATAGACAGGTGAGAGGCATCAAGTGCAACTCAGCAGGGTTTTGACACTTTTTTAAGCAAGAGACTGTTATGGGAGGGAGAAAATGAGGAATTTAGTCCACACTTAAGATTTTTAAAGGCATTGTTATCTTAGAAACAAGGGTAACAGGGTGTACTTCTGTGTATATGGATGGTTGTTGAGAATGGATGTCACACACTTAAGCACCCTAATTTTCCCCTGTTCTAGATCTGGTTTCAGTTTGCTTTCCCCCACCCCTCCCCTAGAATTTCTTAATTCAGTGTTAAGTGCTGCTACGAGTTCAGTGACATATAAAAAGCATCTCATCAGTGTCTAGTACTGTTTCCTGAACAGAAATCTCAACCTTCTGGTGAAACTACAAAGCCTTAATTCAAACAGGTGTTATGAACATGCATGCCCAGCAAGACCTTCCAAAATGTCTGGTTATGTTGAAATCAATGAAAGCATCTGTCTGCAAAGGTGCATCTCAGTAAGACTACGATCGTGGCCCACTCAAGCCATTCCCAAAGAGGTTGCCTATTAGTAGTGAGATCGTCAAAGCAGAGAGATGGCAGGCAGAAGGCAAGATTTGGTGCTCTACTAGGTGATCCAGAAGCCGTTCTCTTGAAGTAGCTGTAGAGATCTGACCCATGGGACCCAATGAGATTGCTGGATCATACTAAAAGTGAGTGTGATTATCCAACTCTTCCACAACAAATTTCAGCTAAGAGGAAAGGAAGGGGAAGTCCTGGATGCCCACGTGTAGGCAAGTGAGGGTTCACCATCAAGCAGGAGTCTGTAGCTTCTTTCAGAAATATCAATTGCCTTCTGAATTTTCAGGTAGCAAGTGCACAAATATTGTCAGCTAAATGATGTCGGAACAGGAAAAGTTCACCCTGTGAATTCACCAATATTTTTGTTCGAAAAAGAAGCATTTAGTTACGTGTCTTGTGGTCAGAGAGATGCAAATAAGGAATTTATTAATTGTCATTTTTGTTTGGCAATATCTTGCTGTTATGGGTAACCTCTAAAATGTGGGGGGCAGGGGAAGCTCTGCATTTCCTCTAAATGAAGAAAACACAAAATGTGTGGCAAAATGGATGTTTTGGGGGAAAAAAAGATAAAACCCAAATGCAACACTGGATTTGCTTCTAAAGAAAGTTCACATATAATGTTTTGTGTTACATTTTTCATACTTTCAAAGATTTTTATTGTTTTATTGCTTAGGGCAAGATTGCTGATGACAATGCACAAGTAAGCAAAAAGCAGGACTTTGTTTTTTGTGGGTTCTGATGAGTAGATGTCAGAAACAACCGGTTACTTTCTCAGCCACAGTATCACATAGGTCTGCTGAAGTTATCAAAGCTCTGCCGCAGAACAGCTTATAAATGATCTGGAATTAATACTGGACAATAAACAAGGGAAACTACTCAACTATATTTGCAGACTCATGTTGCAGGGGTAGAAGAATCCAGAAATAGGTGGGACTGTAAAGATGATTGTTGGAAAACAGGCATCATAAGGATGGTGCGTAATGGTCAGGTCATTTAGGTATTCTGATCACCAGGTGAAGCAATGTGAAATCTGTGACATATAGAAATGAACCATAATGGTAGCATTTATTTACTTTCTTTGCTATGACTAATTTCCTATAAAAATAACTAACTAAATAAATAAATAAAGCAAGCCATCTGGCAAGCTTGCAGAGTATTGGACATAAACATTAATGGCAGTGCTTTTGCACTTGCATATGACTTTTAATCTAAGGTTCTTAAAATGATCCACGTTAATTAAGCCTTACGACTCTTTGTTAAGGTCCATAAGAAAAGGCAGATAATACTTGCTGACAGTCTCTGAATGTTAGGAAGTTAAATCAATGACTCTAAGATTCTCAGATAGTTTTAAAAAGGTGAGTTGATTAGATTGTACCCACCCAGAGGTTTGCATCAAATTTCTAGCAAACAAAAGTAGCTATGAATTTTCTCCCTCCCTCCCTCCCTCCCCCCCCCCTTTTTTTTTTAAATGACTGTTTCCAAAATTGCTGTTCCTTAATTTCTGGGACTATTTTATCAGACAACAGATGATAGAAAGGGAAAGGTGAGCTACCTGAGATCCTGCAGGATTCTTCATTTTGAACACGAGCAGATTCTAATTTTCATTGTCCATGGGTGGAAAAATGAAAAAAAAAAAAAAAAAAGCTGTAAAAATGAAGTACCTGTCTAGGCTGTCTAACCAAACACTGAGAAGCACACTCACAAAGGCCTAGATTCATTGTTCCCTAAGCACCTGACTGGTTACAATTATATAAAATACTCCATGACGTTAAAAACAGGAGCTTAATTAATCCAGAGGTCAATTCCACCTCCCTCTGATCTCAGTTATCTGGTGAAGGGACTTATCCTTCTTCATTGACTAGACAGGGACCTGAAGGCAACTAGATTCCAACTTAAAAGCCCTCAGATGCTTCACAAATTAGCAGGATTAACCCAAGTCTAAGTCTCTCTGGGTGGATGACTCATTCATATAAAGTTTCCTTCAGAAAACCAGCTTGAAAGTGTATGTATCTAATTGAAAACAACTTGAGTGATGGTCAAAATAAGAGTTCTCTCAATGGAAACTCTGATTGAGTAGAATTTATCTAGAAAGATGACAGTAGCGTTAAAAACCCAAGATGTTAACCTGGCTACTCTGTTACCAGTAGGAAATTTTATCAATTGTTGTAGAGCCAAGATTTCACCTCATTTGTTAGTGGAGACTCCCATTTCAAACAGGCCTGGGTCTCTTCAGCTCTTCAGCCCAAGTCAAGAGATTGTTAAATTGCACATCAGCAGTTATTTTGTAGGTTTTCTTTCTTTCCCTTTCTTTTTACTGTGAGGTTTTGGAAAACTGCTGACCCTTCTGTTCTCTGAGCACACTGATTACTGGATAGTACTCCTACTTCAATACAGAATTTTCTGTGATACTGTCCTTGACCTTATTGTTATTAAGCACATTGTTTATTGACTCTACCTGAGTCCTTTTCATGTACGTGCAGGGACACACCATAGTTAGATACTGTATGTAAATACATAGAAAGTATCTTCTCCTATATAGAGACCCATTAATACAGATTATATTATTAATTGCTATTTCTACCAGATGAATAGAGAAGTATCAAGAGTATTCTTCCCTGTAGTAGGAACAATAATATATTGTCGATAGAAAGATACCTTAATAAGACAAAAAATCCGTTCACTGACAGGAACAATAGATTTCATAGGAAACTGTGTGACAGAAAAGAGGCATTGCATTGTTTGGAACACCTGTGGTTAATTATCATAGCTGCATACATTAAAATCAGTTTCCTACCTCATATATCTTCATAGACTCTTTGGCGATATTAAGCGATAAAGGCTTAATAATCAAAAGTACTGAGTTAGCAAATGTTTTCTAATTTTAATAACTTCTTGTTGTAATTACCAAGTCTTGGAGTGAAATGATTTAATTAGAAAGTAATCAAGAAGTGTCTACTGTTAATTGAAGAAATTATAAAAGATCTACATTTTTAATATATTTCTTGCGTAATAAAATTAAAGTCTATGATAATTATTTTATAAACCATGCTGATAAGAAAAGTTTGATACCAAAGTGAGATATTGTGTATAATAATTCCCATAGCTGCCTTTGCCTTTGGCAGGTATAACCCAAAGCAAGGATACTTTGGACATATCCATTATCTGTCATTTCACATCTTAGCATACTTAAAGAATGTCCATTCATGCTCACAGCTCCTATGAGAATAGCAATAATTATCATTATATCTATTTTCTCAACTAATAAAGTGAGGTTAAATGCATCAGGATAAATCATGGCTATTTATAGGTTAGATTGAAAAATTTCTATCTAATCTCCTTTTGATAGAAAACTGGACTTATAATTAAGCTGTTTTTTAAAAGAAATTGAGATGATTCGCCTTTCATAAACACTTTAACTTTTAGAAGTGAAAAGGGTACATTTCAAATCAAAACAAAAAAAGCAAAAATTAATGCTTAAAAAATGTTCAGCTAAACCTGAAAGAATTTGCATTTAGAAAAAATCTGTGCATCACCTAGTAGGATTTACAGTTCATATTCTTCACCTTTTCATTATTCTCTGCCAGCTGAGTACTGGAAATGGATGGTATTTCCCAAAATCCTCAACACTTATGCATTCCCATGAAGAACCATGCTCAGCAAGTGGGGTGTCAAAAATTCTGAATGTGTCATAGGGATAAAACAGTTTTTTCCTGACTGCTGCTATTTCTGTTAAACATTCCAAGACACTGATCATCCAATTTAAAACTTCTCTGGTGAACTGCTATTCCCTCTTGTGTGTCTGTTAAAGTTAATTTGTCAATGCACAAAAAGCACAGGATAAAGATTTTCTAACACAGGTTTGTCAGAATTGACATGGTGTATGTAGGTTTCTGAAATGGTACATGGTCTTAGGTCCAAGGTTTGCATGAAAATCTTGTACTCTAATAAATAAATGCTATTAAAAAACAGATGTTTTCCATGAAAGGGAAGAATGATCTGCTTGTAGGAAAAGTGACAGAGCTAAAAACACACACAGAAATGTTTTCCAATCTGCAACAGAAATAACTGGAGAAAAAAACCACATTCTAATAAATGAGAAATGAACTCATTTTTTCATGAGAATGCTATTATTGGTTTACACTTTTTAGTTATTTCTGAAAAGTAAATCTGGTTAATAATAAAACCTACATCACTATTCCTTTGGTTGCTGTTCTTAATCCTGAAGGACTTTTCAGACTATCAACAAATGATGTCACACGACATGCATAGTGAGCAGCCACTAGTGGGATGGAAAGTGACATCTGTATAGCTGAACAAAATTCAAATGATCTGTCTGACTAACAAGACTGCAAGATGTTGAAGTAGTGATTGACAAACTGTCAGGCACTTCAGGCCAGGTTCACAAATGCATGTACATTTTCATTCCTAATTTACACATGCTGTTAATACAATTGTAGGTGAAAATGAGACACTTGCACGCCAAAAGTGTACTAAGAGCTGGAAACACCCGATTCACACACATATGTGAATTCTCTTGTCAATTCAATGGGCTTCTACGCACCCCTATTTTTTCTTAGTTGGGTAAACATTTAAAAACCCCAACCAACCAAGCAACCAAAAATGCCCAAAATGTTTTACTTCCCTAGAAATTTTCAGAACAAACTAATTGTAAATTATTTGACCATAAAGAATAGCTGGTTTGTTTCTGTTCTGCCTTAGACAGAAGAGATCACCTTGACATAGCACATCTATTTGGAATTAATAACTGGTTGGTGATAATGCTCTCTAGGTGTTCACCAAGCCACCAGCTTGTCTCAGCTCTTCACTAATCCCCAGAAGTTACCTTTGGCCTTGATCATTATTGCTTAAACAAACACATCTTGAAAACTTAGGAGGTTACTTTTCATTTACCTGCCATCTAAATTCATTCTTCAGAGACACACTGTCAGCAAAGGAGATATGAGTCAGTGTCTTCACTATAAAAGAAAAAAAGAAAAACCTCACTCTATGGCATGTTTTATAAGAAGAGAAAGAATAATTGCATGTTACCTCTTATGGTTACCTTGCAACAGGGAATTTTCTGGATGACTTCTTTTACAGAATGAGAAAGTCTGCTTTACAAAAAGAAGCAAAAAAAAACTTTGGGGGAGTGGAGGCATTGGGGAACTTTTGCATCCTTTAGGATAACAAAAAGGGGAGCATTACAAAGACCATTCCCAACTGGGCATGGATTTATAAGTTACACAGAGCACCCTTATTTACTGAAATGCAGAAGTATATGCATGAGAAATTCCCAGCTGCTGACATTTTGTGAGCTTTTAATAGTACCATTAGTCAATATATCAGTATGCAGCATATCATATTGACTAGAGCTGATGTTTATAGTGGAAAGCTATTGACTTATGGGATGAAAAAGTGGATATAATTCAGCTTCAGGCATTATTGCCCACTGGAGGTTACTTTTTCATTTACAGGGACAATAATTTGCCCTGTAAACTGAAAACTCTAGGCTCACTATATATTTTGCTATGCACTTTAATAAGACTTTTTTGCCCTAAATGTGCTTTAAACAGAAGCTGGAACTTCAGCAGTAGTATATCCTATGTTACCATAGCTGATACTAAAAAAAAAAAAACCAAAAAAACTTGAGTGGCTCACTAAAATTTCTTAATTTTAGAAATGGTCAATAACACATTTAGATATAGATGTAAAGGATACCGCCTACATATCTATCATACTGTATGACATTGTCAGCAGTCTTGAGGTTGGACTTTAAATCTTAAATTGACTACTACTCATTTATGCATCCTTAGTGTGGGATTGGGATCCTTGGTATTTATCTTGGCTAGCTCTGCCTGTTCCAATCAGCCAAACAGGTTGCGCAGAGAGGTTGTGCAGTTCTCATCCTCAAAGATTTTCATGGAAGCCCTAAGTAACCTGGTCTGATTCTACTCTGAACAAGAAATTGGACAAGATGGCCACCTGAGATCCAACCTGAATTCTCCTATGATCCTATGCACTCAATCACTCTAAAAGTTTATACAGGCTCTTTCTGCATTCAGAGAGACACAGACAGTTACAGAAGTTATGTTACATCAGTAGAAGATAAATGTCAGTTACGAGTGGGAAGAAATGCTCTCTGGAGCCACTATAGAGGGAACCCAGAAGATTAGCCTGGATTAGGTAATTAACAGATGGCTATAAATGGTGATATGGTGAGGCACTTCACCTTGACTACACCAACTACTGATTAGTTGAAGATCACATGATTATTCCAAGATGTTTTCTTTGTGTGGGGCTCACTCATCCTTGATCACAACTGATGACTTAGAATGCTACCACAGTACAGGTAAATAATTGCATAGAATAAAAAGTACCATATGCATTGACTGATGAACTAATGGGCTGGATCCTGCAGTTTTAGTAAAAGATCAGCTTGCTAACCATAAGACGCATACACTTCAGTTGACAATAGATCTTGATAAGCTAAAAAAAAAATCAGAATTAGCTTGTCAATAGCAGAAATGAGTCAATAGTAGAACAATTGCTATCCACTTCTAATCATAGTAAGGGCACAATAGACAATATTCATTATCCACCTGTCAAATCTTGGTGTGAAAAAAAGCAGTAATAGATCAAGGATAATATAACAATAACAGTAACAATAATAGTAAAAACAAGAGCAGCAGCTAAACCAAAAACCATCATGTCCTAAAATTAGTGACATAAATCAATGAGTGCTTCCTTGTGTCAATTCACATTAAGATACACTGTATAAGACATAATAACCCAGAGTACCCTAACACAACATGACATCCTGGTTTTACTTCATGAATTATTATTTAAGACTTGACTTTTCTCAGCCATCTGATAGTTACTTACTATAACATAGTATGTTCAGGGATTTTCTCCAGGTTTCTTGGTAAGATACTCACTTGCCTATGTCCTAGGAGAAAAAGCAGTTCTTTCCTATTGCCTTTTTTTGGTAGCATTCATCACAACTGTGATACTGTGTAACAGGACTAAATAATTTGAATCACAGTGTGACAGCTTAATGTTATCTTCTCACAAGGAGGAAAGTCTTCCGAACTAGAGCGTAAGATGGGAGAGTTTTGAGAGCTTCGCTAAGTCAGGTTTTCCTTTTTGTGGAGTTCTGGTGTTGTTTTCTTGCTATACAAACTATTTCACCCACTACCTGTTTGGCCTTTGATTAGTAGTGACAGCATTACAGGGTGAGCCAAGATGGTGTTGTCTTAGCCACATAGGATTCCATTACTTAAAGGTAGGTGTCTGCATTGCAGGTGTCATGTGTGAGCTATCTGCCATGTGCAGCTTACTACTCAATCTAGTTGGCTAGACATTTAAGTGTGTAATGGCATTAGACATGCTGCAGTGTATCTAAAACATTTGTGTGGGGTTGGCAGATGTGACATAACCTATACCTAGGTAAAATCCTTCCATTCTTTTGGAGTGGCAACCAAAAGGGACACCCAAGGGCATCTCAAATGACGCTAGATAATTATGTCTAGGCAATTTTACTTTATTCTTAGTGTGTAATTTATGACAATCATTAAGGATATATCTATACTGAGAAATTAAATGGGACCAGGAACATTTCTGGTCATTGGGGTCAAGCAGCAAAATATATTTGCATCTCTGCTGGTGAATTCTCTAAGCTTCCACAAAGGGTGAGTGCACCTGGAGTAGTTATTGGGAGTGGGTAGTTCTAACTCTTAAAATGCTCCCAGGTGTTGGCAGTGTGTCAGCTGTTATGAACTAAAACTGGACCAGAGACAGTCCTAATATCTCACTAATATGGTCAGACATGCTTGAGAGTCCTTCTGGGCATTATTTCATTTAACAGTCATCACTGAAGTGCCTAGGAATCCAGCCATGTGTAGGCATTAACAGATAAACATTCCTGGTTTAGACAATAGAAATGGTAAAAATTCTCATCTTCCCATCTCCCCACTCCTATCTGCACCCCAGTATATCCAAAATAATTTCAGCCTTTTGAGATAACATACCTCTAGATGCATTAAGTTCTACCAGATTTATTTTTCTCTCTTTCTCTTGAAGTAATTGTCATTCAGTCCTGGAGTTGAGGTATTGCAATAGGTTTGCATGGGTTTGGTATTTTATTCATTCCTCTCTCTGTCTCTGTTTTTCTCTTTCCATTCAGAAACAGAGCATAATAGAATTGCCACTGCCAAAACCCTCACTCCACTGGAGTGAAAACCATTCATTTGTTGTCTCAATTTTAAGATTCCTGACTCCAAATGCAAGTGTATTCTCCATGGACGTAATGGGACATTTAGCAATTCATTCATTTTCTTCACATGCTACTTATTTAGACACTCAGCAGTTGGCAGCTTTGATGTGAGTGGTGGAAATTATAAAGACATTACGTATCATAAAAATATAAATGAAAGAAAACATAGGCCCTGTTTTATATCAGACTAAATTGACTAGTGTCATACTCAGGATATTTTGTTTTATAAATTATAATCGTTAAAGGAGGTGTTCCCTTGAGTGAAACACTACCTGTCTGATTCATATATAACACCAGCTCTTCACTTTTTCTCCTGTAAAGAAATTGCTGTGCAAGACTTAGACACAAAGAAGTAAATGTATAAACTCAAATGATACACATATCAATAGAATAGAGTATGCCTGTTTTTGAGATCTTATAATTAAGGTCTCTGAGTGTCAGTGAAGGAAAAGAAATAATATTATACAGAGGGAGTGGTAAAACTCAGCTGGAGAAGTGGGGCTGTGACTTTTCAGAAATATTTATATAAAAGGGGAAGAAAAAGAAAAAAAAAAGACAATTTTTCATGCTGTTGTTCTGTCCGGTTTTCTGGCCATTTGTGGTGGGTTGAACCGAGACAGCAATAAGCACCCACACAGCTGCTCACTCACTCCTACTCCTCTAGTGGGACAAGGGAGAAAACAGAAAGAGGAGGAGTGAGAAAATTCATGGATCAAGATAAAGGCACTTTAATTAATGAAGAAAAGAGGGCAATAAAACCCAACCACAAGTGAAGCAAAAGCAATCAGTCACCACCTTCCACAACCAGACTAATTCCCTGCCCATCTCTTAGCAATAGCAACCTTGGAAGACACTTCCCTCCCCACTTCAATTTTTAATTGTGGAGCATGAAATTGCATGGTATGGAATATCCCTTTGGTCAATTCAGGTCAACTGTCCTGCTTCTTTACCCTCCCCACTTGCCCACCGCTAGCCTACTTGCTGTAGGGGGGCAGAGTGAGAAACAGAAAGCCTTGATGCTGTGCAAGCACTGTTCATCAATAGACAAATCATTAGTGGGTTATCAACACTCTATTGGTCACAAATCTGTAACACAGCATCATATGGACTCCTATGAAGAAAGTTAAACTCCATTCCTGCCAGACTCAGTACACCGTTATACGTGCTGGTGTCAAAACAGTGACCCATTCTGACTACAGAGCACGTATATAGTGAGACAATACTGATAGGTGTACTCTGGGGAGTGAATCTCTAGACGTTTGAAGCAGGTCTTGTATGCTTCAATTCAAATAAAATAAAATGGTGTATTAAACCAAGGATCATATTGGGATCAAGATCTGCTATAGCCATTCGGCCACCCTAAAGCCAGTAAGAGTGCCGTAACCAAGCTGGGTATGCGTTTTTCCTTCATGCACTTTCTGATTTGGTTCTAATGGCCTTCCTCTTCCCTCTGTTGTTTTTTTTTTTTTTGGTGGTGGTGGTTGGTCTTTTTTCTTCTATTAATTTTCTTCTAACTTGCTTTTTTTCCCATTTCTCACTGCAAGCTCAAAGAGGTTTTAGAATCTCCATCCTTGTAGATATTCAAAACCTTGCAGACAAGATCCTGAGCAACCTGATTCTAAATTGGCTTGGCTTTGAGCAGAGGGTTGGAGCAAGGGACTACCAGAGGTCCCTCCCGACCAATACCACATAGTTCTGCTCTGTGGCTTCACACCAGTCCACTTCTACCAGTGGCAGCAATCCTATACACAGCTACCACCATTTAGATCACCATTTCATCCACGTTATTTTGTGGTATCCACAAATACCCTGACTCTCAATGAGTGGGTATCCTATCTGTGTTGATGTTCTCACTGCCATCTCAATTCTGTGACTCTGATCTAGTGGCAATTACTGTGGGAAAACAGAGGCAAATAGCAAAGTGTGTTAAAACTCATGCAGATGCCTGACTTGTGCTGTTGTATTGAACGATAGCAGTGAGCCTTGCAGTAAGGCTGTCTTCACATGTGGACTTTGGGAAGTGTTGAACAAGTCTAACACGTACTAAATTTGCTTCATGGAATTTTACCTTCTGAGACTGATACCTAAAGTACCAGTCAGGCAGGATAGTAAACTGTATGTGCTTAAGTATGTTGTTGAAACCTAAAGAAGCAAATCTGGAAGAATTTTTCAGCATATACTCTTTATTATAGAAATCTCTAAGATCTTTAGATTTTCTGCAGTAGTAAGCACAGGGCACCAAAAAGACACTCTCTTCACACTACTCTAGTATCACAAATAAATGTAGAACTTTTTCAAGGGCTGAACAGTATCTTTCAAGCAGCAATGACATACAGCGAAACAGCTTGTTTAGTTTCCTTGTGACTTTAATTTCTGTAGTTTCTGTAATTCTTTCATTTTAACTTTTAAAAATTTATTTATAGATTTACTGCTCAAAATCAGAGGATAGGAGGGGTATTCAGCTCAACTGTCTTTACCCATCTGGAGGTTTAACATCTAGTGCACACCACTCCCCTAGACTTTGAGTACAGTTAATGACTGTGATATATATTTTGAGAGGTGACTTGTTCTATCAGTCTTAGGCATCTGCTTTAGGGTGGGATGAGTTTTCTATTTCTTTTTCACTTCCAGAATCATATTGATTTCTTGTTTGAAGACGGAATAATTAACTGCTCCAGCTGAAAAATTTCCTTGCAAATATCTTGATTACACAAAATTTTTCATAAGAGTGAATATTTTATGCTAAAAATGTCAGCTAGTCATTGACATATTTTTTACTCCAAACTCTAAACAATCCAATTCCATAACGTTATTCTTATTCCTACAGGCATTATTGTTTGGATGCTGCATACTCTGAGTCTTTTCTATTCTGTCCCCAGCTTGAAGACATTCTTGCGATCACATGAATGCCACGATGCACTGGTTCTTCTCACAAAAAAGGGCATGCTATGATATGTCTTGTTTATTTTGGCCTGTGAGGAATAATGGATTATAGAGTTATGACAACATAATTAATTTAGATGTATTTATTAACTGAAATATATTGCATTGTTTGACCAAGGCAGTTTCAACTTTGTTACAGTATTCAACACATGCAAAAGATTAAAAAGAATCCTATGTAGATTATTGCTTCTCATCAAACAGTGTAGATGTTGAAACTCTGAATAACAAGCTTCCTAGGATCCATTGTTAATGAACTTTTCTGTTTAAAACAGATTTTTTAGATAAAGTTTCATTACAAGGAGGTGCCCACAACCCAAAACCCCACAACACCTAAGAAAGCCTGTGTTTCCTTTTTATTAGTCGGTGGAAACATAGCTGCTATTTTGTTGATCACATCCATTGGGATCTGACGACATCCATCTTGCCATTTTATTCCTAAAAACTGGATGTCCTGTGCAGGTCCCTTGACCTTACTTTCTTTTATGGCAAAAACGGCTTTCAGAAGGATTTGGATTATTTTCTTCCCTTTCTCAAAGACTTCTTCTGCCATGTTGCCCCATACGATGATGTCATCAATATATTGCAGGTGTTCTGGAGCTTCACCTTTTTCCAGTGCAGTCTGGACTAGCCCCTGGCAAATGGTGGGGCTGTGTTTCCACCCCTGGGGCAATCGATTCCAAGTGTACTGGACACCTCTCCAAGTAAAGGCAAATTGTGGACGACACTCTGCTGCCAGAGGGATTGAGAAAAACGCATTAGCAATGTCAATTGTGGCATACCACTTGGCTGCCTTTGACTCTAGCTCGTATTGAAGTTCTAGCATATCTGGAACGGCAGCACTCAGCGGTGGTGTAACTTCATTCAGGCCGCGATAGTCAACTGTTAGTCTCCACTCCCCATTAGACTTCCGCACTGGCCATATGGGACTATTAAAGGGTGAGCGGGTTTTGCTGATCACTCCTTGGCTCTCCAGTTGGCGAATCAACTTGTGGATGGGAATCAGAGAGTCTCGGTTGGTGCGATATTGCCGCCGGTGCATCGTCATAGTAGCAAATGGTGGTATGGCAAATATATAGTTAAAAAAAGATGGCTGTCAGACTTCAAGAGATGATGTAAATATTACACCACCTTTTATAGATTTTCACTGACAAATAAGCAAATGACTCATATCAAAATTACTTCTGTCAGACTTCATGTCAATCATAAATCAAATCCATCACAAGTTTTTAAGATTGAGATACATATACTTGATTGTCCTCTTTTCCCCAAATCTTTGTACTGATATCAGCTGGAATTTATTGAAGTAGTTTTTGTGTTTGGTTGGTTGGTTTTTATCCTCTGCCATTTCATTATTTTTGAAGTCAGGAAATAGTATTCTCTCCACAGAGTAAGGCTGAATTGGTAAAATGTATAGCTGAAATATATCGGAACAATTCTGGTTTTATATTTATTCTACTTCTTTTCCTCAGTGCTGCTTGACTATTTTAATTTCCTTTGAAAACTAAAGTATATATTTACTATTGAAGCCTGATAAATTTTTGCCTTAACCTTTATCTCTTTCACTTCATACATATTGTTCTTTTGCTAATGAGTCTTGAACAACTTCAAGAATACTTCTTTTGTTAGCCTTTCGATGTCCAACACAATTTTACTATATCTATAGATTTTATTGGCTTCTATTGCTTATTAGTGGTTCTTCTTCCCTTACTGATTTTTGTTATCCTTTTTCATTCAGTATCGTCTAGCAACATTTTATTCAAGTTTAACTTTTGCTTGAGATGACAGATAGAACTTTTCGGTAATTTTCCTATGTTGGAAAAAGAAAATATACAGGCCTTCTTTATATTCATGTTCTGGATCTGTTCTACCGAGCTGATTTCTCTGCCTAATTTCCTTTTGTCCTTTATCAATGAAAACCTTAGTTACAGACCTACTTTCATCCTTTCATTTAATTTGAATAGAATTGACTTAAAATCATTCTACCCAACGTTAATTTTCATGCCTGGCTTATCTTCCTGACTTACCACTACCAAATCTTACAGTGGGATCAGAAATCTTTCAACTCTGGCATGTGACAAACCTGTAGGTAGCTCGGACCGATGTGCTATTGCAGTGAAATTATTCTGAAGAAAAGGTATGGCCAGTACAATTTTGATTTTCCACAGTGCTAGGAATGTCTCTACAAGTATAAAAAGGAATAAGCTGCTCTAACCAGGATTAGTATGGGAGAAGGCTAATTGGTCTTTCACCTTATTTTTGCTGTCATTCCTTCAGGGATTAGGTTAAGCCTCAGTGTATGTTTCATCAGGGAATCACGGAGATTATACTTTGTCTCTCTGTCTATCATTCAGACACTTCCTCTAATGTTGACTAGATTTTTATAAGCCTCACAACGCATCATGCAGTTCCTTTTAGTCAAAATAGGTATATAATTTATGGTACCAAAGGCAGCTGTTAGGGTAATAGAATGCAAGGTGTGAGACAGTAACATGATTGCTAAATCTTTATTAAGTTTCCTGATTTCCCACCTTTCACCCATGCTGAGTCTCACCTTACCTATGGGATTTTTGCATCTTTAAATTAAGAAGATGCTAATGAGGTGTCTATGAGTCTGACCTCAGACACATAAAGCATTCTGGGTAGAAGTGAGATTGCCTGCTATAAAGTATTATAACCCAAAGTCACGACTTGGTCCTTTAAAATAAAGCTCCACTCAATGACAAAATAGAACTGCTGTAGGAAGATGTCGGTTACTCAGCAAAATTTAAATGAGGCAGAAAGACCAACTTTTTCTTTCAGTTTCAGCTAGGAATCTTCACGGATATTGTAAAATTGACTATCATTGTGATACCTAAACTCTTAATTACTCATAGAATTTCCTGTTAGCCTAAAGGCCTGAGAAATTATTGTATTAATTTAGGACGGGATTAATCTCATACAGCTTCAAAAGACTACAACATCTGCAACTGGGATAATAGCACTTTCAATTCAGTACAATAAACAGGCATTTTTAGGGAAAGATTCCTGCTTAGGCCCTACTTAGAAGTTCACCTTAGGATGAGCTGTTATGCACTAGAAATACCAATTTCTGGTTTTGACTACAAGATGGACTAAGGGTAAGACTAACTGTAGATACCTATGTTTGTTCAGAAAACTCTTACCCTTAACCTCCCTGTACAATCAACGGAAATAGGTACATTCAGAGGATCCATGTCTAAGAAAGGAGGAGTGAATAACCATGTGAAGGTGTTAAGTCTTTCTCTACTGAATATGCAGAAAACTCTTTTTACATAACCATCTTAGAATTTCCAGTTGATATTAAAATAAGTTAATTGTGTTTGAACTTTAACTGCACTTTAGATAAAGACATGACTTCCATGAAGAAACTCCAGTTTTAATTCTAGGATCTATGCTTGTACAGTACATTCTATAAACAAACAAAACCTTTATTTCCTTATTTGAAAGTGCCAGATGATGAAAAACCTACCATAGCTCTTGACCAGTCATTCTACTGTTCTCTATCATTTTTGCTGAAAAAGGATATTTCTCTGCAGAACCAGTTTGCCAAGTTTCAATTCCTGACCACTGGATCTTGTTAAGTTTTTCCTTCTGACACCGAAAAAAACTTGTGTTATCACATTTTTATTCCTTCAGTGGATATTTATAGACCATGTCTAGTCACGCCTTTATCTTCTTTTTGAAAAATTAAATAGAGCATGGAGTACTTCATTGCACAGTGTTTTCAAACCCGTAATCATTCCTACGGAACTTTTCTGAACCCTTTCCAATCTTTTTCAATACCTTTGCTCAGCTGTGGGTACCAAGACTGGACAGATTTCCCATAATGGCCATATCAATGCCAAGTACAAACTAATAAAAAGATTCCTTTCTCCTATTTAATACATTTTCATTTATGTGTTTAAGGATCATATTGGTCTTCTGCAACATAACATCTCATTGGATACCATTTTCTGCTAATGAGCTACAACTGATTCTTATTTTCTCCTTCAAGTCTTTTACAAGATCACAGCTTCTCAAGATAGAATTTTCCATCCAGTAAATGTAATTTTGATTTTCTGATTTTGGGGCAGAAATGTAGCTGACTGAGGTCAGTGTAATTCTGTTCTATGCCATTTTCTGCTAGATCAGGATCTGAGCAAGGATTTTATTTCAAGAACTTGTTAGATGAACTTGATAAAGTCCTTTGCTTAATTTTACACCAGAAATTAAAGCTAACCTTAATATGATCCTAAAATCATTCCTCCTGAACATCTAAACTGTATGTTCAACTTTTATCTTCAGGAACCATCCCTGATGATCTTGGAAATGCTGTTTCACTTCTGTCTATGCTGGTCCTATTCCCATATTTCTCCTAGTTCTTCCCTGTCTGAACTGTGCTTGTGACCTTCATCTTCACAACAGTCTTAGAAAGCAGAGAGCCCTTCATCAACGATATATATTTTTCTACTCCTAATTTCCTTTCCTCCTATATCTCTTCTCTGCTTTCCAATTTGCCTATCTAAAAAAAAACCTAATAAAATAATTTTAACAAAAAGCTATTGACTAATTTCCAGAAATGTTTCCCTTCACAAATAAGAACCACAGCGTGGGGAAGATTGGTTTGCCTGTAAATTGGTTGGGAAAGGGTAAGCCCTGACTACAGGACTGGGAAGAGTAGTTCATGTGGCTTCAATCTTTTGGAGGCAATCATAGATTTAATTTTGTATATCCATGTAGACTTACATGGTATCTCTCTAAGCTTTAGTTTTTTAATGATGATAACTTCCCATTTCACAACATGATTGCAGGGCTAAAGGATGACTAAGGATTCACAGTGATCTGAACCAGGAATTATCTCCAAGTACCGGGCCTGCCTTGTGCAGTTGCTTTAACAGATTTACAGCATTCTGAAAAGGGTATACGTGCTGCTTCCTCCATTTTGAACACAGAGCACATGAAGGAGATACTACAGTTTCCAGAGATGTGGATGCTAATTCACGTCTTATTGGCAGCTACTTAATGTTATCAGGTGTACTAGGTGAATCTTAATAAAGGATTAATGAAGACAGCATGTTTCTTCCTGTTTTTATTATTGCTCCATCAGACCTTCAGTGCATCGCAGTTTTTTTCTTCAGCCTCCCCTCAGCCCATGAACAAGTCACTATCATCCAGAACCAAGAATATCAGAATGGTATTTTCCTACCAACTCCTGAAAAAGTATGAACTTCCCTCTTCACAACAGTTTTCTCTCTTGTCATCCAGAAAACCCAGTCTCTCCCTTAACCTATTCCTGATTCTCAGAAAATCCTAATAATTATTCAACAAAGACTTAGTCCCCCTAAGGAATGCTGCTATTTCCTCCTCTTTTCTAGTCCATTTTAGCGTTGTTGTCTCTGCTCTACCAGCAGATCTCTCTCAAAAAAAGCCTTATTTCCCTGTAATCTCCACTCTTCCTTTCCTAGACTGTGTGGCCAGTCTCTAAATACGTTAGACTTCTCCTACTTTTGGTGGTAGCTCTCATAAGCACTTCAGCACTATGAGAACAATATTAATTCAAGATAGGTACAAACACGTACCTGGTCCCCAACTTTTGGCCCTTTCCAGCAGCCACTTATCCCACTTGCCCCAGAAGTGTCCTCCAACCCTCTAGTCACATGGTCTCTGTACTCCACCCCTTTCCACCATTTTGTTTCAGCTGCCATTTTATGGCAAGGAGCCACCATTTTTGAAAAGGTCATGACACACATGTTTTCATACTGCCTTGTGATTGGCTGGCAGGACCAGGCACTCCTTTCCACTTTCCTTAGCAGGAAGCTCTTGCCCACTGCATACACGGAGGCTGCCATTTTTTTACATCATACCCCCATGTGTTTTCATACTGCGCCGTCGTTGGCTGGTTGGCCTTTCTTGAAGATGCCATAGTCACATGATCTCAGAGCACCATTTGATTAGCTGCCCACTTCCTTTGGACCATGAAGTGCTCATATATAAAAATATATACATTTTACTCATATATATGTGTGCGTGTGTGTGCAAATATACATAAATACATATAATTTATTTATACATAGATATACTTCATATATATTTATATTTGTGTATATATAGCCTATATGTGTAGATACATAATAAAGATATGTAAATTAAATATATATCAGTAAAAATGTAGCAACATAATGTATAAAACCTTCTTTAATAAAAGCCAGTGAAATTAATAATTAAAGTTTAAATGTAAATAGAAAGCAATTAATCAAAAGTAAAAAGCAGGTTTGAGGCCCACCATTTTGCAAGTCTCCTAAACAAACCCTGCCATGTTTGGGGTGGGAGTTCACAGAGGTGTGGATGAGTGTCATTTGGCGGGGGGACATGAACATGCTGGAACATGCCTGAGAGCTACAGATCTGTCCTAGAAGGTGGCCAAGGCTGATGCTGTGTGTGTTTCCTCAACCAGGGGTGGATGCACAATGGCAGTCAAACTTGGTGGATACATAATAGTTTTCCAAATACACAATTATGTTAAGTTCATCCTAAAAGCAATAGACATCATGCAAGTGTATCTAGACCATTGCTTTAAAAGACAAAACAGGTTCTGAAATGGCTAGGATTTTTAAAACAATTTTTAGCAGGTGGTGCATGCCTTCAGGTATTACAGACTGACCAGGAAAAAAAGAATTTGTAAACTATCTTTTAAATAAGCTGTTAAAGCAATATAATGTTCACCATTTTGTAACTATTATTTAAGACTGTTAAGATGAATTCCCATTTCCAGCTGACCTGTGCTGCTATAGAATCATAGAATAGTTTATGTTGGAAAAGACCTTTAACATCATCGAGTCCAGCAGTTAACCTAGTACTGCCAAGTCCACCACTAAACCATGTCCCTAACTGTCACATTACATTCCTTTTAAATACCTCCAGGGATGGTGACTCCACCACTTCCATGGGCAGCCTGTTCTAATGCTTGGCAACCATTTCAGTGAAAAAACTTTTCCTAATATCCAATCTAAACCTCCTCTGGCGCAACTTGAGGCCATTTCCTCTGGTCCTATTGCTTGTTACTTGGGAGAAGAGCCTGACACCCACAATGTCACTATGTGACCATTCAAGATCCATCACTCCTGATACTATGTACATTTCTCCTAACTCTCTTAAATATGTACAGAAGACTACCCTGCAAGACCATTTCTGCATCTGCTGGAACAGTTTATACTGACTGTTTGCAGTTCTTTCATCTGCAGCTTCTAAAGAGCTGGCCAGCCTGGCAGAGCTGAGCAGACACCAGGCTGGGGTAGACAAGGAGAGCTAAAGCACAGCTCAGGGGAGGGATTTCAGGGGGTGTTCTGGTGTTTTTTGGAAAAGGTGTTGATAGCCATGGAGCTCTTGGGATGTGATTTCCTACGGGACCCAGTGTAGCCCTGCACCCTGACTCTGCCTGGCTGGGGTTGGAAAGCCCAGGCTCTGCTGGGCTGGGTTCTAGGGTAAAGCTGGAGGCAGCCACAGGGAAGCTCACCAGGCAGTTCTTATGGACACAGACAGTCCTCCTGTCCTTTCTACCTGTAAATGTCTGGGTCATGCTCTGCCTGGTGACACAGCACACACACTGGAAAGGGAGAGAAAGTGACACAAACTCTGAGCACATTTCAGAGACCTGGGAAAGTGCTTTTGAAGGATTTTCCCCATGCTTTGTCCATATCTTGCTGGGCTGGGCTGGAGCTGTGGGAAGGACACTTGGTGGCTCTGGAGAGGAAGGGGGCATTGAAGGGACATGTTTCACAACAGGCACAGACATGTGTGACACAGGCATCCCACATTCTGACCCCAAGGAGAGCTCCTTCCCTAGCCTTGGTGATTTGGTGTGCATATCTGTCTAGTTTTTAACAGATTAGGTCTGGAAGATGAGAGGTCTGCATGAAAACCTGTCCTCGCTGAAGTAAATGGCAGAGTATTGTTGACTTCTGGAGAGCTCAGCTCTCATCAGAAGCCAATATCTCATCCTAAGCTTCTGTTCAGGCACTGGCATTGGCTTAACTTTCTGCCAATCCACAGGTCCCCATTGTTAATGTTTATTTGTTCAATGATCTCGCTGGACTGGATTAATCACTATGGAGGATATCTGTCTCCCCCAGCTTTAGGCATCTAGCCTGTTTGTTCGTTTGTTTATTTTTAGATTCCTTTATAGATGATGAGAATAAATGACAAAAGGTGATTCGTTCTATTTTAGGTACATACCTATCTTAGGATGGAATGGATCACCCTGTGGAAGTATTTCTTCACAGAAAGAATTTATATTACCATATTAGCCATGGAAATTTAGGTGGTTAAAGGCAAATCTGGACCAAAATGAAAGTCTGAGATACCATCTCTAGATTCCTTTACTCATCTGAAGGAAGGAATAACACCATCTACCCCATACTAAGGCTTGATTTATGATTTCTAAGTAAAAGCAACACAAGATTTTTCACCACTAAGGTGATGACGGAGCTTCTTTTTCTCCCCAGAGATTACACTTGATCACTTAGTTTAAGTGAAAGATGGGTATTTGTGGCCATGTGATAAGAATAACATTTTGAAATGCAGTAAACAGTGCCTATACAAATTAATAACTGGTACCTATAAACGATGTTAGGTTTTTGAAACAAAGTAAATAATGCAGCTGCTCTGACCCAGGAGATCACTTCTTGTCACAGCAAAGAATCCTCTGATGTGAGCTCCAAAGGCATCATGACATTTAATTGAGGGATTTTTAAGTTTTGCCTGAATCTCTTGCATCAAATGATGCATCATCACTTTCCTCCACAAAGCTATGAGCATAAAGTTCGTGCTGTTATCAAAACTCCGCAGACTGTTGGCCTGCTTTTTGAGACTCCTATTTCTTGATATGAGGCTTCCATGTTGCCCAAAGCTTAACTGCCTGGACCCCATCTTTGGTACACTGTGTAGTACAATGCAACCGCATGGGCTATCTGAATAATGCCGCATCGCTCATTTGCTCGCCTCCCACGGTGGTTCAGCTCTCATCGTCAGCTTCAAAAAAAGCACACAGCACGACGTGCTTTTTTGCATTTGCTTAGACTGCAGTGGTCAAGCTGAACAGTGAAAAGTCTGTGCCAGTTCTTCTCTGGCATTTGGATCTCATCGACTGCCAGACCCTGTAAAAGAAATAATCTCCCAATTGAAGACGGTTTGTGGTAGAATATGGTGATGGGGTAATTGTTCAAACAGCTCCATTCGTCTTTCAGAGCCAGAGTTTTCCACTGTCAAAGTCACTGATTATCAGCTCAGCCAGTGTAGGAGGCTTTTTTCCCCCTCCAAGCTACAGGACATTGAGTTCCATAATTGTTTACAGTCAAATGCCTATGCAATAGTTAATTGCCTTCTGTAAGCTGCTTGGCGAGTGGAGCAAGAGGAATGGTTTGATGAGTAGAGCTAGAGTCCAAAACACTGTGGAGCTTGCAGCAATAGGATCCCTGCTGATAAGAAACAAACACGACTGCTTCTGTGTCATTGTTTTTTTGGCTGCATCAGGCAAGTTTTGGGAAAGTTATTGTCTCCTAGCAGGCGGTATAATAGGCAAGCACAATGTGCTAGTTCACCAGCCTTTCATCTCCAAACCCAAGCTCAAATTCTGGCTCTAGTCACTCTTCAGAATGGCTTCAGTACATTCCCATTTATACTCATTTCAGTGCCACAGTGGCTGGCGCAGGCAGGTGAAGTTTGTTTCAGGTTGCTGCTGAGGTACTCAAAAAGAGTCTCAGAATAACGATGTGCTGGAGGCCAGGACAGAGGTGTATCAAGAGCACAGTGTGTGAAGAGACAAAGGCCAGACTAAGAGACCAACAGGCAAGTTTTGAGTATAAAAAACAATATATATGCAAGTGTGCAGTCCTGGCGTAGCAGAGAGTTATAAATCAGGACTGAAGTGTATTATCTCTCCAATATGATTTTCAGAATGGGCAGAATGTTTTACAGCTTGGTCAGAAACAAAAGTCTTCCTTAATTACAAACAAAAAAATGAACAAAAGAGTTCTCTCTTCTTTTTACTGTAGCACAGAGCTGTGTTCTGTCCTGCAGGGAATGTTTTTGAATATCGGGGATTAGCTATGTTATCATGTACCCTGAAACCTGAATTTCTTTAAAGGATTTTTCATGCTTCTTTTGAAGAATCTTGTAATTTACAAAGAGACAAGGAAGAAAAGCAAAACAAATTAAAGAAAACTTAGGTGCAAAATAAGTCCTAGAGTACTTTTAATGGGAAGTTATACAGACATGTAGTTAATAAGATGATACTATTTCTAGAGTAAAAGGTATTTAAAGTTATTATATCTCTTGCTGGTGCTTAGATAGATAATAGGACCACATTTTTAAACCACTTGTACATGTTCTTAGCATTAAGTAATTAGGTAGTTCCATTATTTTTATAAATATATCATTATTTAGTTCCATAGCTTTAAGCATATTCCTAGTTTTATTACAATGTTAACTAAATTCATAGTAGTAATGGACATAAGTAAAGCAAGATATTACGTCTTTTTAGGAACCAAATTCCCATGCTCATTGTACAAAAAACTAATCTTAGATGGCTTGGGTAAATTAGTAATTCAGTTAGTAGAAGTTAAAAATAAAAACTGAAAGATTGTTTTAGATTTTTAGAAAATACTATTTTGCTCCACTTATTTTTGCAGAGGACATATTAAAATTTTTTTTCAATTTATTTTCTAAAAACCAAAACCAAAAAGTATGAACTTTGG
Organism: Haliaeetus leucocephalus; assembly: GCF_000737465.1. Lineage (NCBI taxonomy): Eukaryota > Metazoa > Chordata > Aves > Accipitriformes > Accipitridae > Haliaeetus > Haliaeetus leucocephalus. Next base: position 1,478,668 of record NW_010972578.1, read on the forward strand.
TTTAAATTTTAATATTATAAGTAAATATGTGACTTCGTTGGGTAGCGGTAATGAATTTTGGAGGTCATAAAGATAGCTAAAAAAAGCAAATACATTAAAATACCAACAACCCTTTTGAGGGGGCTAGATTGAAAAATGAAAAATCAGACCTTGAACTCTGACAGGCTTGGTGCCATGACCTCTTCCCTGGAGAGCCTGTTCCAGTGAGTGACCACCATCTCAGTGAAGAACCTTTTCCTAATGTCCAATCTGAACTTCCCCTGACGCAGCTTCATTCCTTTTCCTCTTCTCCTATCACTGGTCGCCAGAGAGAGGAGATGAGCACCTTCCCTTCTGCTGCCTCCCTAGAGGAATCGCATGGAGCAGGGAGTTGGACTTGATGATCCTTATGGATCCCTTCCAACTTGAGATATTCTATGACTCTATCATTTACTTTCCGAAGCCTTTCAAAGAAGGCCATTTTTCATTCAAATTTGCCAGTGTTAGCTTGTTACTTTAACTCTGCTATGGAAATTACTCCTACAGAAACCTTTATATCCAGAAGAACCCATTTCAACTATTAATGTTTTCCCAAACTGATTAGGAATTTAGACCATCTGTTATTGGTCAATAGAAAGTGTTGGTTTTATTTTTGTTAATTTTTCACTGTTTGGGAATTTTAAAGTTCCAGTGAAAAAGAAAAACTTATTTGAAAATTTGCAACAAAATTACTTTGACTTTCCATTTGGCTACTTGCCATCATTAATCACTCAGTCCATTATATGGAATTTCTCCATTCTAATGACAGTCTTACTGAAGTAGTGTCTCAGAATGGATATGTTTGCAAAAGACTGTGCTGGCCAATTAATGTATCACACATTCAACTTGTCGAAGAAAAAAGTGATATCGATACTTAAAAAAACGATCTTTTTTGACTTCTGTCATTCTGGATGATAGAAGAATTAAAAGTAAATGCCAAATAAAGTTCTGAGAAGTAATGGAAATTACTTGGGCAAGAATCAGTTGCCTGAATATGGATGTCTAATGCCCTTTAATCTATTTTCCATCAGTAGGTGGATGGAGGAGGGATAATTTAGGATATCAAAAGCAACAGATTAGTGTTTGGGCAACTGAATCACAGTCCTAAGATGCAGGACTTTGAAGTGACTTAGGCACCAAATGTCTGTGTTGAAATCAAAGGGAACACAGCACTTCAAGGATTTTAAAGATCAGTCTAACAAACCTACATTTCATAATTTTTCACTGATATTTAACCCATACATTTATAAGTTATATAAATACAGTGAAAATTTGGTGGCTGGAATTTTGGTTTATTTGTCCTCAGGACAGTTTTTGTCCCATTAAATACTAAAAAAAAAGCCCCAAACCAGCAAAAGTGGAATAACCTCATATACATTATATATACTTCTTTTTTCTTCTTTTCTTTTTTAATCTGGGACATCTCTATTTTGTAGACCACAGAAATAGTGTGTAGGTTAATTTTTTATCTACTTCAACATTTTGAGCTGTAAGTCATTATTGCAGTGATTTATGGCAGCTGCTCTATTGCCAATCTTAACACAGTATTTTTCTTATTACTTAATTGTTCTAGTAGTGCTTTAGCCATTAGTTTCTTAGTTTTGAAAATAGGAAACAGGAGTTTTCTATTACAGATGCTTGGCTAATTAGTTCAGAGTCTGTCTAATGGGGACTATTAAAAATGCAAATAAGGAGTGATCAAATACTGCAAAGTTTTATCCTGACAGAGTATACTAATAAGTTTCTGCCAAAATAAATACATAAAATTATGGAAGAGAATCAGGCTTTAGATGGCACCCTTAACTATATAGAGGATAGCACAAAGATAACATAGATGAAAGCCAAATACCTTGTGACACTTAAATTTGGACATAGCTATAAAAATATACCTTGGGGGAGAAGGGGTGGGTGGGTGGGTGGGAATCCTGCACTGACTTTATGGTAGAAGATAAAGAACAACAGTAAGTCAGTGTTTGTCTGTGATATGAGCTGATTCGTAAAACATCAAAAGGATGGGCCACGAAAACCTCACATTTTTTATCATTGCATTATATAAACATGTACACACATGTAAGTAAGAAAACAAACAAGGTGCTGTGAGGGAACAATAATCAAACACTCATAATTGAACCCATTTTTTATTTGTAAGATGAAAACCATTGTAGCAACTCTGCATAAATTGTCTCACAATTTTAGGATGAATGGTCTTTGAATTAAAGAAAGGTTGAAAAAGCTGGCGTAAATGACCTAAAAAGTAGACCTATAACTTTCACGATGCAGTGATAATACTTTTCTTCAGTGTCTCAAGAAACCAGTAGGAAGGAGCAGAAGTTAACTGGATGGGAGGCAAATCTTATTTGCAATTCAAATTAAGAATTATTAGTTTAATTTTATTCACCTTAGACAATGTTACAGACATGAGGACCTTTGTGGACTGCAATATGTTAATCGACTTAGACAATAGGCTTACTACAATTTGCACGTTATGAATTTGTCCAGAAAATAAATGCTTATCTGTCAAATGTCCTGCAAGGAGATTTCTTGACTATATATTTCAGGGTTACTTTTCCTTAAAGAGAAAATATTTCTAAATCAGAAGCAAGTCACTGCAGAAGGAGTGAAAGACTCTAGAAATGGAAAATCCTCAACTGCACTAGGGCTGGCATGGAAGAAAAACTTAAAGGAAGAGGTAGGGCTGCTAATAGTTAGAATGGACCTTTTCAGTAATTTGGGACTATTTGTATTTTTGCTTTGGTGAGATTTATCTCACCTTTGCTGCCAACTTCGTCTAGGTGTTCTTGCTCTTATTCTATTACTGAGATGCCTTTTTACTGACTCCCATGCTATTTTTAGGAAAGAAGTTTTGACATCATTCCCTTCTCTTCCTTTCTGCTCTGCTCCGCATAAATCCCAGTCTAATGTTTTACTGTGCAGTGGTCCTTTATTTGTTCCCTATTATTGGTCCCACTGATCGGACAGTCTTGTTGATTTTCTCCTCCCATTGCTACAGCAAGATTGTCATTTACATGACTGTCATACGCTGAAACCTCAGGGCCAAATTCCTGCCCATTAGCAAGCTGCCTTGCCCTATTTAAAAAAGGCGTTTGGTGTCCTGCCTGTCTTTTAAATAGGCCTCTTGCTGGCTGTAGCTCCTGTTGGAAGTGTCTCTCTCTGTGCTGATTAGAGCCTAGACTGAACATTTGCTAAGGAGGTCCAAGACAAACTTCTTTATGCACAGGGTAAGTCATGCATAAGATTGGATCCCAAAGGCAGCAGTACAATCAGCAATAGTTTATATACAAGTTAAATAAACACTCAGAGGGGAAAAGGCTTTACGGGGTATAAACATGAGCAGATAACTAGGCTCATGACCTCCTTTCCTTGTAAAATGTTACTCTTCAGCTGTGGTCATGAGCTAAGTGACTTTGCCTTCAAGACTTTTCCTTGAGCATTAGTCCCTCTGGATTCTTTTGGTAATTTCTGTTGAAACAAAAGGAATGGAATCTGGTGGATTTGGGTGGAAGGGTCCGTAATGAGCAAGCTGTTCCCTCTGGAGATCACAAATGCTTTTCTCACTCCAAAAAGGCATATGGTGGCTTTAATAGGGGACATGACCTGCATTCACTTAACAGTGTTCAGCATACCATCATCTTTCTCTCAATTCTTCTTGTTAAAGCTCTTCTACTCTGTTTACATTTCTCTATGTACACATACATATATAAGGAAATGCGCTGAACAATTTGATAGTAAAGTAACTAACACACTTCCTTCAGAAGGAAACAGTTCAGAATAAGCAGAAAAGAAACTCAAAACCTCAATGCCCATATATTCTACATTCTGGGCTACCCCAAGATGAGAAGCTTTTCCTTTCTCTGGTTTTAATCACAAGCCCCAGCGGGAAGCTGAGAAAACTTCAGTGACAAAAGTTTCCTCTGCACTGCCATATCTTCATGAAAAGTTTCAGTTTTGATGATTCATCATTTTCACACACACACAAAAAAACACATTGTGTTGAAAGATTTCTGACCAGCCCTAATAATGAATCCATCTGCTGCAGTCAGCGAACACAATTACGAGACAAATCACCCATCTTCAATGGTAAAGCTGAGAATAGAACCCCGGGTCTTTTTTGGGGGGGAAAAAAAAAAAAGAGAAAGAAAAGGCACAGACTGTTATCTTTTGATCTTAAGGAGCTTTTTACTATCCTCTATTAGCAGATAACTTATTCTACTCTCCTAAGCATGGCCCAACTGCAAGAGGCAGCCATGATCTTATACCCATACACAGATGCACACAGAGAAAAAGAGAGAGGGAATCTGTGTATGTCCTTTGCCTACTCTGTGATCATTAAAAATCTGATAACACTTCTGTTCAAGAATGAAGGTTAGACCCCACCTGCTAGTCATTCTGCCCAGGTATCTGCTAAACACTGTCTTCTTTATTCTCAGTAGTATGGCTAGGTAGCTGTTATATACCTGCTGTGCTCTGCACAAGAGACGGCTGCATATGAATGGGCAGCGAATTGCTCTTCCTTTGTGCCTGGTCTACCTTACAATGCATCTGTGCGAAAGCCCATTGCTTCTGAAAATGATAAGAAAGTAAAGAATGTTATTGAAAGATCAAACCTGAGGCCAGATTTTGCCTGAAGACTAAACTGCTTTATGAGCAAAACACTGAGGTTCAGGTAATCGATGTTCAATGTCCATTTCTACCTCAGATTTCTTTCAGCCCACTGGGGACACCATTTAATTTAGCTGTTTGCTGTAAAACAAAGATTGTGCTCATTCTGCCTCTACCCTCCAGCCTCTCCCTGGTCTTCTCTACTTACACTGTAAGATCTTCAAGTCAGGGAATTTAATGTGTTTGTACAGCACCTCTCACATGGGGACCCCTCTCCCACCTGAGGCCTCTATACATCACAAAAACCACACCGCAACCGTTTGGAAACGAGAGTTTAAACACAGAAGTTGGCATTGCTTGCACCAGCGTAGATAGAGTTAACCCCTTCCAATACTCTTCTTCTTCCCTCCCCAAAATACAGATATTCCACTGTACCACATCTGACATTTGGGGATGGTGTGGAAAACAGGTAAAAAAAGAAAAGAAATAATCACAGGGCAGATACCACCTGCCTGGACTTCTCCATGGGAATGAGTGACCTGACAATTATAGACTTCAGGTGCTGTGAGGAATCATCTTTCCAAACTGCTGCCAGGGGGAAAAAGACTAGTTCTGATCTGATATCTAGACAGTGTAAGAGTTATTTTTGTCCTTGAAGCCTAATAGTGGGTTATTGGTAATTATAGGAAAAAAAAAATAACCTAGAAAAAGGGTGGGATGCCTTTTTTACTTCTTCCCCATCTATTCAGTTCTATGGAAATGTTGTGGGGCTCCTATTCCATGAAGTGCCACTTCAAGGAAACTTTACCCCTAAAAGATACCTGTTCTGTGAGATGCTCTTTTTATTTTTTAATATTAATGTTTATATTATTCTCATAATTTCTCTTTAAACTGCTGCAGAAAGCTGCTACAACACTGCCCAGAGAAATAAAACCCATATTACACAACAGTGCATTGCTCTCAGAGGGGGTGGGGAGATATCCCTGCTGCTAGAGAAGGGGGAACACAAAACTGAAAGCCAGGAGCAGATGGCAGAGGAATAAGAGAAACTGAAAGGAAAGAAAGGGGGGGAGAAAGGAGGTGAGGAGGGAGGAGGAAAGAAAAGGGGAAGAAAAAGAGTAGAGACAGGAGTGGGAGAACAGGGTCACAAATGTCCTGCATGAACTTGGGATGCTTCAGAGAAACCTTTCTATATGATATCTCAAAATTTTATTTAATTTTATTTAGGGATGGGAGGAGTGAAGCCTAGAAGGAGGGTACTTAAGAGCCCCAAAGGCTCGCACTGGCTATTCAAGCTAACTGGAACAGGCAGCAGCCATCTGGGTCCTTTGCTGGACAGCAAAGGGGAGGAGGAGACTGCCAAATGGCAAACAGCAAAAAAAGCACAACTTCCATCTCTTTATTAGGCTTTCAGGACAGATCACCAAAAGCCACAGGTATCCTAAATCCATTGGCACCTCTGGAAATGCTAGGGGAGATGCAAGGAAGGATAGGTATAGGTCTGAGAGAGCAGATGTAGGCCTTCATGGCAAGGCTTCTTGTTGGAAAGTCTGCACTGACATCCTTGATTTCAATGGGAAAAACAAGCCCAATTATCATTGCATCAAACCCTTTGTACCAAACGTTTCAAAGGACTAGTAAGAAGGGAGAAAGGGAGTATTAGGAAAGGGATGAGGACTGTGGAGGAGGGCTGAAAAGGATGAGTAGGAGGCTATGGAATTTGGAGATGGTGGACAGCCTGGATTTGAAGCAGGCAGCAGAGGGCTTCAGCAAGGAAATCAGGTCTCCAGCCTGATTCAGTTGCAGAGATGCTGCAGTTATTCGCTGAGCTGCCTGGCATTGTTTTGAACTATATGAGAAACCAGTGGCATTCAGGGCAAATTACATCTAATTTTCTGTACAAATTGCCGAACTATTGGACCCAGCAAATGTGTTTATTAAAAATCAGAGGCATAGGCATGGGTCACATCTTTGTGGCACCAGATAATCAGAAAGAGACTAAGCCCACTAATATGGACAAATTGCATTTGATTTTTCATGCTGGAAAGATAACCAATAAGAGCTCCTTCATCCTTGCTTTCACTGTCCTGAAGTATGTGCAGCCCAGAAGGGGGTGCTTGCCTATTCCAGTGCTATTGATTTGTCTGGGGACCTCAGTCATTGACCTACACTCATGATTAGGACTGAGTAAACATTTCTCTCAATTTGTAACTCATGATGTTTCCTAGCAATGAAGAAGTAACTAAGATCAAGCTGGAAGAACTGTGAATAGCTGTGATGCTTCAGAAATCCCTTCTTCCACCTTGCAGTGGATATTCGAGAGATACTGATGTGATAGAAGTATGAGGACACGTGATGAGAGGCATTTTGGAATTTATAGAGGTGTTTAAGTGAGGAGCTGATGTTGAAAAACATGCAAAGCTGCTGAAAGCAGACCTTCTATTATCCAGCTAACCTGTCTTGTTTCTTCTGTAAAAAGGGATAGGAAAGAGATTTGTTCATTCTTTCATCTGCTGTTTTAGGTCATCTAATTTTGGAACTTAAAAGGTCAACAAATCTGTTACCACTAGCAGACAAACTAGGACTTGGTGTTGAGCTTTGGTGGAACATTTCATTTTAAGGAGTTCACAGGGACTGAACAAAATCTTCTCTCCCATAAAGGGGAGAACAATAGTTTGTTTGGTTTTTGTCTGTTTGTTTGTTTGTTTGTTTGTTTTAATACAGGAACAATCTTCTCTGATGGCTTTTAAGGAAATCATCAAATCCTGAGCTGTAAGGCAATTCACAGAGCCTTGATCCTCCTGGAAGCTACGCTAAGACACGTGGAAAGCAGGTTACTGATGACAACCAACATGGCTTCATGAAGGACAAATTGTGCCTGATATTTAGCGGCCTTCTACGATGGAGTTACAGCACTAGTGGATAAGGGAAGAGCAACTGACATCATCTACCTGGACTTGTGCAAAGCATTTGATAATGTCCTACATCCTTGTCTCTAAAATGGAGAGAGATGGATTTGATGAGTTGACCACTCGGTGGATAAGGAATTGGATGGATGGTTGCACTCAAAGAGTTGCAGTCAACAGCTTGATGTCCAGGTGGAGAGTAGTGATGAGTGGTATCCCTCAGGGGTCCATACTGGGACCAGTATTATTTAACAAGTTTGTCAGGGATATGGACAGTGGGATTGAATTCACTCCCAGCAAGTTTGCCAATGACACCAAGCTGAGTGGTGTGCTCTGGAGGGAAGGGATGCCATCCAGAGGGACCTTGACAAGCTTGAGAGGTGGGCCCATGCAAACCTCGTGAAGTTCAACAAGGCCAAGTGCAAGGTCCTGCACATGGGTCAGGGCAACTCCAAGCACAGATACAGGCTGGGCAGAGAATGGATTGAGAGCAGCTCTGAGGAGAAGGACTTGGGTGAAAAACTGAATATGAGCTGGCAATGTGTGCTAGCACCCCGGAAAGCCAAGTCCTGGGCTGCATCAAAAGAAGTGTAGCCAGCAGGTCAAGGAGGTGATTCTCCCCCTCTACTCTGCTCTCGTAAGACCCCACCTGGAGTACTGCATTCAGCTCTGGGGCCCCCAACATAAGAAAGACATGGACCTGCTCAAGCGGGTCCAGAGGAGGGCCATAAAGATGATCAGGGGGATGAAGCACCTCCAATTCGAAGACAGGTTGAGAGATATGGGGTTGTTTAGCCTGGAGAAGAGAAGGCTCCACAGAGACCTTCCAGCAGCCTTCCAGTACTTAAAGGGGGCCAACAGGAAAGATGAGGAGGGACTCCTTATCAGGGAGTGTAGTGACAGGATGAGGGGTAACAGTTTTAGATTAGATGTAAGGAAGAAATTCTTCACTGTGAGGGTGGTGAGGCAGTGGACCAGGTTGCCCAGAGAGGTTGTGGATGCCCCATCCCTGGCAGTGGTCAAGGCCGGGTTGGATGGGGCTTTGAGCAACCTGGTCTAGTGGAAGGTGTCCCTGCCCATGGCAGGGGGGGTGGAACTAGGTGATCTTTGAGGTCCCTTCCAACCCGAACTATTCTATGATTCTATGATCTGTCTTAATTTGTCTACATATGTACAGAAATTCGAGTTAGATCTAAACAGAATATTACATAGGAAAAAAACCCCATTGTGATGGAACCCAAAATGACTCATTTAGAATTCAATGAGTCTCTATGGTAGACACTAAACCAAATAACTAAAAAAACCCAACAAATAAATATTTTTTACCTCAGAAAGGAAACTGTGAAGGACTCATTCACCCCGACTCTTCCTGTCTTAAATGTATGGCGATCCAATTTGGAAGTGCTCACACACACCAAATCAATTAGTTAATTGAACCTTTGTTACAGACCTTGACTGAAATTTGTAATTTGACTGGAAATTAATCAGTCTGCATAGGCTTATGTTTCTCTGTTAAGACCTAGCTTAAATGGATGATCTCATCCAGAACCATGTTCTATTGAGAACTGATCTCTTTTGCGCAAGAAACCTATCACAGTGCAAGCTTCCAGTCTTCTAAGGCTATATCTCTAGATGTGAATTGTATTTTTCAAGTAAAATTAGTTAAGTGCTAGACAATGGCATTTGGAATGGAAAATATGTGGACAAAATTTTCCATATTGAATGGGAAGAATATTTTCTGAAAAGACTGAAGACTCTAAGGGATAATTTGTAGATAAAGTGGGGAGATATAGCCAAGGTGAATCATAAAAGCGATAGCTTTAATGAAGAAAAGAAAGAGTAGAGATTTTTTTCTTTAAAGTTTCATCTCCACCTTGTTATAAAGGGACAAACTTGCAAATGGGAATGCAATTCTCCCCTCTAGCATGGTGCCAAATAATTATATGTATCACTGTATAATTACGTACATTCAAGGTTCTCCTAAAAAGCTTGATTTATTCAGAATTGTAAAGCCTATGCTTTTGATTGTAAAAGGTCTTTGTTTCAATCCCCACTTACATAATAGCTGCCATCTTGGCTGACATTTAAGGCTTGAACTAGATATAGTCAAGCTGAAAGTGTAAACTGTTACAGCTTGAGCACAAGTTCCAGGGTTCTTTTGTTAGGGCTGGAATAGGCTCAGAACATCTGCAGATTGAGCACACAAGGAGGCCTATAGCACACAATCTTGAATGTACTATGAGTTCTCTGAGCATGAATTTTGCTGGAGCATGCTTTAAAACACTATACACATTCACAGCTCCTATTGGTTTACACAGATATAAGAAAAGGATAATAATTGTTTCAGAAAATCGGAAGGAATATCACCAACTTTTTTTTTTTTTTTTACAGTAATTATTTGTAGGGCAAATTCATCTCCCAGATAGTATTCCCAGAACTTAAATATCTGGTACAAAATATTAAACTAAAAGTCGAAGGTGGATGGAGGTGTGAAATTTGCCCATGACTGTGATGCAAATGATGGATAATCAATGAATGTGCTGCTTTTGCAAAAATATGAATCATCTTTGCAATGTTTTGTGATCAACTCTTTAAAGCAACAATGATCACTTATGTGCTTGTGTGCTCTGATGAGATTCAAAAGCTTGAGTACTCAGTAATTCTGTGGAGTTTGCTGGGAACTCATGACCTGTATATTGAAAACACAGCAGGTGCTAGTCTGTAAATGAGTAAAATTCCCAAATTTACATATTGCGCAATTTCTAAAATTTCTGCATAGCAAAAAAGGGTACTTGTATAGATTTACACAAACCCTTCTCAACCAGAGAAATCAAGGGCAACATTTCTTTGTCACCAAGGGTTCCAAGTTGAGCTCCTGAGGAAAGACTGAAAGTATCACCATATAGCAAGGTTGAAAAGCTATAGGGAAAATGGAGATGGGTACAAAACTAATCCATATAAACTGAAACTAAATAGAATGAAAAATGTCAGTGAGGTTTAACTGCATCACAATAATTTTTCTATGAGATATTTTCACAGAAGAGATGGTAGAATTAATTATGTCCAAATGTAAATGGACAAAGAACTTGAAAAAATAGTATCAAATAATATCCAGACCTGAACATATTCTTATTCAAAGAATTCTTATTCTTATTTTTCTCTATTTGAAAAAAAGTATAAACATTTTTTGTCATAGTACACTGTTCTCATTATCCATTTTGATCTCCCACAGAACTTAGAGGACTGAAGTGACCTGTAAAAGCTGACTCGAGTATTTTTTCTCTACTGGAGTTCATTGTGGTCACTGTTTGAAATGCGGCTACTCTGATGACTGAATGCTAGAACACATGTAGGTATTAGAAGAAAATACTTTGAAGAGAGAATTGTCTCAGGAAAGTCCCCTTTGGCAGCCAGTCATGTAAGGTAAGTCGATAGTTCAGTATTTCTGCTAGGTCCTTTAGACACGCAAAAGTCTGGTTTCTTTCCAGCATTTATAATAACTTTCTCTAATCAGTTTGTTTAAAATACTCCATCCTGTTCTAGAAGTTTAAAATCTTCTCTTTCTTAAACAGATTATAAATAACAATGTTATGTATCTGGGAATGACAACATCAATGCTTAGAAGACTCTGCATCGCCCATTTATCTGAACCATGTCTGCCCAGAAACATGACCTGCCATACAGCCTGGCTTTCTGTAATATGATAAGTAATGTACAGAGAAAATCTAAGGGTTTAGCTGTTATTTGCAAGAGGCAGTTTTCAGTAAATTCATGGTCATGATATAGGCAGGAACACTGTCACACACTTGTCCAGCCTGTTCGGTTGTGAGCCTACTCCTTGACATGATTTTATCTTAGGTTTTCTACCACTTCTCAGATCAAAGAATGCCATATAATTTACCATAAACAGTGCACAGATATAAAATGAGAAAAGGAAGGTGACAAAATGTACTTAATGTTTTACTGGAAGGATCTTGGATACAGCTGTAATGACAACGATAAGAGAAATTAAAGTGAATAGAAAAGAGCCAGCATGCTGGATTTGGTAGATTTCTGGTTTGCTGTCGAATTAAATTTCACATGTTTATAGGCAACCTTTTCTGGCCAAAGAGTTACACCAGAATTTTGTCCCACCTTTATCTATAATATAATTCATGACATTTTATTGATATGTAGGATTTGAATTAAATTGGCTGGTAGAAATAAGTATCATTTCCACAGCATAACTACACATGTGGTTCTCAATGACAACAATATTATAACTAATGTACTAGCAAACTGTACAAGACCTAACCACGATGCTTTTTATTTTCCAGGTGTCTGAACTCAGCTAGATTCATAAATCATGAATGTTGGACTCTAGAGGGTTTCTTGGTAACTCTGTCATGTAATGATGCTTGGCAAGGTTAATTTGCCTTTTTTTAAAGATCCGCATTTTAGATAGGAAACCAGTAGCATTCAAAGTCAGGTAGATCTTGATGTTGGCTACTACGAAGAGAACTGAGGCAACATTTGGTTGTGGTGGCTGTCAGGGACCAAATCATGAGTCTCCAGAGTTTTCTGCATGTTTTCATTAGGCTCACCAGGTGCAAGGGTTTTATACATGCATGAGGCTTAGAATGGGTGTGCAAAATACACACCAGTCTGTTAGCTGCATGTATGAGGTAAAGGACTAAAAGAAGCCATGGTTTTCTAATGTCAACATGCTCATTCTTCACAAGGTGAGCTCTGCATTTTTGTCCTCTTTTTCCTGTATTTACCTGGACACGCACACAGGTCACACAGCATAAAATATAGCTGAATGTTTTTTCACCATCATCTAAGGGCAATATAAACAAGAATTCCCTCAATTTGATGACAACACCACTGGGAGAGAATAAGGGAAATGCTTGTCCAAGTCTGTCAGTGATTGTTAGTAGAATACTTATGTTGTGCAGCGTCTCCTGCCAGGATGCACTGCTGTTCATAGCCATGCCTTGGCATCCTGAGTAGTCTTCAGAAGAACAAATAGTAGTCTTTGGCCTACACAGCCACAGATTGCAAACTAGGGACACTTTGCCCTAGCCAAGTCTGGAGGTGGTAATCTTTCAGTGATATCTCTGGAATAACTCTGATCCCTGCATGAAATCAAGGGCCCTTCTAGCCTGGTATCTGGTCTCTGAAAGTGACCAGCAGAAACAGTATAAATGGAAGGAGCATAAAAGACAGGGCAAGTACAGGATTATTATTTTCTTGCTATAACACTTCAGCTTCTATCATTCTTCCGACAAACTACACAAGTTTACTAACTTAACAGCCCCTAATGTCTCCATCCTCTACAAATTTGTTCCATACTTTTTTGGCTTTAGCTACCACAGCATCATATGGCAATGAATTTCGTACTCTAATGACATGCTTCTTTTTGTTTGTTTTCAGTTGGCTTCAAAATTATTTCATTGGTTCATTTTTACATTGTGAGAAATATAGAATCATTGTTTCCCTACATTGTTGCCTACATGATAATATTCACATCCTCCCTTCATCCTGTCTTTCTCTCTTTCAGCTGGCAAACAAATAACTTTTAAAATACTTTTATACACAAATATCTTTCTCCAGAAGATTTTTCCAAAGAAATATTGGCGAAGTCTGGACTTTTAACACATTAAGTTAGTAATTTTCAGAGAAAATTTAATTCTCTATCAATTCTGTAGACCTGCTGGTTTTCTTAAATGGAGCATGTTCTTTGCAAGTCTGTTAAGGATAGTCTCCGTAATTGGGTATTCTGAAGCCACTGTTTCTCAATACATGTCTAAAATTATATGATCTCACCATGGCAAAACAGTTCTCTTGAATAAAAATTTCTGGTACAGAGGATATTGCATTAGTGAAAGCAGTCATTATACTGTTCAAATTTGTTATATAGCACTCCAAAATAATCGCATTTGTCCCTTGTCACATTCTTGCATAGTCAAGTATTGATTACAACTCTACAACCCAAATGATATATATCATCACCTCTTTTTATGACTACCTTACATGAAAGAAACTTGGATTTTGAAAAAATAGCCTTTCTTCCACCTTTCTTGCTGGCTTCCTCCTATTGTGCCTGCTCTGATTTTACTGATGAATAGTAACCTCATGAGGATGGGAGGCTGAAAGAACTGCATTTTTCCAGCCTTAAGAGAAGGCTTAAGGAGAGATATGTAGACTAGGTCATCTACAACTACCTAGTGGCCGGCTGTAGAGAAAATGGAGCCAGACACTTCTTGGAGGTACACAGTGGAAGGATGGGGGGCAAGGGACACAAGCTGGAGCATGGGAAATTCTGACTAGATGTAAGGATAATTTTTTTTTCTTCCCTATTAAGAGATGCCCACAGGGCTTCATCCTTGACGACACTCAAAACTTTGACAAACAATTCCTTGTATACTTGTTTTAATTGGACTTGCTTTGAGCTGACCTGTTCAGATCACTTCCAACCTCTATGGTTATGTCATTTTATGATTGTGCATATCTCCCTGATGCAACTTTTGCCCACAGCTGAGCCATAAATGAGTTCCACATATTCATATGTAACAGCAGGTGGTGATAGTTTCTTACAGTTGAGGAATAATAATTTCTATAATGCACAACAGACTGTTTCTTACAAAATAAGTTAAAGGAATCAAGATGACCCCCTCTTCTCGTTACATCTGGGAGAAGAAAAGTATAAAGACGGGTAATTAGAATTTAACAGAGATTTCCAAAAAGGTCCAACAAGTAATGAAGGGATTGAGGAAGAGCAGCTCTTTTTATTCAAATGAGTGAGTTAAGACACAGAGAGGGATAGTTCAGAGTAGTTTTGACATGAATAGTCAACAGGAAATCTCCTTTAAGTAGCTGAATTTACAGCAGCAGGTTATGTCCTTCTGGTTTTGTTGAATCCCTGAATGGGTAACGCCTACAACAGAGTGTCAGCTCTGCTCTTGTAAGGGACCATTGATAATTTCCCTTCTCAGGATAAAGTTATCTTATGAATTGCCCTCTTTGCTTCTTGTCTTCAGGTCTCTTGTGTTCCAATCAACTATATGTATGTTCAGTTTAAAACAGCTACTTAAGAATAGATGGTATTACTTGCTTGTTGTCAAAATTTTTGGAGAATCTAGTGAGGAAAGAGAGGGGTAATATAAACAGGATTTTTTAGCTAAAATTCTGCCCCTTCCACAGACATCTGAAAGCTGAAACACCTGAAAAAGAAGGTACGTGTATGACCCTATTAAAAGCCTGACAAATGTTCCAAACCTTTTCTGGATATTGTTCCTCCCTCTACCAGAGTGGTATATATACCACTCCTGCATATATTGCTATTACCTTAGTAATGTTTTGGATCTCAGAAACTTTTAATAAAGTCAGGCAAGGCTCACTGTTTAACAGCAATAACTGGCAATTATCCACTTAGGGGGTTAGAAAACTGCCTTGAGAATGTAAAGTACACTACCAATCATATCTTTGTTATTTAATGGAGAGCTACTGTAATTTAGTTGGTACGACTGTCATGTAATGGGCCACAGTAAATTCACTTGAGAAAAGAAGACCAAAGACAGGATATATACCACTGAAATAGCTCTGAGGGTCCTAAATTTATATTTTCCTGTAACGCTAAAGAGGTTTTTCAACTCATTTTCCTTTCCAAAGCCTAAATTCTCCAGACCAAATAAACCATCACTCATAAATTCACTATGACAAACAAGGAGGCGAGTGTATGTACATGAAATATAGATTTAATAAATATTCCTCATATACAGGGAAACTGCTGATATGTGTATAGCCTACTGGTGTCCCATCATGGACCTTTCACAAAGTGTGACTGGTAATGTGCCATTCTTTTTGGTAAGGCTCCTGACAGCTGACTTCGTTACCTTATTTCAGTATTGCTTTTTCCTGATATACTAAAACATGCAGAGGCCCATATTCATGAGAATAGTGGGGAGACACACCTCAGAATCAAAAGATTGATCGCAAGTTATATTCAGTGCTGGAGGAAAGGTTGAAATATTTCTTATATTAACCAATCCATTTAGTAATGCCTAGTTCCAAAGTTTCCTCAGCTTATTAACTCTCAGGTCCACTTGTACCTTTTAATTATTAATGCAAGAATAAAACAATGTGGCCTTTTTCGACTGCTGAAGCTCTGCCAGTTCACTCTACATGTCTGTCTATCTAGATCTCAGTCCAGAACCTCAATCTTTGAATGCTTTATTAAAATAAGAAAAGAAAATACAGCTCTTTCTTTTTCCCCAGACTGTAAGCCTTCAGCTAAACTATTCAATAATATAGCATCTTTATTATTCACTGTATGATTTGTGCTTATATTATGATGCATTATTATTACACAATTAATCATAATGGCGATAGTGAGGAAGATAGAGAACTGAAGAAGTTCTGAATAGACCTGCTTCGAAATATTATTTGTACATTAAAACCAATTTTTTATTATTATCAACATTTTTCAGTAAAAAATATCTTCAACAATTGTTTTTATTTGAAAGAACAGCAAGATCATAGAAAATGCAATATAATATTACTTTTGGATTGCTAATTAAAATATTGAAAATTTTGGCTAAGGTGGGTATTTTCCTAAGGGAAAAAAAGGGGAAAAAAGAAGTCATTCATTCTTCACAGTACTAAGAAAGCTTTGGCAATGTATTTGTTTCTGTAATAATCTTGTTGTCTTGCCACAGATGCAGGAGAGTTCAGTTTATGGAGCAATTTAATAAATAGGGCTGGAAATCAAATTTCTACCATGTTCTGTGTTTTTATTTGACATAAATCATTACTCTTATGCACACATTCCATTATAAATGCAATCCTTTCTCACTTTACTCTTTAGTAATAGGTAACACTTTGTATGAAAGAATGTGGTTTGCCTTATTCTTATTTTATGCTAATTTTGTTCAAATGCTCCCTCAAAGACCAGTATCTGCTTGTAAAGAACCTACCACATTCTGGGATTAATATGTAGTTCAAAATGCACCAGTGATTGCCTGTATATTAGAGCTGGAATATTTTAAAAGCTACCGCATTCTAATTAGTAATATGAAAGATTCTTTACCTGGCTTGACTCTACAGAGCAGTGATTGCTGAAGAGGTTACCATTAATGTGAGATACAACAAGGGCTAATCAGGAACAAGTAAAACAATGTGTCACCTTACAAGAGCAATGATGATTTACTATCAGAATGCAATTGAATAACCACTTTCATCACCCTTTTGGTGTGAAAAAAAATACATATAAAAATATGTTGTCTTATTAAGTAACCCAAGCACACGTCTGTAAAATAAATCTGTTTTCTGAAAAAAAAGGCACTTAAAAAAAAAAAAGTCTTGCAACTCTGTTTGTGTAGTATGAAGGACACTTATCACATTCACAAGACCATTTTTTTCCTCTGGAATGTAGACATTAAAGATATTACAATTTCCAATCTACTTGCAGTGTAATTGATTCTTTGATGTCCGTTTTCTGTGTTACAAACATTAAACAACTTGTCTGCAGGTCAGTGATGATTTTTATTTTAGTGGGAGGTTATATTATTTTTTTCTGTGTAACTGATGAAAGCTTTCAGTTATTTATTTATTTTCTTGAGACCACAGTGTATGCCTTAAAATCCTATGTTCACTATAAAGGAATAAGAATTTTGAAGACACCTGACTTGGATAGGTTACTCTGTGCTTTCCTGACATCAGAAAGATACAGAAAAATTGCAGGAATGTATAATTAAAGGCATTGAGAAACTAAACCAATCAAAATATACATACAGATTTTTAGAAGGAAAGATTAGTCTGTATAAACAAGAGATGATCAACATTTTTTTTGTATTCTATAAAAAATGAAAAATATCAAAACATTTCCTGTCCTGAGTAATACTAAGAAGTCATCATTTTGAGAGCTCTTTTCCTAATTTAAAATGTGCAGACAAAAAGGTCTTGTGTCTATCAAACTATTTAAACATTAATGCTTTGGCTTGACCTTCAGTTCTTTTCTGTAATACTTCACTTAATTTTTGAATAAAAGCAATTTCTTATCTGGAACAAAGAATTTTCCAGTTTGGCAACATCAAAATGGTACATTTGAAACATTTGTTTTCAAAAATGTACTTAACCAAGAAATTTAATCTGAATCCTGACTGTTTCTTATAAAAATTGAGAAGGAGAACGAAATGAAGGGAAGAAAGTTTAAACACTCATTTCTTTCTTTCTTTCTTTTTTCTTTTCTTTTCTTTTTTTTTTTTTTAAGACTGTTTCTGGATATCTAGTATCTATAGGCAAAAAAGGATTTTTAAAAAAAATCTTGGTACAATAAGTATCAAGTAAATCATTATTAGAGTATGTATTTTCCAAAGAAGATAATTTTCTGATATTGTATTTAAAACAAATTTGGCAAGCAAAAAATTTGGGTTCAAGGACATAATGTGTTAATATCTATTTGATAATGAAAGTATCTCCAAAAAGAAAATGGCATATATCCTTTTCTTTCAGGTTTATCAAACAAACTGGAGAGTTCCTGTAAAATTCAAAGGAGAAAATAGTATTTTGATTGACATCAGGAAGCTGTTCTGGACAGTATCAAGGACAAATTCTTGCATTGCTAATAGCTTGGTTAGACTATTCTCATGGCTCAAGTATTAAGTCACTAAATGGTTTGCTTAGGAAGACATAGTAAAAAATAATAAAAAAAAAAAAAAAAAAACAAAAAAAAAATCAAAACCAGTGAGACAAAATGTACTATGGCAAAGATCTTGTTATCTGAAAGTTAGTGCTAAATCAGCTTAACAGGATTATATGTAGTAAACTCTTTGTCCATGCTCATTGGAATTTTTCCTTTAGTCTACCTGGTAGCCTGCTATTCCACTGTGGATCTTGGAAGACCATGTGCTAGGATGTGGATCTAGACATTAGAAACTACCCCTTTGACTCCCTGAAAGTCAAATCCAAGATCTTTAGAATCATGAGTTGTAAGCAAAGTAACCAGCCAAGAAGAAGAACCTATGATGATGTACTAAACTACCAAATTAATGTTACGGAATTCCTTTAACATGATTCTACAATATGCAGAAAGGAAAAACATGCTGTTATATAGGCTTCAAACTTAGACATATGTGCTGCTGGTGGTCCAAGTCTTGTGAATGTCTAACAGTTATTAATAATGTTGAAGCCAACATTAAGAAGTGTTGAACCCAACAGCTCCTGGCTTTCAGCAGGACATTTAATGGTACTAATTATTGCCTAGGTACCACTGATTTCCCTTAGCAGATAGAACAGAACCTACCATGAGAATATATGGAATGTAAATGTATGTAGTTTCTGAGAATATCTGGTTAATGCCTGTTCAGCACAGAGGATTAGAATAAGAAGGAGAAGTAGCACATTAAACACCCAGATATGCAAATCCTAACAAATGAGTTAAAGGAGGCACTACCAACAACCACAGCTCCCAGTTCACTGGCTGATGGACAATTGAAGGGACTGCTTGAAGCCCTGAGGAAGTTCAGTCAGAACCATCAGCAACTGATAAGAAGAGGGAAACAAGATTATCACGAATTTCAGGGGAAAGAGCAAATTTATTGTGGGATATTTGAAAAGGCTTGTGGTGTTGCGCAAGACTTACTGTGCAACATCTAGCGAAAGGGCAAAGGGCAGGCAAAAGGAATGAGCAAGCTGGATCAGGGAGAAAACATGGAAAATGGACAAGATGGGGGATAAAAATGTTACTTAAAGAAGGTACAGATCAGTGTGCTCTTGCCTAGCTAATCCCTCCACCTGATAACCAGTCTGGTCTTAATATCTTCTTATCCAACCCTACTCCTACTGGTTTTTCCTGGTGAGAGTGCTGGCTGTTGTGTGTGTGTGAGGATAGTGAATTTCAAGGTGGAGTAGCTAGAATAATAGTTCTCCTACCAGAGCAGCTACCAGAGAGACCAGGGGTCTGAGAGTCACCTACTGGAGGCACCACAGGTCTCTCCCACAGCAATGGCAGAGATTTCTTTGTGTTGGAGTGGGCATGGGTGCAAAATCTGATAGCAAACATTGAGCCTAATTGAGCAAGCACAAACAGGACCAAACCATATGTATTATTCATGTTTGCGTGAGTGCCGTCTGTCTCTGTGTGGTGCCCGTAAGGGTGTTCTCCTTGTGTTTGTGTTGATTAGTTCCTGTTTGACTACAGGCACGCTCAGCCTTGCTCTTGGCTGAACAGAGGGTCTGGGGACGGCAGCAGCCTGGCTGTAGCAGGCTGGGAAGGAGTCCCAGCCTCCCATGGGAGTCCTGGTGCCCAGCAAATTTGGATTTCCTTTAACATTGACCATCTGAAAATGTATAACAGAGTTAGCGTCGTACAAAGGTGCTAATTCACTATGGGCATGTCATCATTCAGTGCTTCACGTTAGCCAAAGCAGAGAATCGTGCAGGTATTCTGCAGGGATCACAGTTTCTGTTCTGAAGTTCTCCAGGTGTTTCTGCTGATATTTTGCCTTGTGGGTATAGCCATAAGTTCCAAAGCACAGAAGAGAATAGGTCATTTCCAAGCCTGCCGTGTGGCACGTGGACACAGTTCAAGCTCCATGCAAGGCCTTGCACCTAAACATATTGACCAAATGCATGAGAGCTACTGAAGGACAGGGCCAATGTAACATTTCTTCCTGATGGTCTCTTCTTTGGAAGTATGAAACATGGTGAGTGGCTTTCTAAGGTTAGCAAGCAAATTGATTATGAACTGGAGTTTTGTCTACCAACAGTTTTTAATATGTAATCTTGTCATGAGTGAACTAAAGTCATTAATAATACAGTAAGCAAAATGTGCTACAGTTAACCTTAAATTATAACTTACAAAGAGCGTTCTTGCAGTTTCTGCTATGATTTATGGGCTCAGTTTATTCTATGCAAATTCATGCACAGTTTCTAATAAGAGGGAGGAGGAAAGATAAAAGAGCCCTGAATATTTTATAAGCTTTTTCCACTTACCTTAATTTAGAAATATGAAGCTGAATATGTAAGTAGAGAATAATTACCTATTACTAATCTCCCACATAGTTTATCTATTTCAGCCCTGAACATCCTGAGCAATGCAAAACATAACTGTTTTACTACCTGTACCACTGTAAATATGATAATTAGGTATACTTCAGT
Source organism: Haliaeetus leucocephalus (assembly GCF_000737465.1). Classification (NCBI taxonomy): domain Eukaryota; kingdom Metazoa; phylum Chordata; class Aves; order Accipitriformes; family Accipitridae; genus Haliaeetus; species Haliaeetus leucocephalus. The sequence goes on from NW_010972578.1 coordinate 1,499,352, forward strand.
GCTAGTTTTTGCTGATACATGAGAAGATAGACACTGTAATATAATCAGGCAGTGCTTCGCTATTGTTTTATATCCCTTTTAAAAATAATATACCTGCTGTTCAGTATTTCATTCATTGGACACAGTAAAGTTAACTTTTAAGAGGATGATGCCCTAGATAAGTTCCTTGAGTGTGCTTTTCCAGATGCAATCCTTAAATTTTAGAAATGGTGTAACAAATTTGGGAAGAAATCCATGCGAACGGCTGCAGCAGAACTCAGTACCCTTTGCTCTGTAGCACAAGTACTTCAATACTCCGTACTCAGTTGAGAACTTGGCTCATAAAGGCACTTGGGCACCTATATCATATATTAGACAACTAGTTCCAACAGAGCAACATGCAAGCCATCTAGGTCTAAAAGAGCAGTATGCAAACCCTCTTCCCATCTGTTTCTCCTGTTCCTGAGCTACTTAGGTATGATTGATCAATTCTGAAATTTAATCAGTAAATTGTTAAGCCTTTAGGTTACCTATCAGATATGCCACCATCTTCACTCAACTCAGTGTTTCTCTGGAGGACAGCCATAGTCCCAAATCCTCGTGCTATCAGTGAGTTTCATCCAATGACAATACAGCGGAAGGTTAAAATCTGCGGCTTGCATTTCAATTCAAAAATCTGAAGGAAGCTAAAGTTTTCTTTCATTGTTACTAAGTAACACTAATAGGAACGTAGATGGGGGGTCCACTGATGGTAATTGAAGACTCCCAAGAAAGAAAAACATACTGATGATTTTATTCAATGAATAAATACACGTTTGGATCCAAGAATCCCCATTTTTCCAGAGAACCTAACCTGACAGTGAAGATTCCCCTGGCTTATACTTTTTTTTGTCTCACCATCAATAGAACTCTCTCCAACTTTGAAGAATACTGGAGTTAATCACCTATATTATTGCTCTTTAAATTATCAAAGAAAGAAGGAAAGAAGGAAGGAAGGAAAGAAGGGGGGGAGGGGGGAAGAGAGAGAGAGAGTCCTGGTTTATCCAAAAGTGCAATGAATCAGCTTTATACTGAATTGTATTTTTCATTAGTTAGTGAACAAGCCAAAATGTTTTTCTGTTATGTCCACTTCTAGCTATCACAATAAATTAAGAAAAACTCACAAATGGCAAATAGACATCCTCCAATCAGGGGAAAAAAATAATTTGTTTTCCTGTAAATCACAATCTCATGTTGCATTTTTCACTCCCCTCTCCAAACTATTTGCCACTAAGTATTTTTCATGCACTTGCATATCTAAAGCATACTAATACCAAGAGCTATCTCCCAGGTGAAACTTAGATATGCAGTAGTCTTTAGCTTTTGCTGGGATCCTAAAAGACCAATAGCTGTCTTTTCTGGTTTGAGTCTCATGGCCTCAGGTAGTCTTGTTTGCCACACCTAGCTCAAGATATCTATTTTGTGATGCTTCCTGATGTTTAGAACCTGCCTAAACACTGATATGACCCCCAAGGTGGATTTTTTCTTGCTACTTTTATCTCTGAATCTGGAGCCAGAACTGTCTGTCTAAATGTGGCTACTGAAGTTGGCTTCACTCAAAGGCCAAAGAAGAACATCTGAATCAGAACCAACGTAATTTTATTTGGGGAAAAGCAAGAACTCCCAGTTTGGAACTGCACTTTCTGTGACATATCCAAAAACCGGGACCTGTAGCATCATGACAAGTGTTCAGAATACCAGACGTCCTGACGTATATGCACAGTTCAGTCAGTCAGTGAAGATGGAGTGTTAACTTTTGAGAATACCATCCCTCTTAATGCATCTGCTCTGGTTATCTTTTGTTTGAGGAGGAAGAATATATTTCAGATTTGAGTCTTGAGTGAAATTTGAGGGGGGAAAAATAACCTAAAAAAATCAAAACTCTAATATTATTGCATGCTCAGAGTTCACTGGGATCCTTCTAGAAGATTTTTGTTGAGTGACAGCTATAGCCAGTTAGTGATCAGCAGCTTTTCCCTGTGGCAAATTCATGTTTCACTGGACAGCTTACCAGTTATTGAAATTTTCCACTGATAACAGAACACAACCAGTTATCCTGGATATTTTATTTGTGCTTTAACTGGAGGGTGAAAAAAAGAAAAAAAAAAGTTAGCCTCTAGCTCTTCAATGGCATGCAAAGGCTATTTCTTTTCCCACTGGGAAGCAGCAAAAGTGGCTTGGAGTGAAGAAACCCAACTTCCTTGGCTTCATCTCCCTCTCAGGACTTATGAGAGTGACCCTGAAAGGTATTAGATGCTCTTTTCCCAGCAGACTCTAGCCACAGCTGAATAACAATTCCTTCCACCTGACTTTTGGCAACTAGCTGAGCTACCTAAATTATCAACATATTTGCCCTCTGGCTTTTACTATAGTTGGTGGAAAGAAATAATCATCTCTAGATATCATATTCCTATGCTCCACTTTTAACTCCTAAAGCAAAAAAATGATACTAATTTGGTTTATAATTTTAACCTTAGTTAATGGTATAATTAACAGAATGAAAATCCATATAGAACTTGAAAATGAATTCCTAATTCTTAACTCTTCTATAAGGTGTGTAATTACATTTGTGCAAAATGACCCATGAGTCATCCCAGCTGAAACAGCAGCAACAAAGTGGCATGAACACTAGCATACTTTGTGAATTCAGTGAAAGACTTCTTAAACAACAACCTTTACACAGAATATGCTTTTCTGAAGGCTACAAAAGCTTTAAGTCATTGATCAGTTGTTTTACTCAGGGCTGTCCCAGAGACTGATGCGGTTTTTTCTATCTGTCCTTCTTTTGTTCAAGAATGTTTGTCGAGTAATATCTCAGAGTTTTCACCTTTTGTCCAAAATTCCCATACATGTAGAAATGCTTAAAATGGCTACAGAGCTCCTGAAAGCATCTAACTTCTTATGCTTTCTGGATAACTACAGGTCAAAATTGGTAGCTTTACCTTCAGACTGCTCGGAATACACGCTGAGTCACTTGGGAACTTTGGCTAAAACAGTTTGTCAGGTTAGACTCAGGAAAAACCATTGAGAAAAATGCAGCTCTAAGATATCCATATGATGAATTGCTTCATACAACAAACAGAGGTTCTAAGTTTCATCCATGCTATTAGTACCGGTTACTGTCTTGGTCACCCCGACATGCTCCTGAGCTCTGTCTGGAAGAGCACTAGGTCTCAGGGGCCAAGTACCAGGGACCATGCTGACAGATGGCCTGAATGGGCAATCATGAGGCTGTACTCACCCTTAGTGGGGTTTATTAACACAGAGCTACCCTAAGCAACTCAGGGGCTGAACTTACTGGGCACTCCTTACACAGAACCCTTGTCTATCTCCTTTTCCAAAGATTTTTCATTAAAGGAAAAATTCAAAAGGTCTCGGTTTGCATGGAATAAAAACATATTTGGAAATCACGGCAAGTGTATGTACATACGTGTACATGTTGTTGTCAAGTGATGACTTTCAGCCTATCTGTGTCTTGCTGATGAAGGTGTCAGCACTTGACAGCTCTCAGTCTCCATTCCCAGATATAGTAATAAAGCAGAAGCTGGTAAAGAAAAGTTGAGCACACCAGGCACTAAGAACTTCGCTGGAGATTGAAAGGACTGTCATTTCTAACTGGAGAGGAACAAGAATCTTACAGGATCAGACCCATCGGTCACTGGAAGAGAGGTGGGAGAAGACGTCAACTTATTGCACTGATTGCCAATGACTGGAGAAAGAACAAACAGGCTTATTAGCCCCAGTTTTATGGTGGAAAATTAATATAACCTGAATCCTTGGATGACTGGAACACAATGAATGTCTCTCTCTGTCTTACACACGCTCATGCGTGCACACATACCTTCACTCTTTTTTCTTTTTTCTTCCTAAGATGTAACTGCTCTGGGAGAAGGAAGATTGCATTTCTTCGACAACTGCATTGTTTATAAGAAGCTGTCGGTATTGATCAGTGGTTAAGGCCAACAGAAGGAAAACAGTTTACACTTTCCATTTTAAATGTGCGAAGACTAAATAATCTAACAACCAGTGCTGGCCAGCAGCTCCCTCTCACTTGCATTTCCTTTGTTGCCTCATATGTGGTTGAGTACTATACATCTCCCAAAGGAAACCTAGCAACTGGATCTCCAAACCACAGTGGGTGATAGCCCCTGCTCTTTCCCACTGCTCCCCTAGCCTCACAATTATATCTCTGCAATAATAATAAAACACAACAAGTTTTGTTGCCTTAAATGTTTGCCTTATATGAAATGAGGACAGGAGTGGGAGCATAATGTGTATGTGCATAGGAAGTAGGTGTGAAGTAGAAACTCCATGTTTTGTTTTGGGTTTTTTTCTGGCTGAAGACGAAGAGGGTAATACTTGTTTCATTTCCCTCCATTTCAAAACAAACTTCTCTTTTTTGATTTAGTTCACTTTAAGAAGTTAAATTAACCAAATTTTAGTCAAATCTCAATAGTTTTATGACCTCTTGATCTGAAAGAACTTGGTTTTTTTTCTGCCAGGGGAAAGCCAATCCAAAACGTTTTTTTTTGGCTCTCCCCCAGACTTAGATTTTTAGCTCTTTCTCAGGCCATAATGTAGAAAGGGAATTTTCTGGCATGCAGGTGTTGTCACCTAAAGTAAACCATTCACTAATGCCAAAATAACAACCACAGATCATACGTTTAAGAAGTGCAAACTTCATTTAACCTGCATATAACTTCTGGAGCACCAAATTTTGCAGAACAGTGTTTGAGCTGCTCAATTGAATTTGTGTGCATGAAAGCTAGTGTATACCACAGGGAGTTCATCTTTTTGATTTTCCTGGCTTATTCTTATTACAACTGATCCAAAATTGGAACTTCTTGAATAACTGAATGCACTGGGGAGCATTGAACATAAATGTGGCTAATGAAAAGATTTGCTAGCCATAGCAATTCCAAACTCAGACAGAATTCAAGGGGATAATTTATCTGTTGATTATCCCTAGGGGTTTTGAGTATTTCAGTGTAAAAGGAACAAAAAGAAAGCAGTTTTTGAAACCAAATGGGTGCAGCAGGCAGGGTTCATATATGAATTTCTGTGGGAATAAAAAATAAAGGTATTCTCTAAGGGTTAAAATGCCACTGGCCTGTTCCCCAGACACCAAGACAGACTTTTTAATTTTCCCAAATGTGTAAAGAGGATGAGAGGGGGAAGAAACAAAAAAGGAAACCTACGTTAAACAAAACCAGTGCTAGGAGGGAAATGAGAATGCCAAGAAAATGGTGGGTATAGATGGTACCTGCCAACAAGTCAAGCTGTTTGATAGCACTCCTATGTAGACCCGAGGGGGGAATTGGTAATGCAAGAAAGAAGGGTTAGCAATACCTTCCAGGGCTTTTATGAGGCTTACTATCGATCACAAACCTTTGTTGTCGAGGAAAAAGGTAAAAGAATATCTAGATAAATTGGAATTGACAAAGCTAGGCAACTTAGAGAGAGAAATCTCTTGAGTCGCCTGTAACCAAAGAAGAGATATTGAAAGTGATACAATCAATGTAGCCCAGGAAGACCCTGGGGAAAAATGACTTTACCCATCAAGTGTCCATAGTTGGAGGCATGTGGCTGGTATCAGGTTTTTTTGGATGATGTGCTCACTGAGGCTTCTATCCCTTCTATATTTCATGCTGTAATTTCAGGATTTATTTGGGATCAAATGGAGACCGTCTTAATAACTTACACAACTCTACAGTCCCTTTCAGTTTTAGGGGATCCAGCAGTCTTTTCAGCATTAGGAGAGAGATCTAAATTTGCATGGGACAGTTGTAAAACAGAGGAAAGGGAAAATGGGGGTACTTTGTGCCATCCATTTATTTGCTCCTCCAGAGGAACAAAGAGAGGTTGAGGATACCCAAAGAGTAAAAATGCCTTCAGAAACAGCTCTTAAAAAGAGAAGTGGGTCAAAATGTGTAACTTAAAAGCCACTGAAAGAAAAGGAAGACAAACTATAAACAGAAGCAAGAATGAGGCAGGCTATTGAATTCACAGAGCTCAGAGTACTAGAATAAGGAAGGAAAACCATCATTTTCCACCAGCCTTGAGTTTTTATCCTTCATTCATAAATGAGGCTAATCTCCCTAGTCTATTCTGCGGTCATTGTTGGGAGACACATTTGTTTGGAGACCAGTTTACAGCCAGACTTTAATCTAAATCCTTTCTGGATCTCTGCTCTCTAAATTGACAATTTTTCATTCATTATAAAGGGATCATAAGGATTCTAGCTTGGCAACTTAGCTGGACAAATCAAGAGATTCTAGCTGTATAGAAGTACTGCACTTGAGCCACAGACTCAGAGACACATTTTAGGAGCAGATTGAAACAATTCCTCCTCTTCATACCTGAATAGGCCACATAGAACAGTAGGAATCTGTTACTGGTTAGGCTAAAAAAGTAGATTTGTTTAATTTTTGTGAGTTGTTTGAGCTTGTGAGGGTAGATTTAGAGATCTTAGGTGCAATATGTTTTCAACAGATTTTACAGTAATTCAGTAGATTTTACGGTATTTCAGTAGATTTCACAATATATGCACAGCTTTGCCCTAAGTTGTAATGATAGCCCTTTTCTATATATCAGCTGTGGTTTTCAAAAGCAAACTTAAGTAGCATTTAATCTTGAGCATGGATTGCATATAGTATGGTACCTTTTTTAGCAAGATCTCAACTTTGTCTGCTGCCAGATAAAGAAGGGTATGCAAGCAATCTAAGTTTGAACAGTCAATAATGGCAACAAAATGTGTCCACGCGTCTTCTGGGCATATTTAAAAATGGACCAGAGGAGTCCCCATCCCTCCAAGAAATCCTGAGATCTTGTAAGTGTCATATAATTGACTCCATCTACTGACACCCATTAGTCCAGGTGAACCAAAACCCCCGTAGGAAAAGTTCTCCACTGTTGACTGTTGGCCAAGGAGAAAAAAGTGACAAAATGGCCAAGGACTCATCTGTATGTCAGTTCCTTCAGCAGTCTGCGGGACAGTTACATTTTGACATGGGGAGAAGGGGGCAAGGAAGCAAGTGGAACAAGGGGACACATGCAAGTCTTGTGGAGTAATTAGAGAACAAAGGAGAAGAAACTGTGGATAGCTAAGCTGGATTCACCTCCCTTTAAGCAGTGGCCTATGGTTCCAAAGATACGGCTACGCCCATCCCTCTCCATCAGTTACAGAGGGAGCTTAGGATATCCATTTCCTACCTCAAAGACTCAGTTGTGCACTTAAAATCAGGTGAGAAGAATCTAAGCCTTTATTCATATAAACTTTGGTCTATTAAAATTAGGTTAACTCTCCTAACCTCAGTTGACCCTGCCACAGCTCCCAGCCACTCTGGGTTTCCCACACAGAACTGAGTGCTTACAAGGGGGAATTACTGCTGATGAAAGATCCAATGGGCAAAGTGAATCTTCAGGTTTTCTCTCTCTCTTTTTTTTTTTTTTTTTTTTAATTTCCCTGGGAAGGGAGCAGACAATATTATTTCAAAATTTTTCTTCAGCAGTGTTGTGACAGCCAAATCAAGACCTCTAATCTTTGCAAGAAAGACTATACACATATGTTTCTGAGTCCATACCTAGTTATCTGTATCCATGTGAGGATTCACCCACGTCAGTCTTAAGGTAAGGACCAAGGCACTGCGACTGGTACAATTTCAGGAGAATACACAGATCTGCGTATAACTTTGTGCTGAAAGGTACAAAATTATAGCTTCTTTGGAAGAACAGCCATGGCTAGAGTAGCCCTTAGGGCATAGAACACTGCTGTATCAAATGATACAGCCTCAGCATGTGAATATAAGGACCATAATATTGAAGGTTTTACATAATTTCCTGGCAGAGACCAAGCTGCAGTGATTTAAGCACTTGTTTGCCTTATCCAGGGCCATTTGCCTATGCTGCTTTTAGCACCAATGATGATATACTAAAACCTTTTGTTTGTGGGGGTACAAAATAAGAACTTATCTCCTAATAGCAGCAGTTTTGCTATGTTTATGTCAGTGCTGCAGTACATGAGGACTGGCATGTCTCTGCTGATTTAAATTCTCCTGAATACAAGCCTTCCAGAGCTGTAAATAGAGAAAGGTTAAGGCCAGATCTTCCAGCTCAGATGAAGTTGCTTCATCATTTATTATTGTTCAGTTACAATCAAATCATTGATGTTCTCAACGTTGCTGGGGCTACTGCATGATGCAAGCCACATGAGTGAGATAGTGGGAAACAAAGAAGAGAAAAATAATAATGTAGAAAAGAATAGAGCTCTTAGCACTTGCATACACAATCATATGGGAAATAAAGCCCAGAATGGTGCAGCAAAACTATGCTTATTTTTTTCTCTTTCCCCTTGTTCATGCATGATTTGAAAATCGTTTGCATGAGAGAGGAGGAAAAATAAAGTTAAACATTCTCAGGAATGTTGAGATGTCAAAGTGCAGCTTTTTTCCCTTAAGCATATAAAATATTAAGAATGCTCAGCAAAAGCCAATAGGGAAGCTGCTTAGATAAGAAGATGAAAACTTAATTTTAATGCACAGAGGACTAACTCATACACTTCTAGTACAACCTCAATAAATTTTAATATTTTAGTATTTAAAAGTAGTGTCTCTCCAACAATATATTAAAAGTTGCCTGTGTCTCTTTTTACTAACACTCTAAGTTGTTTTGTTTCTCTCTTTGCCTCTCTTGCTCTCATTCTTTCTTTCCAACATGTATAAGGGAGTACCTTACATGCATTTGCTTCTTGGTAACTATCAGTCTAGGGTGATCAACGGATTCCTGCCTTTCATAGTGTGGTATTTCTTCTATACTCCTCTCACATTGGAGAATAGAGGGTTCTTGCAAATAAATAGAGGCCAAATTCAGTGCACTGAAAACACTCATCTTCAACAACAGCCCAGCAAAGTTGCAGTGGAAGATTGCATAGATGTAGTCAGAGTACTTCTCAATTAATTACTTTGAAAAAAATAACACATAGGAGCCAAGGTTTCAGTGCAGAATGCAAAAATGCGGCCAGGAACTCAAGTGAAGATAAATGTGTTTAGGCCAAGCATCTCCATGGCTTTGTGCCTGTATTATCGTTACTGTCTGAATTATGTAGTTTAAACCTACCTCATGTATATCTGCATGGGTGAGATGCCCCATTATAATACAATATAGACATGCTTGGAGAGGAAATCCTTATCTTCCAATTAAAATGAAAACAAAACCAAAGAAGAAAGTGGAGAGAACAAAAAAAAGAAACAAATTCTTGATTTACACATTAGTAATGTACAGAAATGGCCCTAGGAAAAAGGAAAAACAACTTTAAAAATAAATTTAAAAGCTACAAGTTCTGTGCTGATTTCCAGGTGGATCCCTAAAGATCAAGGAATCTTCTTTTACTTCTAACACTGCTTCTATAGGGTGCCTGGGAAAATGTACTTACTATAGTCATTAACTGCTCAGCTGTCAGTGAAAGAGGTTAAATTGTCTGCCTTATACCTCCATTTAGGCATTTATCTCCACCACCACATACCTGACTCATTTTGTAACAGAGCTAGCAATAGGCAAGTCATTTTTCCTGCATTTCCCGCCGTAATTTTATTTGAAAGCAGCACAGATTTAAGTTGATGTGAAGAGAGAACTCTCTGAAACTAGGTTCCTTTTATCTGAAGAAATACTCTCTTTATTTGTAACTAATAATCTTAGACATAACTGGATAATATATAAAGAGAGCAGTGCACATTAGAAAAATGGACGTGTGTGCTATATACAAATATACCAGCCTTTACTGATCACATTTTCCTCTTCATCATACTAGATTTCCTATTTATCATACCATCATAGTACTTAGCAAAAGAAAAGATTGACTAAATACTATCTGTAATGTTATGACAGAGAGGGCTGGTTTTTGGTTTTTTGGGGGTTTTTGTTTTGTTTTGTTTGGTTTTGTTTTTTAAGCTTCATTCAAAACAGCTTTGGATTTTAGAATGATTTTCAATTAGAGAGAGATTTAGGAAAATACAAATATTTCTGATGATATGTGTAACTTCTTTAAAAAAAGTAGCAGTACTGCTGACTATGAGCATTTCCACAGGAAACAGCTCTTACATGTTCAAATGTGTAGAACAAGTGAAAGCACCCTACAATAGCATCATACAGAACCCCCCAAATATAATCTAGTCTACTATTATTTCCTTTTCTTTCTTGACACTTTGGGAAGAGTCAGTTTACCAATGCCATCCAAGTGCTTGTTTAATTAAGTGTTTAATAGGCAATGATGTTTGTAGAATTTCTTAAACTATTCTACCTAAATAATGGTAACTGAAATGCAGCCCAAATATTCCTTCCTCTCGAGTGCTTTACAGTCACTTAAGATCAGTCTAATAATTCTTCTTTTGTATACTTGCAATTTTTTATTACAATAGAGTCCGTCTTTTTATTTTTCCAACACCAAACAATTCCTAGCATTTTTCTTTAATTGCTTATTGTACACTTTTTTCTTTCTTTCTTTTAATTTTTTTCTTTTCTTTTTTTTTTTTTTTCCCTCCTTGTATTTAGGTGTCTGATCCTGTTCGTGACATTCTAAGAACAATCTCCTTAACGAGGCAGCTGTTTATGAAACAGAGCTCTCTGGAGTGTTATTATCATATGAACTCTGGTAAAAATATATCTCTGCTCCAGAAAGCCTAGTTCAGACACATCCAAGATGGATATGTAAGGAATCAGGCTAGAGATAAAATGTTCTGATGAAAAATGTTTGCTTGCTTGTATGTTTTTCCTTTGAAAAATGAGTGTTCATTATATTCAAACTTGTATGTAGGGACTGTCCATTTTCATGATCTTTCTGATTTTGGAAAGCAATAGTTTGGAACAGAATAATATATTTCTTTTAAAATCTCAGTTCAGACCTAACCCTTTCCTTTTGAATTGGTATTTGAATTAAAGTAGAATTTGAGTGGCATTTCAATTTATAATGCCAATTTGATACAGAATTTATGCTTCACATCAACTTTTCAAAATGAAACATTTCTTTTCAATCTACATTTTTATTCAATGTTTCATTTTCACCTGTCAAAATATTTTGTTTTAATTGAAAAAAATAAAGCTACTTCACACTTCTGTATCAATTTCTTTCTGAAACTTAGTTTTTTATCATTCTAACCCGGTGTATGTATCAAAAAATAGCTGTAATAGAATTTGCAAATACACAGAAATGCTATTTTAACTAATTCAATTTATTTTTAAAATTAAATAAATGAAATTGCTATAAAATTCTGAAGAGAAGTTTGGAATGTTCAAAAAAATACCTTAATATAACTACAACAATTCCTAAAGTAATGTTTAATTTCCCTTTGATGATCACTGAATATATTGGACAGGTTTATACAGATGTTATACACATCATGATGAAGTGGGTCTTAGATGCCTACATGATATTAAAACACTATGAAAAAGTCCTTTAAATTCTTTGTAAAATAAGTAAATTTTAAAATAAATATAATTATTATAATGGAGTGAGTTCTTTGCATAACTTATAAACCAGAAAAAGTAAATAGTTAGGATTGAATTAGAAGTAAAGAAGCTGTAAATTTTAGTATTAATATTATTTATGTACCTATTGAAATCTGAATGACATTACAATTGGTATTTTTTAAAATTCCTTACAATTCTACCTGCAGTTTGGATTGGGTTTTTTAGAAAGATGGAGAAGATATTTTTGTTACTTTTTTTTTTCTTTAACCATAAGGTTTCAGTCTTATTTTCCAATTTGTAATTAACTTTTTTAAAGAGCAGTTTCATGTAGGAGTTCCCCAACAAAATAAACACATTTTGAAAATAACAAATTAAAAAGAAAACCAATGTTATCAAGCATATTTATCTGAGCAGAAGCAGTAGGAATTATTTTTGTTATTAGCGAAACCAATTTGCTCATCTTCCAATAGCAGTGTCTCTAAAATAGGATTAACTTTAGGTCACAGTCTTAGTTGCAAATTATATAACTGGAGAAATTATATACCATATAGTACAGAAAAATAAAAAAAAAAATAACCCTTACTCCTGTTTATCTTTTTTTCCAACTGCTTTGCTTACATTCTTCATAAGAGGGCCTAATACTGCCCTACACACATATTGTGGACAATATTTTGCACATGAACTATAGTAATTGATAACTAAATGGTGCCCACATAAAACCCAAGCCTATTAAAATATTTACAAATCTTAGCAGAAATAAATATGCATAATAGACTTCATCCTATTCTGACAGCCATTTTGAGAAGCTCTTTTCTATTTGCACAATGAATTAAAGCAATTATTGTTCATTCTACTGTAAGCCCCAGAGGCTCCATTATGTTACATAGTCTAGAAGGGCGCATAAAAATACAGTCCTCATCCTGAAAACTTTACTGTGTGCATAGGGAGGAAAGAAAAAAAAAAAAAAAAAGGAAAAAAAAAGACCAATGAAAAATGTACAAGAAGTGAACTGATATTCTCACAGCTGCATAGAAGAACTTTGGAACCACCAAGGAGAAAATGGAGGTTTACTTTCCTCGGTACAGTCTTCAGACCTAAGACCACAGCTCAGTACTTAAGGATAAATTAAGAAATGAGACTTCATTAGCATTTTCTTTGTTTTTAAACAAGAGTGGCTGACTTCCCAGACCAGGTGGGGTGGGTGACATTGAGCACATGTTCTTGACTCTGCCACTCACCTTTTCTAGTCCTCTGAGCAGATTTAGCACTCAAGAGAAACCAATTCTCTGCAGATCCCAGCCTGAGAGCGAGCTGACATACACACAGGACGAGGACCCTGGGTAATGCAGGAATGAACTGACTTGACCATCTAAACCCATCCTAGAGATGTTCATTCGCTCCACCAAACCTTTTTACACATGTACCTGCAGCGCCTGTGTTAGGAGATAGTTGTTCTAGACTACCTGTTCAACACATGCAGAGAAGGGCGTCACTGGATGGCAATTTAGCCCTCTAGAAGGTCTCATTTTCCAGAATAAAATTCTGGAAAAAAAATAAAATTTCCATTCCTGGCCTCTAAAACTGCATGTGACATCTAGAAACTAAGTTGCCAACAGGGTCACTACAGGTAAGTCTATTAACAGCTGGAATTGCTCTAGCCTGGAGTAACTTGATATTGTTGAGAGCAGTGGTAGATCTCCACTAATATCCACATAGGTTGGATTTTGTCTTTCATTAAAAAGAGAATGGTTTTTATATCTATGCTCATATACATTAAAAATTAATACTGGGCATTTTTCTTGCAAATTTCTGTTGATATAAAAACATACAGAAGGATGCGATGCTGAAGTATTTAAAAAAACTCAGAATATGACATTGAATGTTCAGGGTTTTCTTAAAGGTTTTTTCGTGGTATTTACTGAAAGAGAAAAGTTAAACACAAAAGGAATCACTTTGCCTTAATCAAAACAGAGCTTACAGTTTGGCTGGAAACTAAATATTTTTGAAACTAATTGCAGGAAAAATGTTTCAAGTAAAACATCAAGTAAAACATTTTTTTTTTCTAATCTGGAACAAGTAGAAATATATGAAAATAGTGGTATTTTTTGCAAAGAAGATATTCTGATCTTACTTCAGTCTTGTCTTCCAGATGTATGCATCTTTTTTTGTTGTTGTTATTCCAGGCCGGTATTTTCAAGCAGTGTTTCTTTACTGTATAAAGCAACTACTGAAACAAGTCCAGGAAGTTTTACATACAGAAATCACTGTGCCTTTCACTCTCTTCATTGTTCCTTGTAGTCCTCCTTCTGCTTCCATGTAATTTGCTACTCTTGTAGCCTCTTATGAAGCCTGTCAAACACTAATTTTTAGTAAGCAGTTCTCTAAATTAATCACATACAACTAGTCAGTTCTCTTTCCCCTAGAATTTCACCAAAGGGGAAAAATATAAAGTAAAAAGAGATAGTTTCGTATTGCCATTTTGGTTTACTTCTTTTGTTCTTTTCCATCTCTTATTTTCATGCAGCTTACTTTGACTGGCAAGAGAGAAACATTCTCCAATTAATGTATTCTTTAAATGATGCCTTTTTTATTTTGACTGATATTGTTTTCAGTATGTTCTTAAAGTCAAAATAGAAGGATTATTTATTTTTTTATTTATTTATTTTATAGAATGGGGCTTGAGAAGGTCAGAACATTCAATTACAGCAAAGGCTGGTAAAGTCTCCATGGACAGGGCATCATTACTGGAGTTTTTACTGCAATCCAACTGTCAGCTCCTGAGTGTAATTTCCTCCTTTCTGCTGCATGCAGAGAATTCTTGGAGATAGAGGGATATTTTAAAAACATTATCTTCTTTACCATATACTGCAGAAATCAACCTCTGCAGCCTTCTCCCACTCTCCAGTGAAGGAGAAGCTGAGCTCTCCCTTTCTGCCCCATGCAACAGATAATGGGGCATGCCCCCCGGAATGGTATGTGATGGAAATGGCCTCCGACAGTGGAATGGATTAAATCAGATACAATAATCTCTGCCTGCAGTACTGCAGTTTGTTTCTGATGGTCTTTATTTAGCACACAAGATGAAGAAACGAGAAACTTGTGTATTGTTGATCTGGACATCTAAATAGTGCAAGAATTGGAAGGAAAAATTAAAATTTATTTCCCAAATAAGATTTATCTTCCATTGGGAAAAACAAACAAGCAAAAAACCAAAAAAAACAGTTGTTCTTCGGAGTGAGATTGGGCTTCCAGACTAAGACATTCAAGCTCAGTTGTCTACATGGAATTTAGGTGTCTATGCATTTGTTACCGTCCCTGGAAGGGCTGGTCAATACAGGCATCAATTTTGTTTAACTACACATGTGTATCCAGTAGCATTTGAGATGTGTTAGGGTATCAGAGCTATCCACATGGGACTGGTAGATATGTTGTGGGACTATGGAATACCCTTGGCTTTCCAGACCATTAGCTGGAGACCAGATAAGGGTGCCTTAGGCCATCATGGTTGTTTCTATGCCCTGTGTTTTAAAAGTTGAAGCAAGCCTCACTGAATGTACTATTTAGAGCTCCACTGAAAACTCTAGTTCACATGTAGGCACTTATGCACTGTCTTAATTTGGTTTAAGCTGTGAATTGAATCTCACCCCTATAAAAGAAGCATGCCGTGTTTATAATCACTGGGGAATTTACACATTTTTCAATGGTGAATCGAAACTAAGACTAAAGAAGCATTCCCTGGAGGTAATGTTCTTTAGGAAGCTGCCTAGGTAAACAGGTTTTAGCTTAGCAAACTTGTTAGATGTCTACATTTTGGAGGGATGAACACAGGCGATTGTGGCTGGGAAAAACAACTAAACCAAAACTGGTTAGTTCAAAGATGGTTTCCATTACCATCAGAGCATGTGCTAGCTGACTGTAAAGCATGTGCCAAGACCAGTGAGTAATGCAGTTCAGGCTCTAAAATGAAGCTGAGGCCATTTTTGGTTAGCTGCCCATTTGAATCAAGCCGAGCTGAACCGGAATCTAGCACAACCTAGTATCTGGTGGTGGTTGATGGCAGTAGGTCTCACACAGCTTGCAGATCTCCAAAGTACAGGAAGGCTATGCATTTGGTTGAAGGGATTAAGCACAAAAATGGAGTGTTCCACCAGCTAAATCTGTTAGTAAGGAGATCTTTCTGTGCTGATCTCTACAATTATGCCAATGCTCCCATTCTTTCCGGTGTCATCTTATTTTTAAAATATGTTGGTGCTAAAGTCTTTCAGCATTGTGTCTTAATGCCATCTTTATCAGAGACACAACAGAAAATGAGAAAAACTGTGTGGCCATTCTTACAGTGATAGTTTGTAACCCAAAGGTACAGCCTTGTATTTGAGAATTAGCTTTTTTCCTAAGCATTCTCCTCTTATATCTTGTTCCTTATTCCTTCTATCTCTTTTAGGTACGACACAAGTTAATTGATGGTCAATGGCCTGGAGCACTCATGATATAGATTATGACACTGTACATTGGATAGGATGAAAGAATTCATTATTGCTCTACCAGTATCAACTCCTTACATTTATAGTGGTTGCAATCAAACAATACCATGCTGGACATGAGTACACTTCCTACCTTCTCCAACCAACCTATTTAAAAGAAATAATTAAACATGTAAGAAACATGTTAAATCACTGAATTTCCACTAGGCACTAATGTAGTACAAACTATCCATGCAAATAGTTATTTGGGCAAATTGTCTGCTGGTCCAGCTTCATTGGCTTTAATCAGTAAAGAGCTCAGCTGAGGTTTCCCAAGGGAGGCTGTTGGATTTTAAACTGATGCTGTGTTTGAGTTTGGCCAAGAAGCCATGATGAATTAAATCTATACTCAAACATACTGAGGATTTTCTCAGTTCTTCATATGTCTGTGCATTTCAGGCCATTTCCCTTAAAAAAATAGATAAATAAAAGAAGTTGCTACAAAATATTTTTACTTCCCTATTTCCACACCCTGAATTCATAGAAATGTCCATTTGTTAATGTTTAAATAGAATTATTTGGGGTTGGATGCCCAGTAATAGGGAAGTATTATGTTGGGAGGAAGCAATGTGAAATATAAAACCATCATCTTCCCCATGAATGAACAAAAAGCCTTACTCTGCCTCTCACTTCCTTCTTCATGCTCCCTAAAACAAAATGAAACAAAACAAAAAAAATATTAATATATAAGGAGGATTTTCCTTCACTAATGATATTCAATTGTTCTGTGAAGAAAAAAATGGTACTAAGTATAATGAGATGCCAAATACAAAAAAGCCATGCTGCTCATCTCTAAGCCCTTCTGTTCCTTGAAGTGAAAACTCATTTTAAGAAGATTATGCTGCATATATTAGAAGATGGGCTGATATTCTGCGTTCATACTCTACTGGGGCTTTGGCAGTAAAAGAGAGAGAGGAAGAGAAGGAAAACAACAAAGCTAAAAAACAACATTTGTTCCTATTTACCTAATATACCAATGTGAGGCATAAGTCTCTTTTCATTCATTTAGGCTTGAATATATATATAATCTGATGGATTCTTCAGTTGAAAAGGAGTCATATAGTATTTTTGATTAGCAAGGAGGCTACAGAGGGGAATAAGGTGGTATTTGAATGAATTCCAAATTCAACATGAGCCACACAATTTTCCTGGTTTCAGGGAAACAAAAACTTTAAAAAAATTCCTTTGATTAGAGGAGAAGGGCTCAGATTCCCCACAAAATACTTCCAGAGTTGTAAAAATGTAAGAAGATTTAATTCCTTTACTGCATGAGGGGCAGGGAATATATCTCCAAAGAATGAGTAGCTGAATGTGAGTTCCTTAATGAATTTGTGATGAACAAAGCCTTTTCAATTCATACCCAAGGAAGATATTGCTGGGGTTGGTGTTGAAATTTTAAATACGAAATTGTGTGTCTGTTCTCCACCTTAATTATCTCTTAACAATATTTTTGCCATAGGAATTGACTATAAGTTTTTAATCTAATGATTTTTTTAAGGTAGAAAACTACACAAATAAGATTTTTGGTTAATTTCTGAGTGGTTATTATGTCAGTTTAGGACGAAGTTTAGCTATCTGCAGTTGCAAATGCAAGACTTGCTCTGTCCAGATCTCTTTCCTAGACCATCTAATTTATTTTTCAAAAGGAATTAATACAAAATTATGTTACTGACCTCATGTTATATTGAACTCATAATATGTTAAGGTCCTGCTGTCAGTGAAGGGTTGGGCCAGATGACCTCCGACCCCTCCAACATAAATTATTCTACCTGTTTGGCAGATTTTTCATCTAGAGCCTTGTCACCTATTTTCTTTCATTTTATTACTTCTTTTCCTTTCATTTCATTAGCATCAGTAGCAGCATTCTGGGAAGAAATAAGGGCCTGATCCTGAATCATTAAATTTTGAATGATTTTTGCATTGTGCATGAGAGGAATTGATTTGAGTTGCAACTGGACAAAAATAAATTGGACATTTTTTCTATATTGCATTTTCCACCTTTTGTAAAACTAAAGCATAACTTCACATTTTGTTTCTCTCTCTCAAAAAAAAAAAGAAAAATATTTTTCCCTATAATAACTTTATGCACGCACACACCCCCTTACATATATATAGTTTACATATATATATATATATATATATATACACACACACACATACACAGAGAAATATATACAAGCCCTCAGCCTGAGATAAACACATTTTAGGTGCAAAGAACTTATATGTTTAAAAAGTCAGGTACTTAAAGGCTTTAGGGACCAATTTAATTTTCATTTGTGTCTTTCATGCTTAAAAGTCTCATTTTAATTGAAATACAAGGGATTTATACTTCTGATTACTAGGCTACTACTGAAAATTAAATTTAGGCTCCTAAATCATTTATGCATTTTGAAAACCAAAAAACCCTTCAATCCTTTAAAATGTGCATATGTTTATACAAGTTGAAAAGATTTAAAATGAAGCTCTTCCATTATTAAACTTAAATGCTCTGACTATACCTATTTAATGAAATGAGGAGGAAAAAAAAAAGCATTTTACATTTTAAACTGGTCAAAATACATTGATTTTTAAAGACAAGTTTTTAATTCAGTTTTCTAACTGCTGTCCAAGAAATTAATTGAAATAACTGTTCAGTTTATAATGTGTTGAACAGGAGAGATTTTTTTTTTTTTTCTTCCTGAATTACTTCTGTCCATGGCACTCCTCTACCCACTCCAAACCTATGGTGTCAGAGCTAAGGCACCTGATCAGAGTAACTTGAAATGCAGTTCATGAAAGTTGAGCAGTCCAGAAAACATACGATCCATCTAATGTTTTATGCATACCTATAGGTCGATAATGTTATTTATCATTACAGCATACTGGCATGTAGACAGAGCCCGAGAGAGGACCACAGGGCTATAAGCCGAAGGGAAGTACAAACAAATGACAGCCCAACACTGCAGTGCATCTATTTGGTAGCAATTATCAGTTTGTGAGTAACTACCAGAAAAGCTGTGGAAGAAATGACCTAATGACCACAGGTGATGCTTAGAGACCTCTGCAAGTTGTGTGGAATAATACTGGAAGAAACTTGCTAGCTATGGGACAAAGTAAATTATTCTGAACTAAGCAGCAGTAAAAAAAAAATGTTTCAAAGCTCTCGTGTTACTTGCAATGACATTACACAATGTCAAGAAATGCTTTAAAATTAACACAAGAAACAAGTGTCCAAATTAATGAGACTTTATTGAGTATTTTGTTTATTTATGGCTGCCACCTCAAATTTTAATCAGATAAATCAGTTGATGTTTTCCCATGGAAGTAATAATAAAAGTACTCAGGCTATGTGCCACACTTATGAAGGAATGAATCATTGCAAATGCCCCTGCAGGAAAATAGTGTATCCACCTCTTGCAAACATTACTGCACACAAAGGCTAAATTGCAGTGAGTGTCAGCCATACTGATCACAATCCAGGGCTGGACTCAGGTTTTCCTGGCTGAAAGGTTGCGAGGAAGAAGGAATGCCTTCCAGTGCCTCGCCCACTCCTTGACTACAGATGTAAGAGAAGATGTATGCTGCAAACTGAGCCCTAGGGAATTAGGAAGAGAAGAGCGAAGAGATGAAGTAAACTTAACAGTGGAGAAGGAGTTACTGGAGGTCATACAATGAGTTGGCAACAGAGCTTAATGGTTTAATAATTGCTTTCTTTTGAGTGTTCTTCTGAACCATGGCTTTTCAAATGTTAGTCCGCAGAGTGCCTTTAGGTGTTCTCCAGAGACAGTCCTCTCAGAAAGGCAAGCTCGATATCACATTTCTTGAGCTGACACTCCCTGCTTATTGCAGCCCTGTTACCCCTTGAGAGCAGCATGGCATGTTATTCCAGGTTTCTCTTGGCTAGGTATTTCCTTAGCAGGATTGTGACTGCAATTTCTTATGAGGAGGCTTCATATTTGAAGGAGAGTCTACAAAAGAGGAAAAAATGTTAAATTGAGTTGCTGGGGAAATGAAAGATTCAAGCAATCTAGAAGTCTCTCCTTTAGGAGGGTCCAGATAGTTTCAAATGTGGAATTATAATTAGAAAATTCCGTTTGTATACTTAGAAAAGGTTCATTTTGTTAAAGGTACTTTGGTCATGGCAACATGAAGTCTAGCTGTCCCACACAAGATATGAGAATAAGCTCATACCCATCTTGAGAAACACAACTGTTTACATTGGTCTTCCAGTCTATATGATCTATCCAAACTAATTGGATTTCCGACTAATTGATGAGGAGACTAGTTCTGGCTTTATCATGACAAGATGATGATTCCTGTTTTACCTTCCTGCTGACATCTTGTCCGTCTAAACAGTAAGACTTCAACTCCAGATTTGACTGACGTCTGGGAGCGTCTTTGGCTTCTTTAAATGACTTGCAATGGCCACAGAGAAAGCCTTATTTAGGGGCTTCAGTTAAGTGCCTAAATTAGGATGGCATGAATCTAGTCCTTAAAGATTGTGATTGCCCCTTGAAGAGTGGCTAGCACAATGAAAAGGGCTGAGTAAAATTGTAATACAAGATAATACACAGTAATAAGCTGCATAACGATAAGTGAAGTTGTTTATTACAAATCAAGCCAAATGACATCTCTCAGCCACGAAGCTTGATTTATTTCCTTTTTCCTGGTGTGGCTTATGGCACGTGTTAGCACTGTTATCCATGCATTATAAATATTTATTTATGTATTTATATTTTATGTTTTTACAGGCCAGTAAAAACAAATAACTGAACAAGTTTACAGGCAGTTAATTTGGTGTTTAATGGAAATAATAGTCTTCCAATGTCTTGCTTTGTGAGAGCACTGAGCTGAGCTTCTTCAAGGAACCATTTATAGCAAGTGAGATTTTTCCCTCTGGGTGCTGGGAACCCAGTCTTTTGAGTCCCTTTGCAAAACAATGAAAATAGCAAAATTCTGTCAATGACACTGAAAGTTCTTAGCATTTCTTCCTTTCAAGGATACAATTGCTGTATCATGGTAAGAAAAATAAATGACAGCAGTTGGCCACAACAATTTGAGAAGAAGTAATTCAGGCTCTGTCCTGACTGATAAAAAATATCAATGAAAATTCTGACTTAGTTTTTATAATAAAAATATTTTTCATTTTTCAAAAAAATCAATTATTAAGACTTTTAAAAACCAGATATTCTCCTTTACTTTCTCCCTTTTTAAAAAGAAATGTTACAGAAAAAGGAAGGTAAGAACAGGAAAGATTTGAAAAAAAGGGAATGCAAAGACTGACGAGAAAGTACTTTCAGAAAATATAAACTGAAGACATTTCAGTGGCCCTGTTTTGATTAGTTTCTTTGATCTCTTTAGTTGTGGTTTGCTGAAAATGAGAACATTTAGGGAACATTAAATTTTATATGGGAAACACATTTTTTTTAAGAATAAACCAGCCATATTTCTTCAAAACATTTACACACAAAAAAAAATCATTATTTTTTTTGTCCCTGGGGTCTCACTTGGTCCAATTTTCTCCTTATTACAATTTCACCACCACAAAGGGGCTTCACTGAAGATCACATCTCTTACGGGATAGTTACCTGTTTAGCTTAAAGCAAAAATCAGCTCTACAGCATGATAGGAGAGGCAGAGCGGAGGGGAAGGGGTGGCTGGGAACAACAGCATTGTGGGGTCCTGCCTGTGCTGGAGGCCAAGTGTCTTGTTTGAACCTTGACCAGGCTCAGTAAATCAAGGCAGCAAAAAATGACGATAAGACCAATCTCATCCTCATTTCTGTTCTGAGGAGTATAAATGATGATGAAGCCCCCTGTGAAGGAAATCTGTGTAGCAAGTTTCTAGCCACTGAGGTCATCCAGTTGTCCCAGAGTAAGCAATTTTATCATAACACTTCATCAGCAAAGCCTTTTATTTCCTTCAGTAAGCTTTTGTTGTTATTGTTCTTGGCTTTGGTTTGTTTTGGTTTATCTGTGTTGGGTTGGGGGGGGGTTGTGTGTTTGTTTTTGGGTTGGTTTCTTTGTTTGGCTTGTTGGTTTTTTTTTCATTTTAAACATAGAGGCTAAATTTATTTATTTTCTGCAGCACTAAAAGAGGAAGGAAAACCCCACTGAATAGTCCATTACTTTCTCCCACCTCCTTTAAGCAGTTCAGGATTCAGCTTTCATTTTGATGGTGGTTTAACTGCATTTGATTAAAAAAAGTAAACTAATTACAATGGAAATGCAGCTCTGCAAAACTTTTAGAAAAACACATTATTTTGGTTTAGGGTTCAGTTAATATACATTCATTTATCATCTTTATAAGAGATGTACAGGGCAATGATGAATAATCCCTGGCTTCCAATCAGGAAATGCAAATTATTCTTCCCTTTCTTTTTTTTTTCCTCTCTTTTTTTTTTACCCTTTTTTTTTTTCCTCCAATGAATAATGCATACCAGTAAATTTGAAGAAAAAAAAAAAAAAGGTGCCAAAAATCTGGCAGGACGTAATGACAAGCAAAAAATGTAATGTGGTGTGTTACCAAAAAAGCCTCTAAAGAGAAGCTAAATGCTGCAATTCCTTTAGTCACAATTACATCATCAACCTTGAACTTAGGGGAAAGTCTGCAAAGTATGAACCAGAGAAAGAATGGGGAGGGGACAAGTTCTCCATCAGAAATACAATAGATAAAATCCAACTCCTAGTTTTGGAGACTTTCGTTGGTTTTGGTTTGGTTTGGTTTGGTTTAGTTTGGTTTTATACCGGGGCCCAAAATCATGTCCCCTAACTTGAGACATCCATATGCCTACCTGAAACACTTTAATCAAAAGTGCCAGCAATCTTGGCTCTCTTTATAGAAAGACAAATCTGTACTCTTGCTGCATCACAGAGATCTTAGGTTGATTGAACTGGTCAAGCTTCCGACTTTCCTCCAGCATGGACTGAAGGAGTTTCAGTTGTTTGGGCTTTTACTTTAGACCATGTCTTTAAAAGCTTGAACTTACATGGCCTGAATTTAGGTTACAGCTTCATTCTGCTGTCACACATAGGAGTCAACTCTAATGAAATCAGCTGAATAAACACAGTTTAAACATACCACAAGAAGGTCTCAGTGGAAGATGCATAGCTACGCACATACTACAAACATAGAACCATATAGCAAGGTCTTAGGCATTTCTCTGAAATGTTGAAACACAGTGAAGGCTTATTCATCTTCAGAGCCTGCTACTTATACTGAGCTCTTGACTTTAAACCACAGTATTGGCATATCTGAATCATAAAGTGCATAGAGAAAGCATTGTAACATCTTTTTTCTTTTTTTCTTTCTTTGTTTTGTTTTATTTTGGTTTGGTTTGGTTTGGTTTGGTTTGGTTTGGTTTGGATTAGATTGTTGTTGGCTTTTTTCCCCAGCTCCTTAAAACCTTAAGAGTGAAGGGTTATTAAAACTTTGGACTACAGTGCCCATGCCTGTCACTATTGTGTTTGAATCCAATCTTACTTCCTATAATGAAAAGAAAATACATTACCTCTAAGTTTAACCACAAACTCGTTAGACTGAAAGCTATCTCAGTCTGTGCCCTCTAAATGCCAGGAGAACTTTGACAAACAGATTAGACAAGAGGAACCAGACTGCAGAGTTTTAAGCACTGATTATTAAATGTAGAATGGAAACCTGCAGTCACTTTTCTTTTTTCTTTTTCTAAAGTCAGACTTATTTTGGAGGGCCCTGATTTAAAGTCTTGAGCTGCTCAATTCCTCTGTGGCATTTGCATTCTGAATAAGTCTTAGAAGAGTTTGGTTTACCTGAGATGGTTGAGCAAATACATTATAATACTCAAAAACAGCTTTTACCTTGTCTTTTCTTAAACAAAGGTACAGTTTGAAAACCTCGAACATTCATAAAACTAGTCATATGAGATCCTTGAAATTTTATGGCTTTTTTTGTTTTTTTTTTCTTTTTAATGTAGGCTTCTTAGCTGTCTCCAAACTCAAGTTTTGAGTTTTGATTTTGAAGTAGTAATAAAAATTAACCATACTAAATTCAGAGATAGGAGAAAATTGGCCAAATGATTACAGGAAGAATGGAATACTTAGTTTAGGGATAATAATAAGTTGGCCTAAATAACTTTTGTGTGCATATCTCATTTTTCTTACAAAGCAAAAAAGAGAAAGAGAGTCTTTCTATTTCAGTTCAGTCTACATTGATTCTCCTTTGGGTCTCTCTGGTTTGGGTGCTTTTGCTGTTCATTTGAGGGTGTAAATTTTGCCAAAAATGTCCTTGAAGTCTTTTCGTCATCCAGACGGTACCAAAAAATGTTGCTTTTCAGTTTTGAGTACTTAGAGATAATTGTGGGCATATTTTATAGTAGTTAAGCATGCAGGAAGAGGTTTAAGAAAATGGGCTGCTAAATAACATTGGATTTCAAAAGGGTTTGGATCACTACACTTCTGTAGATTTCTTTAAATTTCTGAACTCTCACTACAGATCTATGAACACGTCAGACTGTTGAATAAGTATTTGCATCTTAAAACCAAAACCATGTGAGCAACCACCTGAAGCGTTCTTCCTACAAGAATGCTCCTGCACCAGCTGTAGGAAGTAGTTGTATCTCACCCCCTATTCTTCTTCCTGATAGCCACCAGCATCGCTAGAAGAGATATCACAGTTTATGGGTCTCTTGCACTTTACTGGAATAATTTCTAGTTCTACTGCTCAAGGACTATTCTTTCAGTATTGAACAGATGGTTTGAGTCCCTTCTGATGACCGAGTTACACCCACTTTTTTATACACAAGTGCACATTCAGGGCATAATCATTAAGGTAGTTGTTGATAAACACATGTTGTTTCCAAAGCTAAGTTTTCTTCTCCTTTTAGTAACAAGGTTGAAATTATAATTTTTATTCTTTTGGCTTGCACATTGTGTTGCTGCTGCTATTTATTTCTTCCCATCTCCCTCCTTTCTATTCCCAAGACCACCACAAATCCCTGACATCAATTACCTATGTGAAAAGATATTTCATGGATGGATAAAGGCCAAGATCAGGTTATTTCATTAGGACACAGCAAAATGTCTTCTGGCATACCTTTAAAAAATCAAGAAATCAAGGCAGGATGAGACCTCTCATTGTGTTAGAAGCCAAAATATATTTATTGTCCAGATGTAATTTCAGTTTTATTGCCCAGATCACAGGTCATTGGTTAGCAGATGCTGGGCAGGGAATCTAGCCGGTCAGCTAATAGCCTCCCCACTGCTGAAATTAACTAACAGTCAAAAGGTTTAATAACCAAAGGTCACAATAGGCTGTTTGAAGAGTCGGTAGGAATCCAGCTGATAAATTATCTTCTTCTGTTCTGGGGGAAATGCCGCCTCACCTCCCTCCGTGATATAAAATGAGAATTAGAAAAGTAAACTCTTACTTGAGGCCAAAAAGTTGATTTTCACAGCTTGCTAATGTGTTCCAAGGAGTGCACTTCCTGTCCTAAACTCTTGCCTGTGCTGTTGCTGTTTATTCTGAAACCAAAAATGACCAAATTAGTAAGTGGAGCAAAAGTACTGATTAATGGATTAGGAGTGAGTGTAGACTTTGAGGTTTATTTCTGTAAAAGGATTTGAGAATATGAAACAGAAAATACCATGCAAGCATGCAGAATCCTTGTAATACTCAATTTTATGTTTGCATTTCAGTTATTCTCCCAATCTATCATGATAGGGTTAACAAAACCTGCCAGAGTTAGGATTACAGTCCTCAAAAGATTATGATATAAGAGTTTACCTTCAAATTATACCAACCCATCAGTCTTGAGTCTAATTGCTAGAGGCACATAGAAGTATATTTTGTCACTTCCCCTGTTAACTTCATCATTCCCATTTAAAATGCCAAGAAAATGACAATCTCCAGCCTTGATAAGTTGCTAGTGTTTTCAGCAAAAAATGACCATTAGTGAACAATGAATGTTTCATGCTTATTAAATTACTTTATTTTTTCACCTTTAACTTTTCCATGAAGCAGGAAGAAGCTTATTTTGCACACCCTTAAAGATGGCCTTATAAAACATTGAGGTCTGAAACAAGTATTACCATTATGGAGCAATTTTGAGCAGTGAGGAGAAGGAGAAAACTTCTCTCTACTTTCCCTTTATTAACATCACCCTTAGGTGCTCCATTATTCATATGATGGAAGAATTGCCAGGCTATATCAAGCCATCCTGTCATTCATATCATGGGGCTTTGGCCATGCTTTATAGAAAAGGTCTGAAGTGCAAGACAATTAAGGCCACGATGTTAATGTTACTGGAGAGATGCACCAGGTTCCTTTATGCTTACCTGACTGTAATGCTGGTCTTAGGCTTGAGCTTGATCTGCAGACTAACTCAACTCTCATCAGTCATGTCCATACTTCCAACAGGGGTAGGAGTTTGCATCCAGATACTCAGCATCTCAAGCTGAGAGAGTTGGGGTTGTTCAGCCTGGAGAAGAGGAGGCTCTGGAGAGACCTTCTAGCAGCCTTCCAGTACCTGAAGGGGGCCTACAAGAAAGCTGGAGAGGGACTTTTTACGAGGGCATGTAGTAATAGGACAAGGGGTAATGGCTTTAAACTGAAAGAGGGCAGATTGGCTAGATTTAGATTAGATGTAAGCAAGAAGTTCTTCCTTACAGTGAAGGTGGTGAGGTACTGGAACAGGTTGCCTGGAGAGGTTGTGGATGCCCCATCCCTGGAAGTGTTCAAGGCCAGGTTGGATGGGGCTTTGAGCAACCTGGTCTAGTGGAAGGTGTCCATGCCCATGGCAGGGGGGGTTGGAACTAGTGACCTTTAAAGGTCCGTTCCAACCCAAACCATTCTACGATTCTATGATTCTATGATCTGGGTTGATTCTTGCACCTGAATTTTCCTATCTGGCTGACCTCCTAGCTCATTCTAGATGTGAATCAAGTCATTGTCAGTGTGAATAACTGATGAGTATAGTCTAGAGGGTGAGCCTGAGTACCAAGAAAGCATAAAAGCAGAGCTACACTCTGAGCATGCAAACATGATTAAGTAACAGAAGTCGGCTTGCATAGCTAACTTTTAATGATGGCCCAAATTCAGTCCCTCAGATTTGAATTTAAAGAACAAAAACTTTCTCTGCTTGGAGAAATTTCATTCATAGACTGTAGGATCACAGCTTATTTTGTACTTTTCAACGTTTTCTCATATCCCTGTGCTGCACTCAGGCTAAAATAATCATCTCCTTTTCATTTCATATTCATGCCCTTGTTCAAGGGCATGAGGGAAATGAAATAATACATGAACCTCAGGACCAATATTGCAAACACACATGTAAAGGAGAGCATGACCATCCCTGCAAGCAAGTATGAAATATTGCAGTAAACATACAAACCCTTAGCAAAACATAAAGTGAACTCAACACACTCATATGAGCATGCAGGAGAAGATTAGTCCAGGCACTGGACTAGAAAAGAAATGAAAAACAGCTACATGATAGGGCTTGTGATATCGTAGCAAAGTATTGTCAAAAATCTGAAGTTTTCAAAGTGGCAAGAAAAGTGAGCCAGTTCAAAAAGAGAGTGAGAATCACTAATCCTTATGAACTGCAGCCCACAGTTGAAAATAAGTCATTTTTCTTACATTTTAGGTGATAAGCATGGCTTCATGTTTTCAATCCATTGGATTCATGGCACTGAAATTCACCTGACATATACATGTTAGAAGAAAAATGGCAATTTGCTCTGAGTGAATGCTGGGAAAGAAGAAAGAGAAAGGATGCAAAAATGAATAATTAAAAAGCTATGTTTCTGATGGAACAGTTTGGATTACTAGGTGGGACTCGTTTGTCCGAACATAGATGAACTGATCAATAAATGCTTCTAGGAGTGATTGGCTCACTTTAAGGTATATATCAAAGCTAGATTAATATGAATCAATCTCTGGAAATGTCTTTTTCTCTCTATTCTGGACTCTCATGAAGGAAGTCTTAGGTAATGAGATCAGACTTAGGCCTCTAAATTTTAGACAACCAAAGTTAGGGGAGATGAATCACATCCTTACTTATTTGTAATAAACTAGTCCTCAAATAATCCAGCTCAAAGGGACACACACAGCCCATTGAGGTAATAGCACAATCAAGGGTATGGGGGTTACTCTATCAAAAAGAGAAACATATTGAACTGTTTTGCTGCTCGACAGAGTATCTAATAATTAATTACCATTATGGATGCTGATTTCATAAGCATAAATCCCACAGAAAGCAGTGGTGCTCAGGTTGCATGTGACCGAAGTTATTTGTTGCAAACATTCTGTGAGTTTTTATAAGATTTGGGTGATGTGGCCTCAGTTTCCCATTTAGGCAACAGCTTCACCTACTGAAATGCTGTGAAATACTTCAGAAACGGGGAATATGTAGAACTCTCAGGCAGGTAAAGAGCTATTCTACATTCATAGACTTTCTCTGCACTTGCACAGCGATTTTGGTGCGGGCTCTTGAGATAAACGCTATATTAGTGTCCCTTTTAAACCGTTCCTTTTCCTAGTCAGCAGTTTTTCTCTTTTAGTCCCACACTTCCCTTGGCCAATTACATTAATGTGTGTTTGTCAATACTGAATTTCATTTGCTGCATAACAGCTCAGAGCCCAGCAAATCTTGTTGAATTTTCCTTGCCTCTTAAGCCTGAGTTCTTGCGTCTCCCCAGCTTTGTGTTGTCAGCAAAACTTAACGCATTTACAATTGGTCTCTTGATCTAGGGCAATTACAGAGAGAAGCAATAGCAGGTGCAGGAAGCTTAACAAGAGACGGATGTTGTACTATCATTGTGGTCTCCAATCCTGCGTTAGTATCAGGGTTGTCAAATTGGTTCAAATTAAATTGACATGGTGGTAGAGTAGGTATCAAACTGTTGTTATAAATCTAAGACTTTCTTGGCTCTAATGCCTTGAGAGGAGACAAGGAGAAGGAAACAAGCATGTGCAGAGGCAGCAGCAGAAGGTGAGAGTGAATGAAAGGGGAAAGAGGGAGGAAAAAAAAGGCTTTAACAGGCTACCGACTACATCTGTGTATTGTCATACACAGAAGATAATTGATGAGGACATGCACAGTTCAGAACACAGGAAATGCATACATCATTATTCAATAATTTTTGCTATTCCTAAGGCAGAGGATGATCAGGCTGGAGCTTATAAGGATGAGAATCTCTGTAACTTGGTGCCCCATCACCCAGCTTTTCCCCATCAGGCCACCCTGTGGAATGCAGAGCCCTGAACTGAGAGCATCTGGAGCACTTTCCTGGGAAGAGGGAGCTTAGGTGAAGAAGAAATTTTATCAAGGTCTCCCATATCTTGAGTAATTCCTCTGGGTCATTATGCTGCTATAAAACTGGTATTCTCTAACTGTAATTGAACGCTTCGAGATATTTGATTCTTTTCACATTCAATAGACTACAGGAGTACTTTTAACACATCAAACTCTTCAAAGGACTTATAGAAGGGATATTCCTTCTGTGAAGTAGGAAAAAAGTAAAGAGCTTGTAAGACTGGTACAATTCTTGGCACAAGCAGCAAGAGAACTCTGATCCCTCAAATGAGCCTGATGAGGTGTAGGCTGTTCACAAAGGTTTTCAAGTTAGGAAGATAGCCCCCTTGAAGTCCAGAAAAATAAATATTTCCAGAATAAGAAGAAGGCATCATGAGACAGCATGAGTAGTTCAACAAAGGAAAATGTGAAGTCTTGCACTTGGGGAAAAATAACCCCAGTTACCAATATATGCTGGGGGCCAATTGGCTGGAAAGCAGCTCTGACAGAGAAGGATCTAGGGGTCTTGGTGGACAAGAAACTGAATATGTGCCAGCAATGTGCCCTTGCAGTAAAGAAGGCCAATAACATCCTGGACTCTATTAGGGAGAACTTTGCGAGCAGGTCGAGGGAGGTGATCCTGCCCCTCCACTAAGCACTGGTGAGATATCTGAAGTATTGTGTCTGTTTCTGGGCTCTTCAGTACAAGAGAGATATGGGCATACTGGATAAAGTCCACTGAAGGACCACAGAAATGATGAAGACATTGGTGTTAAGCTGTCCCCATAGAAAGTACGCATTTAAGTTTCCATAGTAGTCAACAGATGTTGATCTAAATACAGGTAGTCCAGAAAGCTATGTATGTAGTCCTAAAACATGCATCTAAATTCCATAAGCTGAATAGCTCTGTAGGCTTTATTATATTTTTAAACTAGCAGTTTGATTCAGCTGTCTAAAATGAAACATCTACTGTCATTTGAGATGATGAGAGAGTATGAAACATCCACATGGGTCTGGCAGGACTACACAATACCTATACCCCTCTGGACTGGAATGTGGAAGCCAGAAGCAATAATCTAGAGCATATTGAATGGCATTAGACATATCTCTTAAACAGCTCAGTCAAATGTCTTATTTCTTTTGACTGGAACAGGAGTTTAAAAACCTAGTTTAGAGGTAGACCTTTACATCTAAATATCTACATTTGGCTTTTCAGTCTGCAAGTTGAATCCCACCCCATATATCAAAGCGAATTAAGTCTCACTCAGGAAATGATGGAATGAGTGTGTGCAGCAGCAACATTTCCCTGATAAGAACATGCATTTGTGCTGAAGTAATATAAGAACAGGAAAGGCAATAATGATAGACAACAACCTTACCTGATGTTCTACACAAGGGGAATTCTCTTTTCTGTTTTATCCCTTGGTTAGCTGGAAAGAAGTTTACCCATTCCTATTATTCTAAGACGTTTCCCAGGATCAAGTAGTCCTTCAGTAAATCAGCAGTTAAGGTACTGACCCTGCCTATGGCCTTCAGTTTCTGAACTTTACCCATCCTCCCTGTCCACTAACTGGAAACAAATGGCCTGCTCATGAACCAAGGTGTTTGATGCTGCACCTTGTGTTTTAGGGTGGAAATGAAGCTGTGGTTCCCTGCTAGACTATAGTGTTGGTAAATCTCCGAAGTCCCACATTTTGAAGTATCTTCATGTGACAGGCATTGCTGTTGAGGGGACTGCTGTGTACAGACTGGATTCACTCTTTGAGGAAAGCATTAAAGCAGAAATTTTGTCAGCTTAAGAGAATATTAACCATTAAGATCATTATAATGAGATGGACTTTCTTTTCATCTCCATCCGTCTCCTTCAAAAGCCAAGTCTTTTCCATAAGGACTTATTGAAGTTACTATAGATTGAGTACCAAGCACTCAATATTTATCTTTTTGACAGATTTAGTCAGGCCATTTTGTTTAATTTTCCATATGTTTCACTGCAAATTGATTATTTCACCACCATCACTCACCTGTTTTTTCCCTTCCGTGTTTGACCTTCTCAGCTTCTAGGCTCTGCATTGCAGTTACTTTTTTTCATCCAAAGGTTTACATGAGATTGAGATTATAGTCCTATCTCTTAATCACCTATGCAGAAAAATTTAGGAAAGTGATATACACACACACACATGAAAAGATTATATTCATGCTCTCTGCATCATAGCTACCTTTTGGGACCCAACAGAAGAAAATCTACTACTTAAATAAAGCTGAATCCGTTACTTTAATTAAAGTCCTTTTGCAGCTACACCCAGCTTTCTACCAGATTCCTGAATTCCAACATCAGTCGTTGACTTTGGTTGCAATGCACTGAAATGATCCCTCATTTGTGTGTAGCTCTCATGAAAGCACATCTATAATTAGAGTTATTGCAAAATACTCACAAACAAATCCCATATCAGGGAGAATTCAGTTTGCTTGCTGTTTTATTAAAGACTGGAAAGCCAGTCTTTGTGTCTATGAAAGTGAGGAAGGTTTCCAAAGTCTTTCTAATAGTGTTTTGTTTAGAGTAAATGATTTATTTTTTTTTAAGAACTATAAGCATTAGAAATCATAGAAAATTTTAAATCTTTTACTCCAATCCAAAACTAGAAGGAAACCTTTACAGAAAATGCTTACCTATACAACCAAAGAACAAAATTTTTGGCCAATTAAAGGCAATGCCAAAAAAGTAAGAAAGATTAAGGTAGATAAAGGAGTGTAGTCATGATGGAAGACACAGAGCATTACACAGAGAAAATAATCAGCTGAAATGTATACTCTGGAAATATTTGGTTGGCTTGTATGATTCTCTCAGGGAATGTTGGGATATTCTCCAGCAGATGTTTCATTGTTCAGACATTTAAAACTAGATTAGGAAAAGCAATAGGAAAGCAAGTGCAGTGAATAATCATTCAAAAAATGGATGAGATTGCCATTGGAACAGATGAACTCATTCCATGTGCCTTATTAAATATTAAATATTTTATTGCTATGATCCTAACGTACACTATAATTCTTTGTAACTTGTTTGTATGTTCTTCAGACATTACCAAATGGGATAAATAGTAGGAATGTGGATTTAATTCAAATTTGTCAGTAGATGATACCTTTTGGATATTTAACTAAAAATTATTAAACCAATACTATGATGAGTTCACTGTCCAGATTATGACATAGTTCACTGGTGTCAATCACCTTTATACTGAATGTTTTATAAATATATATATACACACAAAGTGAAATAAGAGGAGTTATTTCACCTGCCCACTTCACATTGTCTTTCTCCACGTAGCATATCCTTACAACATTTACCTCAGCAAATCTCTTGGTTTTTCATGCCTCCATGCCATCTCTAGGCTTCTAGAAGACGTTACAGTCTCTGCCCTCTGAAAAATAAACATACATCAGGTACCATCAAATGGAAGCAACTCAAGACAGAGCACTGAAGCATAAATTATTCTTTCCAGTCAGGGCACTGTGATTTGTGTGTATATATGGGTGTGTGGGTTGCGTACGGTGGTATAGGAAACCTGAAGAAAGACTAAGGAGAAGAAAAGAGACTGCACTTGAAAATTAAAATTACAACCTCACCAAATGCAAAACAGAAAGAGAACAGAATTTTAAATAGGTTGGTAGATAACATCAGCTCATTAGCAGTTCTATTACAGCTTACACTGGTTTGTTTTCTCTGAGCATGAAAAAAAAAGTGATATGTTTGTGTCTGTGTGTCTGTTTGTGTATGGAAGGAAGTAAATTAGGCAGACATAGCACAAGTTATTTTAGGACAGTCTGAAAATTTAAATGCACCCTTCAAGGCAGCTGGGGGCAGGAGGGGGGAAGATAGCTGAAAGTGATTTTCCAAAATATTGATATATCTTGGGTGGACCTGCATCTTGTGCAATTCTACTGCCTCAAACTGACCATCATTTCTTCCTATTTCAAACCCGTGTTGTTCAAAGTCAAGAATAGTTCCAGACAAATGGAAGCCAGGGCCTTGCTCCTGCAGCCTGTGCCACGGCAATCAAGGTCAAAAGGGCAAGGCTAAACAGAACAAAAGAAATAGTATACAATCTAATTCTTTGCATTTATAAACAAAAATACACCACACTGAAAGGTTTTGGTTGTTTGGTTTTTTTTTTTTCAGATTTCCTTAGAAGAAATGAAGTAGCCACAAGGACAAATTAGAGATGTTACAGTACCAGAGAGAAAAAATCACTTCCTACTTTAAGACTAAAACTTTTGTTTTTGCTAATAGATGCTATCATGAAAGGTCCAAGAACTCTGTTTGCATAAGATCTTATTGCTATTGTCTCTGTGATAACAAGTCAATATGTATCAGCTTAATAGAATGAAGACTGAACAACAGCTGCATGCAAATATTAAAGCAAGATCACTGAGAGACAGCGAATTGATTGTGGACAACAGAAATGTGAACTGGGCTTGATTTAATGGGATACCAGAAGGAAGTAGCAGTGAGGTTTCAATGATAGGCTCAAACAAGATGAAAATCATAAAATCACATGTAACTTTTATGTAATTTGCTTTCAATTCATGGGGATGCTTGATTACAAACTTTAAAAAATATCTTCCTTCACAGGTTTTTTCCGTTTTGAATTTTACAAATTTGTATAGTTGTATGGAGTCTAATCACAGTGATCGCATGTGGATTGATGCATCTTAGAGCAGCACACGTAATTTTGCAATGAGATCACCTTGACACCAATTTTGTTTCTAAATGCAATATTTCCTTTGGTTTGGGAAAAAATATAATTAAAGACATGGCCCATTGACTGGGTATATCCATTTTTTTCAAAAAGTATTTTGGAACCTAGTTCACATTGAGTCAACAGAACCTGAAGCTAAATTCAGTGCACTGACTATGATTCATAAAAGCAATCTCTACTCCAGGTGAGAAAGTCAGACAACCTAAAATTTTAGATATTGATGCTTTAAGTGGGATGAATATGTCCCTGCATCCATTTACCACCAATGTAGTCTTGGCTACTAGATGCTTCTTACTGAATATAGACACCAGAATGAGTTTCTATGATCACACTAATGCTCTTAATTACCTTTAAAGGTTTGGTTTGTAGTGTTTAATCACTGGTGTAAAGGACATTAAGCAATTAAACACTCTGGTTGCTTCAAACTATTGAGGAGCCAGGTAGATTTTCACCTCCTGGGTCCTGAGACATCAGCATGGCTATGGGTGAGCAGATTTAACTATCTCCTGATTAGAATACAGATGAACCCTCAGTAAGTATAAAATGAGATAACTGTACTGGGTTTGGTGGAATGACGCTATCCAAAATTGCTGTAAAAGCATTAGCTGATAGGTGCTTTCTTGCTAAAAGGATCTATTGGCACATTGTATAATCTCCTTTCATGCTTCTAAGAATTAGGGACATTAGAGACAAAGAGGCATTAGAGAACTTCATCTAGTGTAGGTAGTGAGATACATCTGGGTAGATGCATTGTATTTCATCTGAAATAACCTCTAACCAAACCAGAGCAGCTGTAATTCATAAAAGCTGATGTAAGTTCATGGGGAAGCTGGACAGGTTTACAGAAAAAAAATTAAAAAGAAAAAAAAAGAAAGAAAATAAGAAAAAAATTTAAAAACAGAAAAGAGAGAAAAAAGAAGAAAGAAGAAAGAAAAAGGAAAAAGAAAATAGAAAAAAAATGAAAAAAGAGAAAAAAGAAATAAAAGAAAAAATAAAAGAAAAAAAGACAAAAGAAAAAAGGAGACGGACTAAGTACCTCAAAAGCACTTCTTGCTGAGGAACTCCCTGAGCTTAAAGTATTTGGAGGTCAAAGAAGTACTGAAAGAAATTATCATGCTTACTTGCATAGCTTAACATAGAGAAGTCCATAGGGTCAAGCGCACCATAGTGAAGACCCTAGTCATCTGTTTATGGATTGTGTTGGATGGAGGATTCTGGACAAAATTAAAATTAGTTCTTATAAACTACATTTCTCTCAGTTATCATGTGCATAAGTGTCATCCAATAATAAGCAATTTACATAGGTCTAGATAATCTCAAAGTAAAAATTCCTTATTTTCTTTATGAATTACAAGGAGACTTATGGATAGTTCAGACTCAGGTTTGGTGAAGTAATTTACTGTTACTCACTTATCACAGAAATGTTGCTAAAACAGGGAATATTTGCAGCATTTCATAGCAACTATATGCAAGAATCTGATTTAGGTCTCAATTCCAGTAGAATCAATATGGAACATCCCCCTGTCTGGGGTTTATTTCTCCAGAATTGGCCATTATCCAGTGGTAGTGAAAGACAAGTCCCTTGGAGTATTTCAGGAGGCAGAAAAAAGCAAATAAACCCCTGTGTAGCAGTCAAGTCACCACAATGACCTCACTCCTGTCACATATAAGTGAAGTCTACTATTCTGTAATTTACCACTAACTGTATTACATGGTATGCACACCACAACTTCCCTCCCTCACCAGTGCAGTCAAAGATACAGAAAGACTAGAGCAAAAAATAAGCAAACATAAGATGGTATGTACTGAGTCAAACCCCCACAAAAAAACCAAGGCATTTGGAAACCCTAATAAAAAAAAAAAGTATCTGTTGCACTTCTGTTTGATAGAAGCTATTCCAAAAATCTTGCAATCAAAGGCAGATCCATATCTGAATGAACATAATGACAGGAGTAAAGGAAACAATGTGGGTGAAGGAACCAAGGTGTTGTCTTGTTTTATGTGTCCAAAGAAGGGTCTCTTTCCCAATAGGAGCTATTGGAACAGTCTGAATATGTTGGCATGTTCCACAATGAACTTTAATCCTGTGATTTCTGGTCCCAAGGTATTATTTTCACTTCAAAGAATTGCTTTGAGTTAGTAAGAAAATACTCAATGTTTCTCACCAAAAGTACTATATTTACAAATATATAACTTCTGCTTTATTAAAAAAAAAGCTGTACAGAGGACCTTGTAAATAAGTTTTAAAATAACATCAGCAAAAGCAAGGCAGGGAGATTGAAATCAGGAGAAGCTGAGCTTTATGGAAACTGAAATAAGGCTCTGGAGGTGGGGGGAATCAAAGACAAGGAAGTGATGATGGTAGAAAGAATCTGGGGTAAATCTTCCTTTGTATTGCTCATATACACATACAGCTTGTTTTGTTGCTGAAACACTGGCATTGATTTGATTTTTTCTTTTTTCCCAGAGAAAAGGGGATAGTCATAGAAATATGGATCAGTACTTTGCATGAATTGCATTACATACATTCTTATGTTTCATTTCTTCAGAAACATGACATTGAATGGACCCCTGACGATCCAGTGATTCTAGTTTCCTGGTACTCTGAACATACTAAAATCCCCTTCATAAGTGCAATTCCATACCACTCTGGTGAAATATTTTCCCATAGAATTATTTGCAATTTGCTAATAAAATTAACATCTAGATTAATCCAATTTTTAACACTGCTGAAAGAAATCTTACTCAGAGGTAACCAGAGAAGCCTCTTTGTTTTCAGAGGATCTTCATGGACTCATGTCATCCAGATCTCTGACTCTTGA
Organism: Haliaeetus leucocephalus; assembly: GCF_000737465.1. Lineage (NCBI taxonomy): Eukaryota > Metazoa > Chordata > Aves > Accipitriformes > Accipitridae > Haliaeetus > Haliaeetus leucocephalus. The sequence continues at coordinate 1,536,175 of NW_010972578.1, forward strand.
ATCCTCAGTGTCAGAGAGGATCACTTCCTTCTCCAGATTGTGTACAAAAATTTAGACCCCTTAATCCAGTGGCCTTGAAGATCCACTAGTGACAATGACAGTGAAAATGCTATCTTAAAGCAGTTTTCACATATTGTTTTCCCATTAAATACCTGTAATTGGCAATAACCCCTGAACCCAAATTTTTCCTCCTTTCTTTCCCTTCCTCCATTCTGTCTATGCTTGTGAATCCCTATGTGTGTAACCACCCTTGAACATATTTTTGTGATGCAGAAATACTGCTTTAACTTACGTCAAAAATCCATTCTTCCTGACAGAGTATTAACTGAGATATGGTCTATTTTTTCACAGTTAGTTTAATTCTGTAGCATAAAACTGTGGCGACAAAATAGTCCAACTCACCAGCTTTGAACCAGTGTAATTGAGAGGAGAAACTGGTGAAATGGAATTACACCAATTTTACATCAGGATAGCTGAGTTTAATCTTCTGATTAAGATTTGAAGTTGATAGTATACAGATAACTCTTGTACTAACAACCAAATTCTTTGTTTAATATTTCTGCAGTGTCAAAATGCAGGTAGACATGGGTACTCTGTATGTTCCCAAAGTTATAGCCTTTTTAAAAAGACAAAGCAGCTCAAAAAGGCTGGAGATGTTCTCTCCAGACTTCAGACACAATAGTCATGTTTGTCAGTGCTTACATACAAACACAACCTGTGACCTGAATACTTATGAACATCAGGGTAGCTAAAATAAATCAGACTAGAGGTCTGCCCAGCTCAGTCTCCTGTCTCTGACAGAGGTGTAAAGCAAATGTCTTGTGGAGGGTGAAAGATCAGGACAAGTGGATGAAGTAAAGGAAACTGTCTTTAAGTCCTTTCTGAGTTCCTTACCACTTGGGGCTCAAGAGATTCCTGAACTGGGGCAATGTCTCAGTATTCAGCTGTCTGAGAAGGATTTCTCTGTCAGGAACTTTCCCAGTCTCCCTTGAAAATGTGTACCTTGTCAGCATTTAGCATTCAAAACAGCTGTGGAAAAGAATAATGTGCTTTTGTGCTTCTAAGGCGGTCAGCATCATTGTCAGTGCCATAGAGAATGAAACAGGCAAATCTGGAAGAGCAAGAAACTCCAATGTTCAAAAGCAGAGCTACAGGTTAAGCTTCTCCAATATCTGACTGCAGATATGAGAAGCCAAACTTCTGCAGATCTAGGAAAGAGGAAGACATACACTTCTACGTTACACCGAGTGCAGAAACAAGGAGTTCATATTCCAGCCATAAACTAGCAACTCTCAAAATAATTTGAAAACAGTTTGGAGTGCTCTTTAAAGAAACATAGGCCCAACAGTACCTTTACATTTCAAGCCATCTTTACCGTTAAAATAAGAGAAGTGGAGAAGTAAAGCCAGTGACTTTGAGAAAAATGGGACAGATTTTCCTCTGCTAAAAGCACTGAAGTTTGTGAACAATCCAGCTTGCCCCAGATGGAGATTTGGCCCAGCGATGCCTCTTCAAACTATTTTAGCCCAGTGTAGATGCTACACTCAAAGAGCATAACACAGGCACTAGCCTGTTCATGGATATCACAGCTCATGTCCAAAGACAGTAGTGGAAATAAATAGCATTTTTATGGCATAACTCATGCGAGCAATTTCAGACACCTAATGCAAAGTTAACAAATCACCTCCCAGGAGTGCCTATTTCCCTCCATTGACTACAAAGGAGTCTCAAGTGATGAGCTCAGCAGAAAACAAGATTTGCTCAGCATTAGGTGTTTTTGTCTTTCAGCGATGACAAAACTGAAATGTGGTAAAGTTTAACTAAGCAGGCGCACTGCTGGAAGACAACCCAGCTTGGCAAAGCACCTTCACTATGCTCCCTCATGCTGGAGATCACAGCCCAGTGTCCCACAAGTCTGATGCTACCCTGAGACAAGATGGATCTGGAAAGAGCTTGCCTAAATACATGTTTTCCTTTGTTTACTTTATTTTATTTCCTTCTTTCAAGAATGGCACTGTGAGTTGGTCTTTCCATTAACTTTGCGAAACAAACATCAGTTTTAATAGAGCTTGACATGTTTAACAGCCAATGTAAACTATGCCTTCACATTGATTATATGCACTTTGGTCAATTTTCTTTCAGTGAGGACTTTATGGGGGGAAAAACATGCTTCTCATTTTTCTCAGTGTGATGCAGTTACATCCTGTAGGGCTTTGTATAACATGTGCACATCAAAACACATTTGGCTTCCTTGACAATAATATATTTTGGGTTGGAAGAAAAATGAACCACTGCAAGATTCATTTTAGCTTTGTACACTGGGTTTATTTCAACATTTGTAAACTTTATATAGCCAAGCCCAGAATTAGCTGTAAAATATCATCATGGTATATTTTTTTCCTCTCATTTACAGTAATTTGAGTTCTGAGTGGGTCCAAAATTTATTGGCTGGAGGCAACTGCTCTGCCTTCAAGGATAATAGATCCTTGCATTGATCCAGAAGCTACAATTTGTTTACTTGAGAATTTCCCACACTGGAATGAGAAAAATGAATATTCAGCTTTTTTATTAGGTTTTAATTGCAGGTCTCAGTCCTGTGGCTGCTGGATGGGTGCATCTGTCAAAGAATCAGCCATTGTTACCATCAGTTGTAACAGGGTGACCAGAAACTCAGCATGCATGCACACACAGCTCTCAGAACGTCACTAGAGCTGATAGTCAGGTTTCCAAGAGCACGTAAGACAACATACCTACTTTGACTTAAATCTACTATCAAACCAGGGCAGTCTGAACAGCGAGTGGAATAGCCGCTAGGATGTGCTTTGCCCTTTGCTGGATCTCCACCAAGAACTCTTGATTATAAAGAATCAAGTGTATCAGACATAAAGAGCAAACCTCAGTAACACTGAAAGGAAGAGATCTTATGGAAAGCTTTACATAGTGCTCAAATTCTTCATGGCACTGTTGCTTCTTTCCTGCTATGTATTTCTTTTAAGAACTCAAAGTTATGATCCAAGTGGTAATGACAGAGGGATAGTGTGGGAGAGAGATCATATGGCTTTTGAGGCATATTAATACTGCAGAATTGTCAAGGTTTTTTATTTTTCTACAAAGATCTTAGAAATGTAAAATAGTTATAACTTCTGGTAACATTTGCCTGAGTTTATAGAGAGGTTGAATCACTCTTCCAAAAGATAAAGTGTTTTCCTGTTGTCTTGTGGATCAGCAAATTTGCACTCCACCAAACAAATCTATCTCTCCCTATATAAATATATAGAACTATAAAGATAGAAGATCATATGGCTATGATTCAGATGCCAAGTGATTCAGGTGCATGGCAATATTGAAATTTTACTGAGCAGATCCAGTCTCCCCAGTTTAGAGTGCTGAGTAACTCTAAAGCTGCAGAATATGTAGAGACTTGCCTGATAACTAGTGAGAGAAGTTGGACTGTTCTTAATGATTTTTGTAGCATGGGTCACAGTGGACATTGAAGGAAGAGTTAAATGGAAAGCCATCAAGCATAAAGAAATGTCTTTTGAGAAAGGATTTATAGACTGACCCAGTGGATGGACCTTGGCTGATTGTAATCTGCATATGAGGCCAAGGCAGGGGGGAAAGGGACTAACAATCAACACTAGAGTAATTTGCCTGATAATAGAAAATTAAAGAACTGGAGAGGCAAGCAGCAGCCTGCAAAATTCATGCAGATTTGGATCTGCTGTATAATTAGCCACAATAGTTAAACTGAAAAAAAATAAAAAATTAATGACATCAAATTAGAGAAAGACTTCTGTAATATATAATAAAATGGCAGAGTTTATATAAAAAAGGAGGCTTAGATAGTGGGGAGAAATTTAAAAAACTAGCAAAGTACTCATAATCTGAACAGTAAAAAGTTTTGGTATGATTAGACAAGCATCTGTGACTTTACAGTCAGTACAGGTTGTAGTGCGATAATGAAATAAAATTGATGTACAATATGCTTGCACAGAACAAAACCACCATACAAACATATACTTCAGGGAAGGGTTTGAATGACACTCAAAAGAATGCAGTGGTAAGGGAAGGATTTGGAGTTTTGTGCCCTGCATGCATCTTTAATTATATTCTAAAGATGAAATGTACAAACATCTTATCCTGTTTTGGGCAATGTATATGAAAGCTAAGCTTCTCTGAAAATTAGGTCAATATAGTGTATCACTACTGGCTTCATCTGTCTTTGAGAGAGGTTCTTCCCATTGGGTGAACTTAAGTCCTGGTCTGCGAAAACTCCTGGCCAGAGAAACTGCTGCAATTTTTTTCTTATGCTGTCACCCAAGTTTCCTTCCAAACAAGAAAGATATAATATTCTTTAATAGAAATAGGACTTGAGCAGGATTCAATCCAGGAACCAGAACTGCATGAGACACAAGCTTGATCTGCCCTGGAATGCAAGCACAAAAATATACACTTACATTTTCATCTCGTCCTTGAAGTAGCAGGACGTTACTGCCTTCACTGTATACCTCCAACATAGGTTACCAAGTACTTTGGACACTGTAACTTTTGTTATACATCAGCATGGATGCTTACCTTCATTCAAATAAGCATTCAATTTAGAATGCTCTTAAGGATACTCTTGTGCTGTGTAGTGACTAGAGATTCCTGACCATAGCTCCTGGGCTGTCAAAAGTTGTAGCCTATCGTTTTGGGACCAATGAATTAAGGGAAAAATAAACTGGCTTTCCTAAGGCCCTAAAATCTGTAACTGAATGAAAGACAAAAACCTTTAATAATCAGCCCTTCAAACACCGGTGCCACTTTTCCCTTTTCTTCTGGTTTTTTTCCTATTGTATTAGAGCTGAGAACTATGTTTTTATTTTTCAGCTGAACAAACTGAGTATGTCTGATTCTGCTCGTTCCTCTATGGTTTCTACTGTGATTGCAGAAAAAATAATATTGTAAGTGTGCTTTGAATTAATATATGTTTGTAAAGAGCTGATTCATACACAAGACACTCAGAAATATGCTGAAGAGTCTCTGGGTTTTGTAGAACATCTTGTATCTGTGTGTTCTCTTTTGAGCATCTGAATACTTGAGTAATCTAATACCAATGCCTGGCCTCAAAACTAGGTAGGATATGGATACACACTCAAACATGGTTTATTACAGCAGATTAAAAATTTACTACTTTTCTTTTTTGGTATGTTGAAACTGGAGCAAGTGAGGACTGAAGGCATGTATACTCCCACCAACTATAATTTGAGCCAGCTGAAACATAAGCCTATATTCTCAGGCTTCCTATATATACTTTTTAATGATGAATTTGTTTCCTTTTTTCTTCCCTGATCGAGCTTCTACTTAACCAGAAACACAGTGCAAAGTTGGAAGTGAAAAAATTACCCAGGCAAAGAGAAATAAGAACAGATTAATTACCTTTCTATTTTCTGTCTTTTTTTCTCCACAGTCATCATGATAAGCATCCTTTCTATTTTTGCTATTATTAGACAAAGGATAAACAGCAATACATAATAAATGAGCAGAATTCTGAACATTAACTTACTGTCCATTAGAGCTGCTACAAGAATCTGCATAGCATGGCCACCAGCAGTTTGTGCAAAGTGGCAGAATGTTGGTTAGAGAAAGAAAATCTAATTTTCTCCCCTCACTGTCTCTTTCCTTCCTTCCTCAATTTGTTAACTAGCTATTAGGAGGAAGACAAAATAAAAGGGATGAGGGACACTTGAAACTGAAAGATAGCTAGTTCCAAGTCATCAGAAATAAACTGTAGATGAAGTCTATCCTTGCTTGTTATAACAACTTTTAGAAGTTATAACTGAAAAGTGTTTAGAAGTTACAGCTAAACATACTTGAGCTTTCCACTATCATTTACATATGCATACATTTTAAAATAGAAATGACTGTATTCCATTTTGCATGGGGCTATGACAGCTGCTGATCAAGTTTTGGAGCACTATGAAGCATGGTGTACTGCAGAGACCAGATCTGGTCTTGAGGAGATCCTTTATAATTAACAGGGGTCAGAAAGAATAAGTTTCATTTCTTGTGTGTTAGAAACAGAAAGGAATACTGGGATTTCAAACAGTGCAAGGTGTAACTGTGGTAGATAAAATAAAGAATTTATCTAGTCTCGGTTTCTGGAGAAAATTAGCCTGCTTCATATTATGGTCCAAATCATGTCTTCATTCAAAACTGATAATTATTTAATGGGAATAGAGACTGAAGAATTTTCAGTGTGGAAAGTCCCTGGTTGTTTCTCCCATGGAAGTGATAAGAAAAGAAGTAATCTTCTAGACATGGTTGTTTTTCCACTGCATTTCCTTACCTGGATTTCTGTATTTCATATCCCCTACAGACAAATATTCTATTTACCTTTAACACCACTATTACACTTCATGTTTATTCCCTATGAAGAGCTGATTCAGTTTTCTTTTAGGACACTGTGATAATCAGAATTTTGATAACTAATGCTGTTCTTAGAAAAGCACTTTTCACAGAGTTGTCCACTACCAGCTGAAAGTCAGAAAGCAAAACAACTTCCCATTTCTCTGCCAGCAGTTTCTCATGAAGAGTTTTTTGTTAAATATTTAATCAAATCCCTCACCTTTCACTTGGGACTGTGGTTAGCCCTTCCTTTCCAGTTATAATATTTTGTAGAGTTCTGCAGTATAATTAAGGAGCTGGCCCTCTCCTCTTCTGTATTGGTCTCATGTATTTCCACTCCTAAAATATAGCAGAAATCCACTTCTCGTCATCACTAAAATATTTGAGAGAGGGTAGAAAAAAGAAAGAACTGAAACAAATTTAAAAAAAAAAAAAATCTACAGTATCTACCTTTCAATACTTTAATTCATCTATCTAAAATATTCATCTAGTCATCAGTCCATCCATCAGTCTATATATCTATATTAATTTTCACTATAGAATAGATGAGATGGTAGGAAAGAATATATCCCATCAAAATTGAAAGTCCAGTCAGTAACTTCAAATAAAAAACACCTCAGATTTCCCCCTTATGCAAATAGGCAGTTAAGTTGAGTAAGATTTATTTCCATTGTAAAACACCAACAAAAGAGTTTGGATGTTGTCAAAGTTAAGAAGCCAGCCTTCAGCCTCAAGAGATAAATTCACCTACTTTCAAGTAAAGGCCTTCATTTCACATTCAAGATGGTATTTAAATAGGGAAAAAAAAAAAAAAAGGGAATGCTCTTTTCTATTTTAAGTGTGTGTGATATAATAACTAAAAGTAACAAAGTTCTTAGTTTTATATAGAAATGGAAGAAATATTTTACGCACAATAGCATACAGTGGACGTTTCCTAAATTGTAATCAACTGGACTAAACAATCAAGAAATTTCATGCAATTTGTTTCATTCCATTTCCATATACCTCCTGGTAGTTGTGACTTTTTATTAGACTGGTTTTATTTTTTATCTGTATTATATTTTCTTTCAGATATTTTTGGCTTGGCTTAAAGTGTCATATTGATCAGCCTGTGGACTTATCTGATTGTCTTTCAGACTGAAGTCCTCTATTTAATTAACAGTGCAAGTAGAGAAAAAGAAAAGCTACTATCATCTGTACCGTGTGTGCCACTTCCAAACAATTGGCTCAACTTTTCCTCCAGAAATAAGATGCTTAAGGCAAGAATACAAGAAGTAAAGACATACAGACTGATTTGCCTTTTGATGTGTTCTTGTAGTTTCCTACTATCAATGTGTAGAACCCTCATGAACCTCAAGTTGCATGAGACCATAGTCAACGATGGGACCTACCATCCATAAGCTTGTCCAATCTATTTCTGATTTATAATTTACAATTTTGGATGCACCATGACATTCTCACAATGAGTTTCACAATAAAGTATCTTGTATGAGAAAGTTGTTTGTGATGCCAGGTTATTTTATTGGGTACCCTTTATTATTTTTCATGTGAGGAATGATCTTCCTGATTTTAGTTTCTCTGCCATTCATGATTATATGTGAATAGTAAAGAACAAGCATATGTCTTTCCATCTGTCCACTCTTTAGCCTGAAGATTTCCACATGGTTTCATGTCTACTCATCTGAAAAGTCCTACCAGGCATCCTACCATCCTCATCTCCCATTTTTGTAGCTTCCCCAGCTCTTCTAAAAGTGACTTATACCCAATGCACTTTCTTGGTGGTAGCAATGAAAGAAATCTTTGCTTGCAATGATGGTTTGGCAATGGTGACTTGTAGACAAGGACTTGAAAATGTTCCAAGCATAGAGCTCACAACCTAGTCTGTCACACTCTGCTCTTCTAATTGTTGGCATGTCATTTCTGTCTGTAACACTTTTTTTCCCCTACACATAGTTAGACTATTCTTTTTTTTCAGGAAGAAGTTTGAGACTTTGAAAACAGGCCATAAACTCAATCTGAATAGGCTTAATCTGGATGTAGAATCAGAAATTACAACTTCCAGTTCAAATGGGTCTGATAGAAAGATGACAATATATATTTCCATGTGTAGCGAAGTTACTGGTCATTATTGCCAAAAGTTATGCAGACAATTCTGGATATTGGCTTGGTCAATTAATTTTGCTCCTATCTATATCCAGCTCATTTTATTGTAAGGTCAAAATAATAATTTCAGTGAAGAGTGGGCTATGCCTGTTGTCCACCTCTGTTGCGACTGAAAGGTCTGAAACACATAGGTATTCTGTTCCTTTTGCTATTTCCTTTCCCTTTAAGTCCACTTCTACCCTACCTACTTTAAAGCAAGCAGAGCAAAAGATCCAGAAAGTGTACTGAAGGATTTTTGCAGGACACTTAAAGCCAGTCTCCTTTGGCTAATTTGCAAAAACAGTTTTTGATTTAAAATAGAAGGATGGCATATCCCTCCCTGGGAGAAAACTTGAATCCGCTAATGTTCTTCCAGAAGTGAGTTATGAGAAGAAGCCTCAGATGGATTAGAGACGAAGGTTAAATTCCAAGGCACTAATTTGTTGAAAAGGTGAAGGTAGCTAACCAAGGGAAAAAAAAAAAAATTGACACACTATGTCTGCAGTATCTTTCCTCTTCACTGAATATTGCTGGGTAACTTATAGATCTCAAGAAGAAAAAAATGCCATAAAATAAAACAAAGTTGTTTCCCTTGTGAAATGTTGATGCAGAGTAAAGGTAAAGGCAAATATGCATCTTTTTGACTTGTTAAGATCTTTCTACATGAAATATCAATTTTAAATTAATAACTTAAGAAGATTACCTTTCACTTTTAAAAGCCAGAAAACTTCTTTTGGCTATTTTATCATTCCTTTGCCTCCCTAACATTTCTCACAGATTTAATGGCCCAATTTCTGGTGTAAATCAATATATTTCCAATTATGTCAACTATGCTAAGCAGATAATATTGCCCAGTATTTTATTCATATGTGTACATGAGGCCAAACTTACTTGGGAGTTGAAAGCGGACAAAATCCTGACAGAAGACAGAAAGGATGTGACTGGATAGGACAAAGTGGACAAGGCCTCCATGACAGTCCATGAACTTTAATGGCCCATGCTTAAGACTTATTCCTTTCCAAATACGGCTATATAAATGTTCTTGTGATGCACACATGAATGTCCCAGCAGTAAGGGGGAATAATGAGTCTTCAAACCTGAAGAACATTTTTGTTACTGCTTCACAAAAAGGGTATCTCTGTCAGTAAAACTGTAGTAAGCTATCTCTGTCCATAAGAGATCTCCCTGAACTTAGGCAGCTATAAGGTAAATGTCTAAGTCTGAATTAGACCCTTCCAGCTCCTTTTAAAGTCAACACGGAGACAGAGATGCTTGCATAGCAGCTGAGGCATACTGCTGAAAATTCTGGTCCCAGAAGTTGGTCTGAAGCTTTCCTCCCTTTTTGCTGAGTCTCCTCAAAACCTCTTTGCCTTCTCTTTCCTTCATATCTTGCCTAAAGAGGATTTGTTTGGTTGGTTGGCTGGTTTTTCTTTACTTATGCTTGGCACATCCTTTCTTCCTTCCCTCCATGTTGCAAAATCACCCACTGAAATTCCAGAGACGAAATGCTCCCCTTGCCTTTCGCTGTAATGTTTTGCCACCAATACTGCAGTCCTCTGAATTATAGGGAAAGGTGCTTGAATGAAAGGATCAAGTCTTCTTCTGTGTGTCAGCCTTTTAAAAAGAGGAGGTCTGTGTGTGTATTTGCAGAATGATAATAACAACAGCCATGTGATTTCCTATGTCCGGTCAAAAACTGCTGGTTTTTCTAGGTCCTTATTCTAGAGGCCCTGACATGGCTTCTCAAAGCAGGGGAAATTTCTGAAGATCCCAAAACACTGTGACTGGAATTTGGGGAGATGATGAACCAGTTTGGTCAGTCAATATTTAGACTGCCACTAAATCATATTAACTGCAGTTTACACCCTTTCAAGTTTGCAAAACTCCTGGAATAAAGTCACATGTAAAGAAGTAACCAAAAATATAGGAGTTCAAATGCTAATTTCAAAAGGGACTTGGACAACTTACCTATCACATTACTGTGTAACCTTAACTTCTTTAATTGCCAAAATTACTTTTAAAAATAGGTCTACACCTCTGCTTGGACTCCCTATCGTTTAGATTTGAATAGCTAAGAGGCTTATCAGCCTTTCAGGCAGCTTCCTAGATGTTTTAGATTTGTGTAGTGGGATTCTGGTAACAGGGAAGGGGCTGCAGGAGTGGCTCCTGTGAGAAGCTGCTAGAAACTTCCCCACCTCCAAGTCGGACCCACCTCTGGCAAAGGCCGAGCCCATCAGTGATGGTGGTAGTGCCTCTGGGAGAACAGATTTAAGAGGGGAAACCCACAGTGGAGGACGAGATTGGAATGAGGGAGAAACCCCTCTGCAGATCCCGAGGTCAGTGAGGAAGGAGGGGAGGAGGTGTGCCGGAGGAGGTTGATGCCCCCACAGCCCGTGGTGAGACGGGGAGAGAGAAGCCCATGCCGGAGCAGGGGCATGGATGCCCCCCAAGATGGCCGCCGCTCCCTGGGGAAGGCCCACGCTGGAGCAGGCCATGACTGGAGGACTGCGGCCTGCGGAGAGGACCCACGTTGGAGCAGTTTGTGCAGGACTGCAGCCCATGGGAAGGACTCACACTGGAGAATTTCATGGAGGACTGTCTCCTGTGGGGGGGACCCCATGCTGGAGCAGGGGAAGAGCAAGCGGCCTCGTTGTGCTTTGTTGCCAGCTCGGCTTAAACCACCACACTAGAGCAGTGGAAATAAACCAATAGCATTGAGACTTGCTCCTTGTTTAAACCTGCATCACTACAGTCAATCTCTATTTCAAACAGTCCATGACCTGATTATGACCTGAGAAAAATGTCATGTATAGAGTCATTGTAAGCCTATATCAGTTATTTATATGCTTTTCCATACCTGAAGAAGTCTGGCCTGCAAGCACGGTGCGTATGAGAGGGATGGATAGGTTTGTAGGCTCAGACCAATAATCAAGTTACCAAAGTTTAACAAGTTAACACACATTGTATCTCTGTTTGTGTAAGTCCTTAGCAAAGGTGAGATAATGAAAGGGCTTTAAGATAACTTCTATTATGACTCATCTGCTACAGACTCATAATGTGCACATTGAACACAACTGAATCTCAGCTGATGCTCGGTTATCTGATGAGCTGCAGGGACTTGACTGTGTTTACACCCTGAGAATGGCAAATGTATCCATCAAGGCAAGGTTTCTATGCAAATACAAAAGGAGCAGCATCAGAGAACAAGATTTAATCAGGAATACTTAGTGGTCCTCATATCAGTTGGAAGTGTAATAATGTTAAAAATGTAAAGCATGGTACCAGTGAAAACCTTGCCAAGGAGGATGAAAAACAAGGAAAAAACTCTTCCTTTTCCTCTTCTCACATCCCCACCACCAGCATTCCTTTTTAGGTAAATATTACAATATACTTAATGCAGTAGAAGAGTGTAACTAATAGCAAGGCAGAGTATTAGTGCTGAGCTATTCTAATTTCAGGCCATTGGTTATGATAATAAAATATAGAATACCAAAGTTTTCAGTAAGCAGAAGTCTCAGGCTCTAATACATACTAAAGCTTATTGATTACACTGGTTTATGCGATAATAAAAGTACAAACATATGCACACACCTTTTGCAAATAAGAAAAATCATTTGTCTTGGGCTATCTCCTTCTTTGTGCTTTCACAGCAATTCAAAAGTCATAATAGATAATGGGAAAACAAAGTGTTTGCATTTCATGAATGACCTTGGAAAAGTTGCCAGATTTCTCTGTACTGCAGTTCTAGCATTGGGCCTGAAACATTCTCCTGCTGTAAACACTTGTGAGAGCCTACAATCCTTGGTGGGATAAAAGAGAAAAGGCTTTATTAATTTAAGTTAACTATTACAAAGTGGTTAAATAGATATATTATTGTGAGCACACATTTTTATCTAAAAAAAAATATAATATTTTAAGACCCAGTGTATTTTGCCCAGTTCAAAAAACTTTACTTTTTAATTTTCATTCTACTGTATATATATGTTAAAACTAATATATAAACTACATAAAGTTACATAATTTTTTTAATGAAAGATTAATATAAGCAGAATCTTTTATGTTAAAATATTAATTTCAAAATCTGAGTGGTTTTTGGTGATAAGTTGGGAAATTATTTTTGAGAAGATGTCCTGATCTACACTCTATCTATAAATGGGGTTAATTTCATCTGTATGGTCTTTTTTGTAGTTTGTCCATGTAAGCTTTGATACTTCAGAGAAGTATGTGGGGTTTTTTTGACTTGTAAGCAGATCTTCTGTCACATTTGGAGATCAGTGTGGTATTTGCCATATATTCGTATTTATGGGCCATCATATGCTATTTAAAGACTGAAATATAAAAGATAATGATATTTAAGAAAAAAAAAGAAGAAGAAAAAGTGATTTGCATGAGAAATCAGGCAATCCTAGATATTGATGATATTGTGCCTACAATAAGGGAAATTTAACCCAAAATGTTGCCATCAGCCTTAGCTGAGATCCTGAGTCTTAGCATCCCTCCTGAGATACCTACCGGTACACATCCTTGAGCAGGACGGTTGGGTGGATCATGGTTTAGGCACTGCCACTGTCCATTCAGTCTGTCTCAGTGGGGATCTCTTCTTGCTCTTGATATAACTGATGAGGGAATTTTCCTCTCTTCATCCAACTCAGCTGTCACTACAGGTGCAGGCACTTTCCCAAAAGGCTTATGAATAGGACTTGCCTGCCCTCAACATGTTGTCCTCATGCTGTCCTGGTGTTGTAATCCAGGTTTCTACCATTACTTTCCACAGGAGGAATGGACATATGTTTTCTCGCAGCTCAGACTTGAATGCAGGTGCAATGGGAGTTATGATACCTAGGTTGTGGTCCTGTTAGTGTATCTCATGGTCTGCAGATCTGTCTGGGACGGAGCTACATACACCCTCCTCCTCTTGCCCCAGCCAGACTTTGCTTATCGTAGTGTAGCCTGAGCCCAGCACCTTTTATGCACCCCTACTTATGACTTATGGACTTCTGCGGGAGAGTGAAGCACTGGAATGCCTTAGGGCAAGCGATGTTTTCTATTTGTGGGGGGGGTTTATTTTATTTTATTATCTTATAAAACAGTTTAATCAATGAACTCAAGCAGGTAGTAGAAACTGAGACTTCTGTTTATGGGGAAACTTTTGAGATTTATTTTGGCCATTTGTAAGTAGTGCCAACATCCAAGCTCTGAAGGAGGAAGAAATGGAAAATGACCCGATGTGCTTTTTTTGGTGTGCGATGAGTCAAAGTTTCCTTTCCTTTCCAGGGCTTTACAAAGCAGAAAAGTGACAGGATTGTCCTATTTATGATGTTTGTTGTGCATCTGTGTGAAAATAAATAGATTATTCCATATGAATTCCAAATAAAATATATGGCTAAAGTAAATTTTTCTTATGGATATTGATTGTATTGACTGAAACCTCCTCCTTACAAATTCCCTTGTTTGTATAACATAAGTGTTACCACTTGGCTGAAAAAAAGTTGTGTATAATGAATTTCAGCATTGCATATTTTACTTAACAGTGAACTGAAAAGCTTTTATACTTCAGAGATTTGTGTTCTGATTCCCAATAAGGTGGTGGCTGTGGGGGGGATTATTTGTCTTTTTTTCTTTTCTTTTTTTTTTTTAATAGTAAGACTTAGTATAATCCTGGGCTGTTTTTTTGTAGATTGTCTCTACAATCCTGCCTGCATTTTTGCACTTAAATAAACTGCAATATGAAAGGCAGAACAATTGTTGAAGCCTGTTCCTCATAAATCTTCAGAAATTGTATTTATGATTTCATCCATACCTAAACTAGCAAAGAAAACATCTCTTCCCTCCCCCCCCCTCCTTTTTTTTGTTTGGAGAATTTTGCTAAATATTGATTGTCTTATGCTGATCAGGCACATCAGTATTTGTTAATAATGATGTGGAAGGACAAAATGAAGTGCAAAAGAAAACTAAAACCCAAATTGCATTAGTCCACATTCTCATGTGAGTAAAGTTAAATTACTCCTATACTACTCAGCTGAGGTGATGGCATATTGTTTATTTTTTGTCTCTTGCTGCAATCACCTGTCTTTATCACACACAAGGTTATATATCTCCTCACAGGAGAGCTTCGTTACAAGCATAATCATATTAAGACAGTGATGGCCACTTAAAATCTTCAGCACCTGCAAGGCTGCCTGACGTCCTCTCAGTTGACTCTGCAGAGTAGGTATTCCTAACTCAGATCCTTAGGTAGTTAAATGAAGACAAATGGAAAGAATTTGGACCAGTGTTCCCAGCAAATATTCAGAGAGAGGCTGTTAGCCCAGAAAACATATCCCTAGTCAAGAGAGAGAGAAGCAGCAGAAGAAACATTGAGAAGATTATGTGAGGTTCAACATCAACTAGCAGATTATGCTCAGTAGGTGCAACATTAATGATAATGTGCAACAGGTAGAACATCTGGTTCACCACAAGGCTCTGCCAGTAGAAAGTCAGGTTTTAGAAGAGTTAGTTTATGTAGACAAGGAAACTCTGTATAGACCATGAGAAAAAGAAAACAAAATAAATCCTCTAACATAACACTTCAAAGTCAATTTCATTTAGTAACAAGTTAATATATGTCAACAATAATTAAATATGTTGTTCTCACTGTTAGTAGAGATAAGGGTTGAAGTGGTGTCGGGGCTTTAACCTGAAAGTTTTAACCTGATTTATTTATGATTCTCCAGTTTTTAACTTCTAGGTTTAAAAGGGAATTTTTAGGAGTAACACTGACCAAGCTGTGACGCATCCTGTTATACTGATACCCAGGTTCAAACTTCGCTCTATTTCAATCTACTTTTTTGTCTGCAGTTTACGATATGCAATAGCTCCCAATGTCCAGAACCCCTCTGTTTCTCATTGTGCTGTAAATATACAGAATAAAATTTTTTTTTACATTTTATGGTCTACAGAGATGACAGGCAGAGGATGCAAAGGACTGACTGGCTCTACACCGTAGCTGATGGGTGGGTGTAGGAGCAGTTTTACACACAAACCCCTACCACTCCCAATCACATGGCAGATTCATAATCTGCAGGCTGCATACCTGAGCAGGCAAGAGTGGGGCACAATTTGCTGAACTAACTCAAGCATGTAAACTCGCATGTATTCCAGTTCTCTCTGAGGCCATAGAAATATACATGTCTATACATATGTGCACATGCATATAAACCGCATTCTTCATGGCAAGTTCATTTTGACTTGAAGAACCTGTCTTCAGCAAATATTTATGGAGCTCCATTTTTTTATCCTGCTGTATACTGGGAGTCTAAAGCACCAGACAAGTAGCCGAGTTCATCAGGATCAAAAATGTTTGGCAGAATCAACAAAGTAAACCCAGATCTCTTCAGTCACCGTTTTTTGCTGCCACAAAGTGAATTATTTTACCTTTGCACACATCAGTTTGGTAACAACAATAGTGGGTTTAGTACTTGAAACCCCAGATTTGACACCCAGATGTTTCAAAGGGCCTGTCTAGGCAGCTCATTCTTATGCCACAAGTAGGTATCTAATAATTCTGTGCCTTAGTTTATTGATCTGCAAAATGGGAATAGGCTGAACCTGGTGCTAACTCCAGAAAAATGTTGTCAACTCCATTGACTGCACAAAAACTTAAGGATTTGGCCCTGTGCTGACAGTCAGTAAGCTGGAGTGCAAATGTTCTACATGTGCTATTTGACCTCTACAGTTGAGGATTTAAAACTTTAATTATAGGAACGAGAAGATGAGAACAGATTCTGAGTTAGCTACTTTTTTTGAATAGATATTCAGACTCCAGGGGGAATAGTGATTTGCAGGCTCATTGAGGGAGAAAAAGGATGTCCTTTCTTTCCTAGGTATACGGGGGGAGGAACAAAAGGGGGCTTTGATACTGTTCCATTAAAATAAATCACTTCTCAATCCAGGCGAGAATTTGTATCAGAATATTTGATAATCGAAACTTTACCAACAAGAGCAAGCCAGAGAGGGCATTTGATTACGCAGGACCAGATCCTGCTAAGCCTCCCTCAGAGGTGTCTTACTGAATTCAGGAGCAGATCAGTATGCAGAAAGTTACCTGGATAAGGCTGTTAGACGGTGGAGTCTATGAAAGAGAGAGCTGTGTCTCTTCTTTGTTCTGGTGAGAGTTGGCAGTGGACAAATTACAAGAGTACTAATCACACAGCCTGACCTCCAGCTGCCATTGAAATAAGTGAAAAAAATTTTCCTTTGACTCCAGCAGAGACAAGACAGGATAGTTAGGGTTAATTAATTAATTACTTTCCAGAAAACACTTTGAGATCGTCTGATGTAAAGATCCTGTATAATGGCAAAGTGGCATTATAATCCAGAGAGATGTTTAGAGAGCTGTCATTCATCTATACCAGAATGCAATCATTATAATTTAGTAAATCTGCTCATTTCCTTCCATTAGGGCAGAGAGATATTTTTAGGGTTTAAACTCTCCAACAACAGAAACAGAAGTCTGGAAACAGGGGAGGGAAAGAGAACAGTAAAAAATTTGATCGATGGGTCTGTCTAGAAAGAAAATGTGACATAAATATGCTGAAACAGTCAAATACTTTGCTGATACATTCTCTTAAAAAGGGTGTGTGTGTGTGT
Source organism: Haliaeetus leucocephalus (assembly GCF_000737465.1). Taxonomy (NCBI): domain Eukaryota; kingdom Metazoa; phylum Chordata; class Aves; order Accipitriformes; family Accipitridae; genus Haliaeetus; species Haliaeetus leucocephalus. The sequence goes on from NW_010972578.1 coordinate 1,553,332, forward strand.
ATGGAATATCCCTACTTGATCAGTAAGATCTATCTTTCTGGAATTGAACTACATATAATACAGTCTTCAAAAGGCAAAAAGCATACTACCACCACAGACAAAATATTCCAAAAGATAGTATTTTCTTCCTTGTCTTGTGTTTTTGGTAATGTTTAAAGAGAAAAATAACTTTCAGTACCACAAAGCAACTCTCCCCTCCTCACAACCCCACCTAGATGTTTGAAGCTAATCAACTAGTATTTCCTTGTATATATTTATATTCACACCCATGCACCTATACACATGGATATTCTCACAGCTTTTCTATCTCATTTTCAGACTTAGAGAGAAATTACCCCAAAGCACCCCTAAAAATAAACTCATAAGCCTGAAAATATATATATATTTTAGAAGACATAAAGAAACTTGAAGTTCCTGCCCCAAATGATTATTAGCAGTAACAAATGGCCTGTCTGCATTCTCGTTCAGCTATAGATTGCAGTACATCTTATAAGCAGTCATTTAGTTTTGTAATACCCTGACAACGTAGTACAATATTACCATTCCCATTTTATAGATGAGAAGAACCAAGGCAGAACGATTAAACAAGTCACCCAAAGTTATACAAGGTCTGGGGCAGAGCCAGGAATAGAATCAAAGTCTCTTGAGTCCCTGACCTTCATATTAAACACAAGATCATCCTCCCTCTGTTTCTAGTTAGAGCATTCAATTCACCCCATCTGGTGTGCATGTGTAATTTGTACCGGAGGGGTAATTCATCCCTAGAGGAGGGCAGGCGGGGCTTGCAAGGGGTGTCAGCTGTGAGCTCAAGATTTGCATAGCCTGAACATTCATCGAAATGAGAATTTCTCCCAAGGAGCATCTATGGCAAACACATAAAAAGGGGCAATGCAAAATTCTGTTTAGACCTCTCCAAGCTTTTAAAAGGTGATTTTCCTCAACTATTTTCTTCCTTTGATTGCAAAGCTAAAAACGAAGTTTATCCCTCAATAACCTCAGGCTTCGTCTACTACCTTGAAACTGTCACTTGGTGTTTGGGACAGGTGATTGTTTAACGTCTTCTTCTTAACCCTGCAGGGGACAGGCTGTTGATGGTGAGTGTGTGCTGATAGAACCAATCCTTTACGTGGCCTTCACATGCTTAATTAGCCAGTGCAAAACAAATGCCTCTCAGCTATCAGTGTCATCGTTGGAGCTCAGTAGTGTTCCTTCCGAAGGAGTACTAAAGATTGGAGGGAAATAACTGCAATATCATTAAGGAGAACCTTAAATTATATGTGTGTGTGTGCATGCATATACACATGTATATACGAAAATGTATCTGTTCTTTGGAAATTATATAAAATATCCCACTTCACGTTTTAAGAAATCCTGTCTGGAAACTGAGCAATTGTTTATTAGTTAATTGACAACTTAATTGATTATTGTTTCTTTTCATGGCACAAAACTGATCTGATGTGGTAGGTTGTTCTGGGAAGATTCCCAGCCAGATGGCTCAAACTCAGGAGCTTCAAATTAGGATAAGAATCCTAACTTTTTGATGTTTATCTAAAATGAATTATTAAACTTGTTCAGATTCATCTAGGTCTGAGAATTAAAAGCATGCACTGGTAGAAGGTGGACCTGTACACTGTGAATCTGAAAAATTTCAGCTTCTGCATTTTTAAAATATTAGTCGCAAAAAAATGGGACTGATTCTGCTCTCTCATCAGTTCACTGATGATGTAATCCTGCTGTCATCAAGAGCTTTCTTCCAGATTTATGTCACTGTATGAAAGTGGGAAGAGAATCAGGCTCAGTATCTGTGTTTAGAGCAAAAAGCAAGATAATTTGATTTGTTGTTTGGCATTGCAACTAGCAAAGTGTCACTCCCTTAAGTCCATAAGTTTTACAGTAATATTGGGCCATTTCCTGCTGAAGTTGAAGTCAATGAGTGTTTTCCACATGACTTCAGTAGTCAATAGGCTCATATTTGCTTTAATATTTTTCTTTCCCAGGGGAGCAGACTGCTTCTGGTGACTTCCCCTAAGGGATCTCATCAAGCAAACTGTTATCGACAATGTGCTTTCCCGAGTTTGGCCCTCAGCAGCACGGAGCAGGAGGTGAGAGTGGCTGGAGGGCAAAAGAGTCTCCTCTGTCTGCTTGATCCAGGTGTGTGGAGAGGGCACAAAATATGCCCTCAGCTTCCTTCAACAGCTTGGCAGAGACTTCAGTTTGTTATTCCAGCCCTGACCAAGATCGCCTCTAAAAGGCGCGTCTCGGAGACTTAAAACTTTTGGGGGCCAGTGCTGAAAGAGATGGGGATTGCACATTCAGCCCTTTCTCTTCCCCATTCCAAGCCTTTCCCTGGATCAATAACTGTGCAGACACATCTGCAGTAACCCCTGCTCAGGCACAGACTTCTTCAGTGGAGATGGAGCTACTCACATGAGTAAAGCTGAGTTGGATCGGGCCCAAATTTAGTATTAAATCCTGGCAGTTCCAGAACTGTAGCTTTAACAAGGCTTATTTGAGATGAAGGCACATTTTTCAGTGCTCATAACAGCAGCAAGATTCTTATTATACAACATTTAAAAGCAATAATTTCTGCAGATTTAACCTCATAGATTTTCTAATACAATAAAATTAAATTTAAAAAACCCTGAATGCAGCAGATATAACCCCTTCATGTGCAATTAGCAAATTTTAAATAGAAACTTTAATATTAACATTATTCTTTATGCCTCGATGAGTGGAATATTATTTAAATTGATATGACATAAGAGGATATAAATAATTCCTAAGTGTAGATCTAAACTAGAATTTCAGACCATATTGAAATGGCAAAACATTATCAATTCCCTATTTCCCAATGTATCATTCATTACAAGCCTGATGACACTTTTTTCTTCAAAGAGATTAAATTAGCATTAGAGTGCTGATAAACATTATAAATAAATACAAAAAGCTATTCTGAAAATCCGGTGTAACATAAAATAAATGCCTATGCTCCACCAAATTTCATCTTTCTGGTAGCTGAGAAAGTGTTGCAAGCAGACACATAAGTTGAGAGTGAACTGCTGCTTTCGTCACTGCAATAAAAATTTAAACATATTAAAACCTGGAAATGTAATTTAATTAAGACCAATTCTTTATTCCAAATAAACCTATAGTTCATAATGGAGAGAATTATGACTCACATTTTTACCAAGGAAAATGAACTAAAAAGGTTCTCTGTGTTGCTTTGTACAAGTTAGATGAAATAGTTGTTTTCTATTCCACAAGGTATAAGAATAAACCTATAAAATCATGACAATCTATGACCAGAAAGTGCCCTATGATCCATATATATTTTTTAGCAAAGCAGTAAGGTCCGCCTGAGAAGATGACACGTATTGCTGTCTGAGTAGTTACTTTTCATTGGCTAATTTTCTTCACAATTTCAGCATTTTTTTTTCTAGGTACTTCATCAAGAAATATACAGCTAATGAATGTTATTTTTGTGTGTGTGATGGCAACACATCCAGCAGGTACCACACCTGTGTAATTTTTGTACAAAGTCACTTTGGGCTACAGGTCTTTTAGATCCTTTGAGGTGAGTAGTTTAGGATAAATATCCAACAATCCTTTGCCAAAATTCCCTGTAAATTCACTAGGATTTGGCCTTTGCAAAGTGACACTTGATTGCTGCTTCTTATTAAGCAGATGGGAAGCAAATGACAAGGGTCAGGCATTACCTAAAACTTGTTTTCCTCAAGACCTTTAATATAGAAGTTTATCTGAGTGAGGAAAACCATTTCTTGCCTAAAGCTTCTCTCTCTATATTCCACAGTGGCCTTCAGAAAGCCAGAATACATTTCCCTTCCCAGGACTATCAGGCCAGTATAATTAATCCATGATACAGTTCAAGATTGCTTGATATCCACAGCTACAAAACACACACAGCCTAATATTCTCTCTGACACATGAACCTCACTTTCCCCATACCCTCAATTCAAGGTTAGTTTTGCCCATTTCATTTTTAAGGATATGTTACAACTCAGTCTCCTGTTTGATATTATTTTGGAGTGAAAAATCTACTTTCCAAAATTCTTCAAAACCTGAATCACCTGAAATAGGCTGGACGCAGGTCACAACATGAGAAGGAGAGTGAAGAAGAGCTCTCAACAGATCACGTCTCACCGATGATGCTGAATGATATGTTGTTTGACGTGATGGGCAGCGCAGGTATGTGCTTCACCCCTGTCACAGTCAGTAAGGCCAAGCATGCACACAGGTGCTTATATCCTTAATAATTACATTGCAAATTACTTGCTCCTTAAACTCTTCATGAAATTATAAATGCCTGTAATTCCATGACCTTCCCATCATAAATTCTTACGGGCCCCATGACCAAGTCTTGACCAAGAGTAAATTGTCAGAACACTAATGAGGTTGATGGAGCTATACTGAATGCACAGAGTTAGTGCATCTCAGAATCTGCAAGTCAAAATAACTAAAAAGAAAAGAAAATGAATGCCAAAAGGAATTGGTAGGTTAACGCTGGACTTTGAAGATTAACAGAAAGAAGAGGGTCTCACATGGAAACAAGAGAGAGAAAGAGGGAAGGAGGGAAGGAAGAAGGCCCAGGACTGGGAGTCCTGAGAACCTAGACTTCTTTCTTGCTGTTCTTACTTAACTATGAAGGTTAAAAAAACAAAACAAAACACACGACACTTGCCTCAGTTGAGTTTCTCCATGAGTTAAATCACAATGCAAAGATACCTTAATATTCACATTCCGTAGGTTGAAGGAGGGAGAGAACTTCTCTACCTCAAGTTTTCATAGAAGAATAATCCATTTTCAGTTATAAAGCTTCATGACAAAGCAGGCACTTCAGAGTAATAAGGAGAAAAGTATTTTATTTTCTAATACATATCAAAACTTGCAGGGCTCCCAATCCCTCTGTCAAAATAGAGCTGTTCTGCATAGAGCACTTCTCAGTACTACCACTAGATTTTGAAATTTCTGTGTCAAGTGAATAATGGAAAAAATAACAAAAATATGCTAGAACCAACATGAACTCTGTTCTTTCTGCAGCTAAGAGTAGAATGGCAAATAAGGGGAAGTGCTTCCAGATACACAAGCTAATCAACCATATACTCTGAAGCATAAGATTTGATTAACCTTAGTGTGTGCAGGTACAAAAGCTCCTCTGAAGGTAACTTTATTTTTCTTTTCTTCTTTTTTCCTTTGAAGCGATAGGCCCAGGTTTTCATTCTAGCTCTGGTTACTATTTCCTATTCTGTATGATCAAGCATACAGTCTTTGTAATGACATCCACTATGCACACAGCTCTTTGAAAGTATAAAATAACTCACCAAACCAGTCCAGCCCTGTTAAGGACAGGCACAGTTCTTGTTGACCAGGATGAGATTAGGAGAAATGATCATTAGGGCTTCTAAAATACATATTGCAGCCAAAGCCTAGCCCCATAGTATATGTGGCGTTGTACACACCTCAGATACAAGGAAATCCATGAGCTGAACTGTTAGATGTCTGAAGGCAGGCAATGGAAATACGTTTGGCCTCATACAGTGTTTAAAAAACTGACACGTATACCCATTTCGTTGTCTGTAACCACAGTCACACCAAAATACACCAGCAATGCAGTGATCTGTTCACAATGTTAACAGATCAGCACAAACCGAATATGGTGAGACAAAAATGCTTCCAAATTCCTATCTGCTATTTCTCCTTTCCCTGGGTTAGCAGCAGCATCGCTCAAAATTGTGCCAGACCCAAAAGCCAGCAGCATTATCCTTCAGCTCTGCTGAAACAGGAAGGTCAGCTTTGTTTTTACTCCAGGGCTCATGTAACATAACTGGCCCGTGTCTGTTTATGCACTTTAATGGTTAGATGTTGTCCTAAAGAAAGGAATTCAGCCTTCTGTGGATTTGCCTCTCCTAGTCTTAAGGGAGGCTCATAGTTGGCTCCTGTTGTACTGAGTGGATAATACTAAGTGATCATTTAATAAAATATTGAAATGTAAATACTTAGGCACAGTTAGTCGCTCAGATTTCCTGAATAATCACCCCCATGGAGGGAATGAACACAGCTCTACACATAAAGCATTCAAGGGAAAAACCATCAGAAAAGGTTTCTCTTTTTCAACATCATGCAAATTAGTTTCTTAGCTCTGTAGGGAGGAAGCAGAACCAGCTCTGCAGTCTGTGGGAGAAGAATAATACTCCTAAATCCTAAACAATACCTCCCTGTGATATTGGCTGGACTGGTAGATCTAGTTCAGAATTTGAAAAAGCGTGGGAGGAAATAGATGAAAATGTTATCTAAAAAAGCTTCGTCGCTGGTAGATAAAGAGCAGGTCACTTTATCCCCAGCTGTTTGGGGGAGATCTATAATATTGGCTGTCCCCAGTTCTGCACTTAGCACGTTATTCTATGAAAACTAACACCCCTGCAATGAAGAGCTAGCAGCTTATATTACACACACACACACATGCACCCACCCACCCTTGAAATGGGTTAGCTGGGTTGTCAGACTGCTCTAAAAAACTTTTGGAACATGCAATGGTGCAAAACAATGAGCATTTCCACAGGCTTTCCTTTGTTCAGGATTTTTTTCTTTTCGTGGTTCACACAACTCACTCTTGCCCACTGGGATGTTTCTGCCATTGGAGCCAGCATTACATCTGGCGTGTCTCCTGTTGGCTTAGTCCATTGCACTGCACCAGCTCCTTTTTCTCTTTTAGTGCATGGAAATCTTTTCATACTCCTTTGCATCAGGGTCTCTGTGTGTCTCTTATTCTCCACTCTCACATCTCATTTTCTTCTATTTTCCCCCTCAAGCAAGGATGCTCTGTGCCTGCCACTCAGATGACTTCAAATCTCTGTTCCCTCATTCCTGCTTTCCTCTCTTGTCTTTTACTTCTTCCCAGGGAAAATGTACATATCAGCTATTCCCCTTTTCACCTCCCTGGGGAGGGCAGCTATTTCTCCGCCAGGTTTCCCAATCCTCACATTACCAATTCATATTGCCCCTAAACTGCTCCATGTTTGCAGTCGCATTTTTATTCCAGTGCCCACCACAATTTTTATTTATTATCAAATTCTGCAGGAAATAATGAAGAATTTTAGATGATACTAGGAAGAAGAATACAACTGAGTCTGTAAGCATTCACAGGAAAAATTGAAATAGGTGATTCTTCCTTTTAACGAACACAGGACTGACAATATCCAGTGGCTACCACTTGAACAGTAACAAATTTAAAGAAAAAAACCCAAAGCATTAAAAATAAAATTATAGTGGCAGTAGTAAACTCTGTAGTGTTGGCAGTTTGAAAATATATGATTTCCTTCTCCTTTTTCTTTCCTCTTTCTCCTCCTCCTTCTCTTTCTTCTTCTTCTTCATTTAATATCTATTCTAATTCTGTGACGAATTAACTCAAAGCTTCATGAGCGGATTCTATGTTCTATAGAAGATAGTGCTGCATGACTACAATAGCCTGCTTACATTATAAACCATGTAAAGGTTTATAACAGAGGGTGATTTTAATGGCTGCCATGACTGGTTTCTTTGACTGTTACAAGACCGTTGAAGCTGGGGGGCCTACTAAAGTGATGTGAGATACTTTGTGTCCCTCAGCCAAAATACAGCTTTTCCTCAAAGCCCATTGACAAGCCAGATCAAATGGCAAAAAAAACTAAAACGAAGCAGACTTCTTTCTCTTTCCCTTTTTTACTAATCATGGTATCTTGTTTTCTAGGATATCCTATGTAATCAAAACAGTGGGAAAAAAATATCTAAACTTCTGTTCACATTTATTTTTATGAATGTTTTATTAATGATAAATAGCATTATACTTCAGTATTGCTTGGGAACCTCAGTCATACATCAGGATCAGACGTATGTGCATCTAGAGTACAGTGCACTGTTCAGTCCATCAGGCACTTTTTGTATGCTACCCCCACTGAAGCAAAAGAAGCTACCTGTATTCATAACTCTGAGCAATGTGAGAAATAAGTGGAAGAAGATCTTTTCATTTGGAGTAAGAACAGTAATTTCCTGATAGTAGGCTCCATTAAGATTAAAAGTAGTTGGACAAACAATACTATGAAATCCGTCTCATCTAGGGAGATCAAAACTGAGATGGAACAAGCACAGAAGAACAGCCTAAGGGAAGAACACCACCCTGACGAAGGACTGGGAGCAACTTAGCAGATATTCTCTTCCTCTAGCCTATGTGGTTAAGGATTGTCAGTGATAGCATGGGTTATTTCTGACAGTCTGTTTTACCAAGTAGTGAATAGAAACCTTCGTTAAAAAAAAAAATTTACTCCTCTGTATTTGCTTGCCATTCCTACTTGCTAAAAGGAATACTACCTTTCAAACTTTATGACTCTTACAGCACTTCTGCTAAGCTTTCTGTCTCTGCCTACAAAGGTCCTCTTCAGTTTTACCATTGTATCTTGTGCTTTTCCTTCAAAAGTGTCTTCAATGACTTGGCTTCAATGAATAAACAATTTTTTAAACCTGTAACATGTTGGCCCCTTTGCAATCAGTTGGGGATTTACCTAGTTCCAAAGGCTCTAGAATCAAAGCATCCATACCTGGATGGTTATGGTTGATCTAGGTTTCATCAAATGCTCAGAAACGAGTATTCCCTTTGCTGCAAAGACCAATGATAAAAAACTGTCCAATTTATTAAGGTCTCTTGGACATTGTAGTCTTTTCCTCCAACATGGATATTTTTGAAGTTGATGGGAATATAGGCTATCTGACAAAGCAAATAATTCAGTGTTTTAAATGAACCCAAGGAACTTTGGTCTTTATTTATCTGATAGTCACTTTCTAATTTCTTTTGAAACTGATGACTAGTCAAATCTCATGATTTTTTATGTCTTGCAGTGTTAAGGATTGTGCTTGAAGGCTAAACTTAAAAATTATACCAGTAATCAGTAATGTATGGACAGTAATCTCTAATACAGAAAACAAAGCTGGAAGGTATGTTGACAAACCAAGCAGTCCATCACAAGGATTCAAGTCTACTTCCTCAAGAAAAGATCGATTCTATCCACATAATTCCTGATAGAAGTTAATAATTTCTTGAAGATCTCCAGTGATAAAGAACCTACAGCTTTGCTTCACTAATAATCCCAGAACTTCACTATCTTTATCTCAGGGATTTCTTTTCTTCCTCTTCTTTTTCATAAAGTGTCTCAGTCCTCTTGTGTTCACTCTGTGATGAACCAATAATTTCCTTTCTTTTTAGAGTTTAAAATTACAGCTAAATGTTTACTACTTCTGAGTGTCTTCTCTGCTAAGACTATGTGCTTGTATGTTCACACAAGGTGAAGCCAAAAGGGCTGCAAAAAAGAATCACTTCAGAAATTGCTTTCTAATTCAAATGGATATTCAGGGTCCTCTCCTGTCTCAACCAGATTTTTCTACAAAAAATATTTTTGTTATGAAAAATGTAATATAAAACCCAGCACATTTTCCTACTTCTTCTCCCTTTCCAGATTTTCGTATAATAAACAAAAACTCCCAAATAAATAATTAACAAAAAATGACTTATTTATAATCAGAAATGTTTGGCTAGCAGATGGTCTAGAGTATATCTTCATATAATAGGATCTCGAATACGGTTTTAACTCTGCGGGAACAAACAGCAGAATATTAATAAAATGTCAATTAGTTTAATTTAGTCTCATATCTATTGAATATATATATTGGCACCTACATGGTTTTAATTTCATTTTGGGATTCCAGCTGCTATTGAAGGCAGAAAACTTTTAAACAAGTAAATTAAAAAAATTGCAAAGACAAATAAATACGTCAAAGGATGGAAAGAAATAATTTTAAATGAAGCTGACAAGATGCTTCACTGGGAATGTAAGAACTTTTTGTGCATCTGCATTGTTAATGTCCTTGATTGTTTTCTTTCTGACATTAAACTGAAAGTCTTATCCTAATTCAAAATAGTTTTCATTATCAGCATGATCCTGAAATACTCCTAAAGTCAGTGTTTCTCCCCCTCCCCACTCCCCATTTTCAGACTCCTGAAGTTTTTTGAGGCATGAGTAGATTTTTGTAAAATTTATGCAAGTTTATTTTCCTCAGACTTTGTTGACTCCTCTGAAATCCATTCTTAGATCCTAGATTGAAAGTCACTGTTTTATGTATTTTCCTGAATTACACTTGTATTAAAGGCATCTCAAAGAAATTCAACAATTATGATAAACTTACTGTGAGTTAGTCACAAGATTGTATTTGACTCTCTTTCAAACACAAGGTATTTGAAGGGTCAGGCTGAAAATGGGTGATAAGGGCAAATATATCAAACTGAAATTTAACTTCAGCTGTTGTACTGGATCTGGCTGGGATGGAAATAACTTTCTTCACACCAGCCTGTATAGTGTTGTGTTTTGGATTTGTGACTAAACCAGTGTTGGTAACACACCAACCTTGACACAGCAACAGTGTTTGCTGCGCCAAGGTTTTCTCTGATTCTCACTCTGCCCTTTGCAGTGAGTCGGTTGGGTGTGGGCAAGAAGTTGGGAGGGACACAGCTGGGGCAGCCGACCCAAACTAACCAAAGGGATATTCCAGACCATATAACATCATGCTCAGCAATAAAAACTGGGGTGCGTGTGTGGGTTGTCTTCCAAGTTAGCTTTTGCTGGGAGACTGGCAGGGCGTCATGGGACGTGGCAATTGCCTTTGTATCACTTGGGTTTTCCCCTCTTTCCTTCTCTTGAACCATCAGTTTTTCTTGCTTTTGCTACTCCTATTTTCTTCCCCATCCTGCTGGGGACAGGAGCGAGCAAGATTCTTGGTGGGTGCTTAGTTGCTGGCCATGGTCCACCTACCATGGATGTTCATCAGTTGCAGCAAGGGCTGCAAAATCCAGCTGGGAAGGGAGTCAGTGCTTGATGATTAGCCAGGGCTGATTTCAATGCTATTATGAAAGTACTCTAAATACCTGAGTCCATTGGGCTATGTCTACCTACAGCATCAACATTGAGTTATAAATATCAAGTCTCAGGACCCTTTTGTTTTCTGACACATGCTGGCTGTCACCAATCTGCAGCCTGGGCTTGATAAATCCACATTGCTCCTAGAAAGAGCAAAGATGGCAACGCTTGATGTAGGGCTAAGCTGCCATATGTCGGGCTCCATGCATGCCTGCTCTGGTCAGAGTTCACGGTGCATGCATGGGTCTGATCTTAAGGTTTCAGATCATCCAGGATTTGCTCCACCCAAGTTCCAAAACTTACACTGAGATGCCCCACTCTCACTGAGGTGAGAAAAAAATTCTGTGTCAATGGTGATTGAACTCTGAATTAAGAATAAGTTCAGATCTGTACTTAAATTACAATGCAGTCTTTACCTTTAATTTAAAACTAGAAACGTCTACAGAGGTAGATGTCAGAAGTGACTGTGTTAAAGACAAACCCTTAAGACAGTATTTCAGGATTGCTTAACTTTCTATCTGTACTGCTGTGTGAAGTTCAAGCCCTGTACTTCTCTGAGAGTTCAGCAGAGAACATCCGCAACTGTGTCCTGTGTATGGAAACTCCCACATTTCTACTTAAAGTGCTGTGCCAGAAGAGTCTAACCTTCTGTCCTTGTGCTGGATGTTAGAGCTGTGTAGATAGCTCTCTCTTTCCAGGTTCCATCTTCTTTTATTTTCAGCCGTTTCTGTGAGGAGTAAATACACAATTTCACACTCTCTGGCTGTAGTAATTTCCTTTAGGGAAGGATGAAGTACTAGGGTGAACACGGCTACCACTGCATTATCTGAGGCAAAAGCATGTATAGTACATAGGGAGCGGCTAACAGAAGGGATCTCGGTCCCCTCCTTCCCTTCAACTCTTTTCACGAGAAGAAATCCATTCCTATCTTTCAGGCATACTGTGCTTTTTAAACACCAGGCTGGTCCATTTAATTTTTTTTTTTTTCCTTGGAACTCATATGTATTTTACCTCTAGATAAAAGCCCATGTGCTTGTACTCTTATTAAAGCTTATAATGATATTTTATCCAGGACCCAGGTTTTTGCAGTGCTGCATTGCACTGGAACTGCTGATGCCGCTTAAATCCTGTGTTGCCAGAGGATAGTTGTTTATTTCTATGATCTAGATACTGCATATAACCCAGAATCATCTGCAGCCGCACTGGCTGCAGAAAGGTAGATTAACATTATCTCTGATGTGGATCTTGGAGGTTTGTTTCAATTATTATTTGTCAGATGTTCCAACAGAGAACAGAGACCCTTTGCACTTGGGGCTGTATAAACATGCAGCGAGGGATGGTACTTACTCTGAAAAGTCTACAATATTGTATTGGGTCTGACTGAGATGGAGTTAATTCTCCTCATAGCAGCCCTCGTAGTGCTGTGCTCTGTATTGGTAGCTAGAAAGGTGTTGATAACACACCAGTGTTTTGGCTACTGCTGAGCAGTGCTGGCACAGCATTAAGGCTGTCTCTCCAACATTTTTGCCCCCCCCTCAACGGCAGGCTGGGGCTGGGCAAGATCTTGGGAGGGGACATAACCAGGACAGCTGACCTAAACTAACCAAACAGATATTCCATACCATATGACGTCAGCTCAGCTATAAAAGCTAAGTAAAGGGAGATAGAAGGAGGGGCATTCATTATTTTACGCTTGTTTTCTGGAGCAACCACTACGCGTACTGAAGCCCTGCTTCCCGGGAATTGGCCAGACATCGCCTGCCGATGGGAAGTAAAGAATAAAATCTTTTGTTTTCCTTTGCTTTTGCTTTATTAAACTGTCCTTATCTTGAGCCACAAGCCTTTCATTATATTTTCTCTCCCCTGTCCATCTGAAGAGGAGGAGTGATAGAGCAGCTTTGGTGGGCACCTGGCATCCAGCCAGGGTCAACCCACCACAAATATAAACAGTCAACAGAGTAGGGAGGCAAAGCTTGCTCAGAGACTTGGCTAAAGTCACACAGCAGGGAAGAGTATCTAGGTCTCCTCATCCCCTCAGGTCTGTCACTTTATTCACTAGGCCATGTCGTCTCCCTCCATTTAATTCCCTTCTCCTTCTCTTTATTCTAATGGATAAGATTCATCCGCATAGATTCCTATGTGGAAATAGACATTCAGGTAAGGGGGAAAAAGCCCCACAAAAAACAACCCTCTGGAAAAATACCCATTCTAAAGTTTTGTTACTTGTGCTCTTTGAATGAGGGAGCAGCAACATTCATGACTTTGCCTATGGGATATTTGTATAGGGAATTTGAATGTATTTTTATTTGTAGTCTTTGAAGGAGTGGTAGGTTTAAGATGACATGCAGCTTGGCCTGTTTTGTACGCGTGTGCATGTTTATTAGGGACTTGTCATGTGTGGGATAAAGGAAAAGAGTGGCACTGGGCTGGGAGGAGGAGAAAAAAAAAGTCTTTCAATATTTCTCATGTCTTTTAAATCCGGTGCATGCCCAACATCAATTCAAAGAATTTCCCTTAAGTTCAAAGCTAATTGGCATGGTGTCCCCAGACATCTCCTGGTATTGCTCTTAAACTCTGCTGGAAGATTTTATTTATTTATTTATTTTATTTTTTCAAAACAAGGTGAAGATTCAAACAACCTTAAGTAAAATTTCTGGGTCACATGACACATGCTCAACTACTGGGCATTCCTCCCATGCCTTTTCTGCTTATTTAGTGATCTACGTGAGTGTAAATAAAAATCACGTTAATGCACAGTCGTTTTATAAACTGGGGATCTTGTACAGTAGTGAGCACAGAGGGCTGGAAATCAGGCTTCTTGGATTCTCCTTACTGGAAAAGGCTTTGTTAGTGATGTTTGCAGAGGATGTTTATGGTTGCATTTTTAATATGTACAATAAAAACAAGATCCCTTTTTGACATTTTCCTTGAGTTCTTCTGAATTCTGTGTAAGCAGAAGCCTGAATGGGAGTAGACATATTTCAGAGTGTTGTCCCTAAAGCACTTTTCTAGCAGGTGCTGAGCACACCTGTAAGGAGAGCTGTGCTGTGATTACTGCTAACAGAGAGCTTCCTTCCCCTTTGACGTAAGTCCCATGATTTGCAAAAGAGGGTCCATTCACCCCATTGAATGATGTATCCCTAAATTGAGTTTGAATGATGTATCTCAGAGAGGACTGTTGTGAGGCATCAGGACCAAAATCTTTCTATGGGCTCAGGGATGTATGTGTGAGAAAAATACTACAGGCAGTTAGTCTGGTGGGAAAAGCTACTTATTGATCAGAAAGATGATTTCACAGCTAGCTTATTTCATATCTGAGTTCAGTCCTGCATCTTCCCACAGATTAGTTGTGTTACTTGGGACAAGTCAGCTTTCCAATCATATGGCATCTCTGTTCCCCCTGTTGCAAAATAGGGAATAAAAACTACCCTTTGCCTTGTTTGCTTAAACAGCAAGTTCTGCAGGCAAGACAGGATTCTTTATTATGCATATGAACAACATCTGGCCTAGTGTGCCAGGTGCACAAATCATTTATTTATGTAATCAGTTAAAACGTGAGCTAAACTGTGATAACAAATCCATGTAGACACTCTTAGTCCAGGATGAATATAAGGTAAGTAGAGTAAATTCTCTTTCTTTTAAAAGCTTAGTACGTATTACCTCATATTTGCTGCAGGCTAAATACACGTGAGTTGTCCCAGAGGAGCTGACACAGGATCATTTGTTGCTTCTTCTTGTTCACATGTTTGAGCCCTTACACACCTGATTATAATGCTCTTAGTAAAGTAAGGGATGTTTACAGTGTTAGTTGTACTAGACTTGACTTTGGAGGATAATTAAAGCTCCTCACTCATGCTTAAGCAACGTCTGTTACTGCCCCTGGAATACTTCAGGGATAAGGAAATTGCAGGAAACTCAGTTCTTCCAGAGGAGCTTTTGCTTTCTGATCAATTGAATGTTGATGGAATAGGCAGAAATTTGGGGAAGTAAGAGCTGACAATCAGTGCAATGACTACTTTTTCTGCACCGGTAAATGGATGTGCGTTCATTTATCTTCCGATCCAGAGCAAAGTCAAGCAGGTTATCTCAAACCATCTGGGCTTTGCATTAACTTTTTGTCTTCAAATTAGAATGGGACAGGAGAGTCAAGCTTTTACATCCGGCTACATCTCAGCTGAGATCCAGCAACCAAAACCATCATTTTCTAGAGATTATGGTGCCAGCTGTATTTCAGTTTAGAGACGTGTGTGCTGTACATATAGCAGGTAACAGGACTAGTTAGACCAAGGGCCAGGCAAGCCCAGGACAAACACAAAGTATACAGAACTGCTATGGTTTTCTATATAATTAGTAGATTAAGTAACCATATAATCTCAGATACCTCTGCATCAAATTCTGCTCTTGAGTAGATGATATAAATCAAGAGAAGTATATTAAATTTTATTGGATTCACACAGGAAAAATTGTTGATTGTGTAACATCAACCACAAGTGCTTAGCAGGAACAGCAAATACTTGCTTTCATTCTAGAAATGCGGTAATAGCGGATACTTGCTGTGTGTATCATTTCTTCCCCTTTATCTTCTCTAATTCAGATTAAGTACACCTTTAATGAAATTAAATCACTATCTTTCACTTGTACTTCCTTCTCCCCATGTGGATTAAGCTGTAAGGCGGTGTGTTTGGGGTTTTTTTTTCCCCTTTTTTTTTTATTTTAGTTGTTTTGACTTTGTCAACTGACATTAAGTGGACTGGCTTTTCTTTGTATCTTTACTGACAAATCAATATTAATAACAACATCAATACTGTATTAAACCTGAACTATGGGAATAATTTGTAATCACACTGAAATTAGTAATGTCGCATATCACATGGCGAGTCATAGAGTATGGGAAGTAGAACTACTATTAGCTTGGGTTATTATTACCTTATTATGGCCATTTAAATAGGCTGTAATTCTGGGAATTTAAAGGTCATTTTGATTTATTCAGTTTAGTTTGTTATGTGTTTAGAAAACTAATTAAAGAACAAACAACATGGTTATATCTTAATGGTAAATATGTGCAAAGGGGCTACTCATTCTGAAACCCAACAGAATAATGAACATTGTTATAATTTTCAACATTCAACATTACTTCTTCTCAGAAATGATTATTTTTCCCTTGCATTAAAATGGTTTCATACAATTTTGCTCTTAATATTTTGAAAGGGATGTCCTATGAATATTTCCCCCCAGGCCTGGAAGACTAAATGATCTCTAGTTAGTTTGAGCTTTCAGAAAAATGACAAAAATAAATAAATATGGAGAAAAATAATAATCTCTGAAATAGCCTTTAATCCCCATGAATGACCTACAATTTGTTTGCAAAGTAATGACTGTAAATTGTTTAATGTTTTCACAAAGCCTTATGCTGTGATGGCAATTCTTCTGCACTGCCTTTTCAATGAAGTATCTAAGCTTATACTTATGCACAAAAAAATTCTGGGGTGCCTTTAGCTTCAAGAGTCTTGAGCACCTATAAAATTGTAAACCAGGTTTAAACACTTTGTTGATCAGGGAAGGATGTTTACTGTGTCTTGAGTATTTTGCAGAATTGGACCACAGTGAATAATGCTGTTTAACCTGGCTCTGATTTGAAGCCTGCTATAAGATGGACCGTGACAAATATTTACCCACAGAGTCCAGCGCATGGCTATGTAGCATGTTTGTGCAGAGGCAGATGAAGGGGATTGCAGACAGATGAAAGTTATGGGAGAGTTTTCTATCTACAGAATTCCCAAAGAAATTAGTGTAGCCATGACAAGAAAATTAACATTGTGATTTTACTTTAAAAAATGTGATTTTTCTTTTGGCCACCACTGACAAAATGTGCCTGTTTCTCCAGTTCAAGTCTTACATTACAACTCTTTACTCCTACCCCTTTTTACAGCATCAAGATCAGTGTCTCATAAATGCTACTTTCTTTACCACATTGGCATTAATATGAAGGCTTCCTATCTGAAAGGAGCCAAACAGAAAAGAAAAAGTTTATTAGTCCTGTACTTTCCTAAGAAGTAGAATTTCTGAAAATATTGATCAACATTTTTTTTTTGTGGTTTTGGTTTAAAACTGAATATATCAACTTGGAAATATTTCCCCAAGGATGTGAGGCCCTGTGTAATTCAAAGGTCATGTACCTTTTTCAAAAAGAAAAAGAAAAAATAAAATTCAAGATCCTATTTTTTCTTTCCAAAAAATAATAAGAAGAAAATAATAATATATTTTTGGGTTGTCCCAGTGTTGAGTCAATTCATCTTCCACTTAACCATAAGGTGGTTCTTCTAGAATAATAGCTATGAAGGCTGCATATGGTTTGTCATGTCAATCCAATCCATCTCCCTGCAAATGTACCGTCGATATCCAATATGAGCCCATTACACAATACCTCATGCGAACTCGGTCAAATACTCATGTGAACTTCCATTTGCTTCTGGAAAGGGAGAAACAAAGGCAGCCTCTATGCTGAGAGATACGGAATATGTGGCAAAGATCTCAAGTCAGCTTTGCATTCAGATGGAATTACAAGAAGCTGGTCAAGTGCCTAACGATGTTCTACTTTTGCCAGAGCCAGAAAACCTGTTGCTAACACAAGTAATTATTCAATGTCTTATCTAGAAGGTGGTGTTTCTTCAAAGCTCAAGATTCTGGCGCTGGTGCCAGACACATTTGGCAGGGGAGAGGTGGATGCCACATGTGCGTCACCAGCAGCATTTCCCACAAAGTTGGGGGATGTCACTGTAGCTCTTAGTCAAAAAACGACCCTCCCAGCTTATCCAGGGAGAACTGACAAGGTTACCACCAGCGGCAGGTTGCTAGAGGCCCCAACTGACAACAAAAATGAGGGTATGTGAACATTAATATCCAAAGAGACAGCTACCTGCTGGAAGCACTTGCCTGGAAGAGGTGCAGGGACTGAGGAGAATGCCTGTATAAATATAACACTCTCCTTGTCTCATCCCAGAAAGTTCTGAGGCCAATCCAAATCTGCAGTAGCTGGGATCTAAAAAGGCAACAACAGGCTTGTCCTTTTGTTATTGTGCTCTTAATAAATTCTCCACATGGAAACTTGTTAACCCTGGCTGTTGCTTCTATGTCTGCTTATATGCAAGATCTCCGCCAGCAAATCAATCCTTACATTGTAATGGCACTCACTTGACAAGATATGTTTGGCTTAGTGCACTGCTGCTATTTGTTCTGTGTGCAGCATCACACAGGGATGTGATGTGTAAGAAAACTGAACAGAGGAGCTCGTTGGTATGCACAAAGGACAGAGAGAGCAGGCTGCGCAACCGGGTGGTGAAGTGGGGAAGGACTCAATTGCCCTTAGTGCTCTGTGACATACTGAAGGTACCCAATGCTGGTTTAAACCAAAAATAAATAGAGATGGTCACTTCTCAGGTCATTGTATCTTTCGTAAATACAACTCTTTATTTTGCTCTTTGATGATGTGCTTTTGCCTTTATTTGTTCACCCTCATTATCCCTTTTTTCCTTAATAAGAGCCTCCAGGTCTCCCAAATAAAGGATTAGGGAGTAGATTGCAGTCTTGGAAAACTATAGGGGAGGGGATTTGACTGCTGACTAAACACCTCAGGGCCTTGCCCTGCAAAATGCTGTGTGGACAAGCTTTCCTGACCCAGGAGACACCGACTCCCAGAGACATTTCCCTGAAGCACTGTCTCTCCAATGCTTCCTGCTTGATCTACCAAGTGGAAGAGTAAATGGAAGAGGAGAAACTTTCTATCTGGAAAAGCAAAGCCCACCACCCATCTAGTTCAGCCCCAAACTGGCAGTGTGGATGAATACTCCCATTTCTCTCTACTCCCTCAGTTTTACTGCTGCCTCTGGATGTCTCAGAGAGCATCAGCAGAGATTTTGCAGCAGCCTGGGTTCAAAGGTTGGACAGGTCTGGAACCATGCCCCTTCCTCCTGTCTCTGCCAGTCGAGAACCAAGACAGTGAGAGAGGAACCTTTAAGCAGGATTTAATTTAATTTAATTTAATTTAATTTAATTTAATTTAATATTATTTATTTATTTTAATTTCATTATTTATTTTAATATGTCTCCTGGTATGAGATTGGACTGTGAAGCTGGACTCCACTGCTTGACCCTGAAGTTTTTTGTGCAGTGAGTTTTACAGAGGCAGTGCAGAGGTCCAGAAATGCTTAGCCTGGCCTTGGGCTTGTTCATGCCACAAAAGACATTGAAGCGCAGAGGAATATTAGGCGGGATGTGGAAATGGTAACAGGAATCTCAGTTCAGTGCTCATTTACCTACAAATATTTTCTTAAATAAAAGGGGAGGAGTGGTCTATACCCCTTAAAACTCTTTTCTGTCAAAACTTTTAGGCCAGCCCCTCTGCTTAGTCACAAGAAATTCTGAGCTGTCCTTGCCTCTGTTTATATTCCACTGCAATGTCAGTGCAACTCCTTCTTGCAAACTGGGATTCAGCTCCATATGTGCTGTATAAACATTCCGTATCATGAGAAAGTAAAACTGAGCTAGCCCTCACCTGGCACCTCTAAGAAACTTGGAGTGCAGGTATAAGGCCTGCTGCTTATGAGGTGACTTTGTTGGAACTAGATCTTTTGCTCTTTTTCTTTTTGCACAAATTTAGAAAGAAAAAATAAAAAATACAGCCAACCAACCAACTAAAAAAACAACAAAAAACCCAAACAAAAACTGGTGTTAGAACAAAGGCTGGAATCAGTGGACCAAGACCACTTTTAGGTAAGGATGTCCACTATGACACAAATGTGAGGTGTATTCAGAGGGCAGAATCTCTTCTCCAGTCCTCTGCTCTGACTGTGATCTATTCCTTGCCTGACGTGAAGCTATGGAGTATATCAGTTGCCCCCTGCCCTTTTAGTACCTAGGCTTGATTACTTTTCTGCACCAGAACCAGAGTTCATGCCTCGTCTGACCATAGGTGAACGATACCAGCTGACATCTGATTGTACGGGACACCGGGGCTGTTTCTCTGATGCTTTAAGTTACACCTCCGGATATGCTTACAGGTTTTATTTATTTTTTTTTTCCTGTGGATAGAAGTGAAAAAAACAGTGCCTTCAATATGGGTTGACCAAGCCCAAGCCAACTTCAAGCAACGGGTTGCCTGGCTGTTTTACAGTGGCATTAGACTTTAAGCAGCACTGCAGAACAGCTAATAAGCTGTGTTAATGCATCTGCACCTCATCCAGGAAGCTCAGAGGACAGAGAGGGTAAGCTCCCATCTGTCTGCAAAAGACTGTATAGACATCCACTGAGTCATGAGCTGGACTTTGTTAATGTGTAATGAAATTAATTAAACCCTTTCCCTTCCCCCAGTATTGGTTAAATATTATGACTCACCTGGTTGCCTTCTGAGCATAATAAAACTTGACAGGACTGGAGGAGGGGGGAGATGCGGAGGAAGGAGAGGATGTGAGATGTTTCTTCCTCTTCATGTCTTTTTGGCTTTTCAGTGCAAAGTCACATTCTGTCATGTTACATACACACCAAAATATTTCGAAACACACAGGGCAAAGATCAGCTTGCAAGCGTGAGTTCATGAACTCTGCCAGCACGCAGATCTCTCTGCCAGAGCAGCACAGCATCCCAGAGGCAAGTCAAATGAAAACAGTCAGAATAATATGCTCAGGTAACAGAAAAGGCAATTGTACGGCCAGGACCGATCCTGAACAGAATACATTTTGGCATGTATTGAGACCTTGACAAAAGGAAGCCTCCAAGGTTACCAGCAGAGTTGACTTAGGTTTTTATCTACCTTTTTATTATTTTTTTAAAGGAGAAGGAGTGTTTAATTATCAGTTCTCAAGCAAACGGTGGTTCGGCAAAATGTCAGATCTCCAGCTGAGACGCCACCAGTTTGTGCTTGGGATTGTGTGCCAGGCGGCTGTATGGACAGGCGAAGACCTCCGACTGTTCACTGAATGAATTTCCACTCGTGCCTCTCGACATTGATTGAAAGCGAAGGCTGCTGTTGGAGCCCTCAGGCTGTCTTAAGAAATCCATCCCTCCCCATGCTAGATCCTTGATGAGTGTAACTCCAGCTTCAACAGAGACTGAGCGAAGTGGGAGGAATTTAACCCTTCTGGCCCCTGGAAGCAGAGCACTATCACTGGTTTGGGCTGATACTCAAAGCAAAAGAAAAGAAAGGAAAGAGAATAACAAAACAAAAAAAGGCCCAGAAATATTTTTTTTCTTTCCTTTTTTCCCCTAGTAATACATAAAAGACATCAGTACAGAATCCATTGTAAGATATTCTTTTATTTTGTAATTTTAAGGTAGAACTTCTTCTCTGAATCCATTTTAATATCAGAACAAAAAAGAAGGGGAAAAGCAAGCCCATGAATTTGGCATGGAGAGTTAACTACAGCCTTTGCTGAAGGAAGGCAATTCGAACTAGATATAGATTGGTGTAAATCTATCTTATAGCTCACTATGGTAGTGGTGCTTGAACTATCTGTTCTTGCTGAGAATCAAATTTATGTGATTCGCTGGCAATACAACTCTGATTGTCAAAACACCGAGTTTGAGTTAAATAGCATGCCACAAGGCTAATGTATGTTCTAATAGAAACACCTGACAGCCAGATCCTACTGAGGCATAAATGGGTGCTATCCCATTGGTGCCACAACAATCCATTCTTTGCATGAATGTAGCCCATGAAAGGTAGCAAAAGTGTTTGTTAATCAAAAGTAGCATTTTGATTTGTTTTTATCATGCTGTGTAACATTTCTCCTAGAACTTAGTCCTTTACATTATATTTTTAATACTGGGAATGAATTGCATGAGAGCTAAATGAGGCTGCAGTCTATCATATCAGCCGACTAATGTTGTACGTTGTTCTTTTTGCTGTGGTTTGGTTTGGGTTTTTCTGCTTTCTTTTTGTGCTCCCCTCTCTGTATTCTCCTGCCTCATATTTCAGGGGCCATGTTTTGATTCAATAGTTGTACATCATGTAGCACAGTGGGGTTCTGATACGTCATTTGGAAATATTACAGTAACAGCACTAACAGCTGCAGACAAACCAAGAAAGTCACTGCCACTGCAGACCACAGACACATCAGGTAGAACAAAAAAGAGTGAAACATTAAGCAAAAATTGCCCCAGATAGTAAAGACAAAAAACACAGTTCATTAACAAATCATATTTAAAAAAAAGAAAAAAGAAAAAAGAAAAAAAGAAAAAAGAAACAAGAAAAAAGATATACACATCTGTCTCGCTGCTAAAGCTAATCAAAACCACCATTGATTATCATGGGATTTTGTTTAAAATTTTCCTGTAAATTCCTGACATAGGCATTCTCTTCTAAACCAAAATGCATAGAGGCCTGTTTCTTTGGGCCTTTGGATTTTGGTAAAAATGTTTTGTATAAGAAAATCCCATTTTACTTTCATCTAAATCTAAAATACAAATAATACACAGCTTTCAAAACAAAAAAAATGTTTGGAACAGGAAAACAAGTAAGATAATTTGCTGTATATTGTTTTGGTTTTTAAGTTTCATTAAATTTTATAGAAGTTCTTATTTTTTTTAAATGTTATTTTTATTTGTCTCCCCTTTCTCCTACAGAAAACCAGGAAAGTTATATAAAAGTGAACATTTTCATTCAAAGGGAAAGTTTTCTATGCAAATAACCTTTCAGTATAACACCAAACCATCCCCACTTGCTTCATTGGGCGATGGATACAACACTAACTAATGTTCTTGCAACATGTGAGGTTTAAACTGCTCCCTACTGAAATTAATGAAACGCCTGCTATTGACTTCAGTGCATGCTGGATTGGTCCCTAAAACAGACTGATGAAAATAGGAGGGAATTAGCCTTGGTTTCTGCCCTGGACATCCCTGCAATCATTGAAAACTGACATTAACCTCAGCCTCTGGACCAGAGGTTTCTGCTCATACATTAAACCAATTAGCTTCACCAAAATAGAGCAACTTGTGCAGAAGGGATGGAGAAGCATTGGTGCTGTTACCCAGCGGTGGAAGACTGCCTTCAAATGTGTAAAATCACAGAACCTTCCTCTCTGACCAGAAGGATCACCCATAGTTGCGTTCTCCTCTTCCACAACAGACACGGCCAGGACATTAGGCAGACAGGTTGTTCATCCTCCTGAAGCAATGCTGGAAATATCTGACCCCCCCTCCCACATCCCGCTCTCCCGCAAAGGACACGGCTGTAGTGCTGTCACTTCTCTCGGGGCACTCACCTTGCATAAATCTGTGTGGTGGTTTCTGGCACTAGCCTCTACCCCAGAACTGCCTCGGTTTCCCATTCAAATTAGAAAATAAGTGTACAGCCTTAAGGTCCAGAGCTCTCCCCCCAGAAGGCTCCTGCGCTCCCCACGTGCACGCCTCCTGCCCGGGGACCCTCACAGTCCGCCCAGCACAGCCCGAGGGGCAGGGACCTGCACTCCGTCAGGGTACGGGAACGGGGATTTTAGGCTCCTGGAGAGTGTCATAGCCAGTGAGAGATCAGAAGAGAGGTGTGTGGTAAAATACCTCTCGCCTCCCTTAAAAGAAGCAAGCCATATGCATTTAATTCAAAGACGAGATGTATGAGACTGCCCCTGACGAGGGGTCCTGGCTACTAGATACCAAATGATTGAAGGCTGCTACCTGCAGTCTTGATCAGGAGGTTGAGATCAACATATGACCAAGATTTTCTGACAAACCCCGGTATTCAGTGTGGGGTTTTTTTCTTCTTTCTCATCCCTTGACTTTTCTTTGTGAAAACACTCTTTGAGGTGCCTTATACTTTTATTCCATCGTACAGAACAGCTGAGGTGCCCTAGAGGTCTGATAGTCTGTTCTTTGAGGCAAGGACTATTAAGTTACCACCTCTTTTTTTCCAGCACCTTCCACATTAAGTGATTTAAATGGCAGGTAAAAGGACACTGTTATCAGGCTAGTACCTGAGACTAATTCGTACACACAAGTCATCTGAATTTGTTTAAGGAAATAATATGCATCATAACTGCAACTCACACTTTCTACTGGTTTTCCCTCTGTAGCTGGCAAACATGAAAGGCTTACTCTTGCATAAACCACACCAGAATACCTCTTTCCAAAGTTTTCTTTGGTGTTTTTGTTGGAGAAATTAGTTTATCTGTTAAAAAAACCAAACAAAAAAAAGACAAGAAGGAACCAATAAATTCACTGCGGGTACTGGTTTGCACTCTTAGGAAACCTGGCTATTTTCATTACAACATGAGTCTCCATATTCGCTGTCTGTGACCATCAGAACCACCACACTATCCAGGACATGTAAAGGAAGATCTCATTTGGACAGATAATTCAGCTCATGCTTAAAATTTAACATGTGAATTTTCCTCTGCTGAAAACAGGATTTTGCAATGTTGAAGGACAAAACATACATGCAAAATCTGCTTCCATGCTTAATGCTGAATATAGTGAAGCACCTTGTCTGGTTAGATCAGGGTGTAAATGCATCATAGGTTTATTCACACAATTGTCTGCTGGAAGTTACAGACAAGCAAGGTGAGACGGCAGGCAGCTGTATAAGCATGCACACTTTTGAGCTCAAGTTTATAAGACCTTTATGGGACCGTAATAACTAAGACAGTTTCTTTTCTCCTAGTTTAGAGATGGCCTGTGTCTTCTGGCTCGAGTATGATTTCCACATTATAATGAAGAAGTATTCCTAGAAGTAGTCCCGCAAATGCAAACTCCTGTTACATGTTTACTCACATCAGCAATATTATTCCTACAAATAGCCTTAGATGAGACAAGTATGGTCTAAACCTAGTATAAAAGCTCTGTGAATGTTCACTTAACTGAGTTCTGCCACAGCGCAGATCTTTAGAAGGCTGTAAAAAGGTCAGAGAAAAGGAATTTGGAAAATAAAGACACAAGGTTCTTCCTCAGCCTTAATGGCTGACCCTACAGTGCTCATTCTGGAAAAAAGAGGTTTTAGCGACTTCAGCAGAAGTTTGGGACTGCAATGTGTTAAGTAAAACGGAGCCCTGTCCTGCCTGCTTATGAGACACACTTTTGCTTCTTGTAGGACAGCAGGAATATTTCAGTTAGCTCATGCAAGGGTTTTGAAGCTTCCATTGTAAATAAGTGGTACTGTTGTGCGTGACATGCTATTAGAAGGTGAAGCCTGTTACATCCAGTACAGAAGCTCTCATGTTGCTAGTGGTGTCTGCGCACAACACATTTTTCTTCAGAAAGTTTAATCTGGAACACAAAGATGGAATTGTAGCAGGCAAAGCACTGAGGAAACCCACATTGCTAACTTTGCATTTCCTAGTTTGGGGCCCATCTTTTGCTCCTGGCCCTTGCCTTCCCCATCTATTTAGCTCAGCAGTTATTCAGCATGGAGAAAGGAAAGAGTCTGAAAGTCAAGATGCATACTCTACCCTGATGAGAAATTGAGAGCACGATGTTTAACTTCTGCCTGTAATCTCTCATTTTTTTCATTGGACCCCTCCAAGACTAATCTGACTCCGTATAAGTACCTATGAGGTAGTCAAAGACACATAAAAAAATATCACCCTCTCCAGGGTGAACAGACTCATCTCCATCAGCCTCTCTGTGTTTATCTTGTTCTCCAGATCCCGGACCATCTTGACAGTGTTTTGCTGGACTCTCTCCAATCCATCCATGTCTCTCGAGTCGTGGGGAGCAGAGCACTCCAGATGTGTCACACCAGTGCTGAGCAGAGGGGAAGGATTGCCTCCCTCAACCTGCTGGCAATGCTCTGCCTAATGCAGCCCAGAAGGCCGTTGGCCTTCTTTGCTGCAAGGGCACATTGTTGTCTCATGGTCAACTAGTCGAACAGGACCACCCCAGGTCCTTCTTTGGCAAAGCCGCTTCCTACCACCACCCCCCTTCAAATAAAATAGCAATTATAATAATAGGAAAAGCACACAGACAACTCTAATTAGCAAAGTTATATCAACATTGCCTTTCCCAGTCAGGAAGCCAGACGCACCGAGAGCGATACAGCAGGGGAGAGACGTGGTCCTCCTTCCTCCGGGGAATCGGGGGCCAGGACCGCCGGCGAGAGCAGCGGGGCTGACTCCTGTGTTTGTTTTCCATAAAGGGAAGGGAGTGTTTGCTGATCTGCTGTGCTTGTGTTTAAACTGACTTTACGAGTCTAATTGCCTGGTGTTTTCTGGAGTGTATTTGCTTGCTGTCTTGACTTGGTTTGGACTGGAGTGTGTTTGTTCTGAGTGATTTTGGAGTTTGTTTGCTTTAAGGGAAAGTGGGGATTTATCTAGACTGAAACTTGCGGTGTGCCTGCGCCAGCTGCTTTGCAAAAGGAGTTTCTCTTCCCTTGGGGCAGCACTTTCTCCGGAGCTTTGTCCTTATTTTTGCTCTATGCAAGCAGGGGTATCTCGGGCAAAAAGGGGTCACCACTTTTTTCCCTGTTTCAGGGCCACTGCAAAAGGAATTCTTCAGGATGGGAGGAGAAAATTCCCTTTAAGATCACTTCTAAACAACTTGGTGATGCTTTTTCCAAAACAACAACTAGATACATTAATTTGTTATTTTTAGGTATAAGCACAGCACCTGTAAAACTGAACAAACAGCCACAAATTTATTTCCTGGGAGGAACGTGCAAATTAGAACAGAAAAACAGAATATTTAGGGTTAATCATATATACACTAAAGGTTTATATCAGCAGCTAGCCTGCCAAGGGTAGGGAAGACCCTATTTTTTAACAAGCAAATTTCCTTATTTAAAAAAACAACCAAACAAAACAACAAACAAAAACTCAGAAGCCAACAAAACCCAGACACACAAGTTGGACAATTTGGGGAGGGAGGGGTGGTTGGGGAGGAGGAAGGAAAAGAAGAAGAAGAAGAAAAAAATCTCAATGTTTCTATTTGCGCTTCTCATCAGTAGTAAAATGCCAGGGAAGTTTCAAATAGAAACCAAAGTAAAACAGAATAGGAAACCAAAGATATTTTTATTGTTATGGGACTAACCTTAGCCCTATGACTTCTCCACAGTGAGAAACTTCCACTGTTTTTTCAGGGTCAGAGAAAAGAAGCATCAATTTCTTCAGTGCAGCCTTTTTCTTTTTAATTGTTTGTTTGCTGAAATGCATTGTGAGTGATTAGACAGGAATACATTAAGCAAAGCATAGACCGAGGAGGCAAAAGAGGAGCCCTAAACTTTCTCACAGGAGAGAATTATAGGAAGGGAGCTCTGAAGCATCACCTGTAGTTCAGTGAGTGGGGAAAGGTTTCTTGCAACGAGACGAATCCCTAGTATCCCACTTGAAAGGACTGGGAGAAAGGGATCCTTAAAACGTCAAGACAGCTCTTTATGTGTCTTGAGCACCTACGAAAGAACTGCGTGTAATTATGTGTTTATTTGCAATTTATCAGTCAGCCACTAGATGTCTCTGATTATTGCACACAGTTTCAGGTCGATTCAGTCTCTGGTAAACAAAGGAGACAAAAGTGGGTCTAAAGAGGTGTGGAAGGCTTTTTATGTAGATCTCGACTTGTATTTGCTGTGTTAGATAAATATCCTTCTTTTAAAACATCCATGATCCTGCATATTACAGCCATATCAATTTTTCAGATATACAAACTTCCTTTTATCACAAAAGATCCAGGTGTGTTTCTCCTCTTTCTTGTGACTTCCAGATTGTGTAAATAAGTATTTTGTTATTTTTTACAGTAAATGACAACAAGTCTGAGACTCCACATGGTAGCTATTGTATCAATTTAACAAAATACAGCACTGTGTTGTCCCAAACCCACACTATTTACAAATGTGCCAGCTAATGAATGAAATGTCTTTAATAAATACTAATTGTGTTCACTGAAATGCCTAGGTAGTTTTCATGCATGTGCAACAAACAGTTGAGAACAACATACTGGCCAAATTCAGTTGAAGGCATAGAGCGCAGCACCCATCTAAACTCTCCTGGAGCTTCTGACAGAAAAGATGATATACAACATATTTTTCCTAAATGGAGTACATGATGTTACAGGCCAAGCTTTTCCAGCCCAGAGTGCTGATGATAAGCAAAATACACTTATACACACATGCATGCAGATCTGTAAGTGTTTATTTTTTGTGTAAGTGTGTAAATAGAAGGGCCAGCTCTTTGCTGCTTTTTTTCTTGCAAAACCATCTATAGTGAGTTTCAAACTGTGTATAAAATGGAATTACTCTGGACCTGAGCTAGATACAGCCATACAATTTAAAACAAGAGGGAAACCTGAACAATATGCTGAATAAAATGGCATGTTTACTTCAGGAGCTATTTAATCTGTAGCTGTCTTTTTGTGTCCCCTATGGGTCCAAATGGGAAGTGATATCTGGAATAGGAAGGAGACAGGGTTGGCACTTTGTAGAAATCAGCAGGTTTAGCTGTTTACTTTTCTAAAAAAATTCCCTCCAGAGCAGAAAGAACCTGAGTCTGACAACCCAAGTGCCACCTCCAATTTCACCAGTTCCTTAATAATGTTCTGAAGTGGGTTAAAGCCTCTGGGATGTGTTAAATATATCACTTCATCAAGATAATGACCATTGGAAAGGTTTATTCATCGCCATTGTTGGCAACAAATTTTTCTCTGTGCTGTGCCAACCACACTGAAGGAAGGCATCTCCCTATTCCACATTGTGATTAAGTGGGCTGGGATGTCAAACTAGAAAAGGACTTCTTGGTAGAGAGCAAAAGTGATAGAAATAGGAACTGAGATTCTCAGGGAGATAAATGAGGAGGAGAGATTTATTGATGAAGCATAGATAGTGCTAAGAGTAGAAGTTAAAATAGCAGAAAATGAGGTTCAAGGGAGTAAATTGAGGGAAGAGATTTGTACTACAGGGAGAAGCAGCAAATGGAAAGTGTGTAGCCATGATAAAAGAGCATGAAAAACATGGGCTAGAAGCAGAGATGTGAAGCTATAAACATCTCCTGGTCCTCCCGTGTGGGTAACCCATTTTAGCAATCTACCTGCAGTGTCATTACTGGAAATGAAATTTGGTATTTACATGATGGCTTTGAAAGGTGGTGGGCCACACGTATCGCTGCTATAATCCCACTGGTGTCACCACAGACTGTGAAGTTCCTCTGGGGAGAGCACACTTGGATGTTACACCTGCAGTTAATAAACAGCACATCTCAGCCCTTCTTTTCTGATCAAAGGCAGTGGTTCATGATCAACCAGACAGAACAGCTGGCTTGAGGCTTTTGTGGCTGCTCTTAGGAACGAGGCTCACTGGCAAGGGTGGGTCCACTATTTAGCTAGTGTAATTCTTACTCTATTCATCAATTTACACCTACAACAGATTTGACCCAGCACTGTAAAAACTTAGCTTGAAGAGCCTTTGCTCTAGTTATTTAGTGCAATGATAATTATTTATAGCAGTTTTAAATTCAAAGTGTTAGAAGCATAAATGATTACATTTGCTTGGATGTGTTTGCAGATAAGGTTTGTAACAATTGCAATGAGCTTTGACGGAGAGAGTCTTGGTTAATTCTGTTCTACTGAAAGGCAATAATTCAGTGCAGAAACAAAGGTGTCAGGTGGGGAAGATGTCATCTGAAATGTAAACATAAAGAGGATTGAGTCTTGTAAGAATGAAGTCAGATGGATAGACTGCAGTTTGGGTTACAAGAGCATAAATTTGATGTAACTATTTGTGCATTGGTAGAGCTTGAATCAGAGCTCACTGTGGCTCAGCCGGGTGTTAGATCTCATTCAAGACCAGGGCATGATTCTTACCACTTGCTCAGTTTAATACTGTTCACAGAGCTGCTCTAAAGATACAATAGTTAAAACCAAATTACTTGAGTTACCTAGGCCAGAGATTTCAAACTAGTGCAGTATGCAGTAGCTAGCAGGGCAACATGGTTTATCCTAACAGATCCAGTGGAATTAGGATTAGGTGCCTGTCCTTTGCAGTGGAAGCACAGCTCAGAGCTATGATCCCTGGTATTACATCTGGCATAGAAAACTAAGTACCTCCAGCACCAGGTACCAGCACCACCCAGAATAATAAAACACATTAGCTACCTGAAAAACTGCTAAGGGCAGGGGTCCGCCCAACCAGGACTTAAATGCCTTAGTCTTTGCTATAGGCAGGCAGGTAAGGCATCAACACTTGTTTCAAAGTCAGAATGGGGAAAACCTATTTATTCAGAAGTCAACCAGAGCAGGCTGCATTCCTCTCTACTGCAGTGGTTAGACCTGCATGGCTCCCACCATACTTCCTTCTTCCAATGACACTTTCAAAGCAAATCCTACTTATATGAAGAAGTCCACCCTATCAGTTGATTGGCTATAACAGACTTGACAATATTTACCAGATAGATAAATACTTGTCTATTCTTAGTTAAACTAAGTGGGAGAAAGCTGAAACTAGACATGAATATTCAACCTGGTAACAATGTCATCCACCCAGGAAAAGTATATCTTGTCAGCAACTGAAAGCAATAGATTGGGTCTTGAGTTGTGTTCTCTGTGATCCCCAGGCATCTGGGTTATGCAGAAATAACTAAGTGAACCTTCTATCCACCAGTCATTGCAATAATAACGTGAAAGGCACCTCTATTCATATCTTGTCTGACCAGTGAATTCCTTCAAATTAAGCGTTTTTTTCTAGGCTGGCCAACGCTTTCAGACAGACCACTTTCAAAGTCAAGTGCAAAACTCAACTCTACCTCAATAATTTCTTCACGTAAGTACCTATAGAGAAACAGCCACAGATACAGCTCAGCAAATCAAGCAATTTCCCTCCTCTGGGAAAGAAGAAAAAGAAAAAGATTATAGCTGTCCTGTCTAATCTGAAATATTTGAGACATACTGAATTACTGCACTGATGAGACCTATGATTTCCACAAGAAAATGAGACATGTAGGCTCCCTCTGGGAAGGTGTTTGACTTTAACAGAAACATGCATGTTCCCCCAGGCTGGGATGCGACTGGCAATGTACCATCGATCCGTAAACTGACTGATTTCTTATCCTGCTTGCCATGCACAGTGTTATCACTGAAGAAGCTGTTCCGCATTTAGAGCAAGAAGCCACTGCCGACCAGCTCTTGTGGGGGGTCATGAGTGTATCTGATATCCTAGATGCCAAATTTGAGGAAAGGAGAGAAGATTAATGCCTTTCAGAAACTTCAGCTGCTTATGCTGTGCTCATTGCAACATTTTTGCGGGGTCCATCAATCCTATGCCCTCTCCCAGCTATTCGACAGCCATGAAGAGAAGTCAGAGGAAGGGCTGTTCCATCCCAGATCCTCTCCTCCATCCCGTCTCTACTCCCTGTAGCGTCCAAATGGAGGAAGAAGTGCAATTTTCACTCTTCAGTCCAAACAGTAAAGCCTAAAATTATGTCCAGGTGAATAATCAGGGAAAGTTTGACAACCCTCTACATTAAGAAGGCATGAAGAACAGCAAATTAAAACATAGTGCAGAACCTGAAGTACTGCATAGTGACACGTGTCTCACACCTGGGCTGGTCCCCCAATGTTTTAGGTTCTCCTGTAATACTCTGCTCTGATAGAACCATCTCACATATAGACCAACATTCTTAGTCACCTCCTTTCCTCCTCCAGCAGTATAACCCTGATCAGCCTTTAATGCTGAATCACTGGACAGTCTGTCCTGGGATTTGGGATGAAATGAGTGAAAAAAGATCAGCAACTGGAAAAAAAAAAAAAAATTAATGGAAGCCTTCTTGAAAGCATACAGTCAAACCATAGTACTGTTAGATAACTTTTACAGGTATGTTCATGAACTCTGATGCAGAGCACAGACCTGGGATACAGCAGTTCCTGTTTGACTGTTATTTCACCATTTAACAACAGTTAATACACTCCATGACTTTCTCTGTCAGATTCTTCATCAAAAGGAAAATCTAAACCCCAAAACAGGACAGGTCATAAATCTCAAATCCCATTATTAGAATGGTTTGTAAAATGCTTTAACAACTATTGACAAGGTTTTATTAGAGGCTGGTAGGTTAGTAATAGTCCAGGTATGAATTCCATGTTTTCATCTGAAAACCTACAGACAATGGGTTTGAGGTGGAGAGAGAACAATACACTAGAGGAATGAATGAATGAATGAATGAATGAATGGTGAGAGAGACAAACAGTGGATGGATAAGTAGAAGGAACTGATTTTCATCACTGGAAGTAAATAGAGTGTTTCCTTTAAATTCAGGCCAAAAAAGTGGATGTGTATGGGTTAAAAAAAGATATAAAGCATGAAACGTAGGAACTTGTCTTCCAGCCCATTGTTCAGGTGACAGATGACTTTGTAAATGTCACACAACTTTTTCCCTCCCATATGAAAAAAGGAAGAATCTGATCAATTCCTTCCCGCTCCCCCCTGCTTCCCCAGGCAACTTCTGCAACCGATGCAAAGCACAGCATTCAGTGTCAAAGCCTGTTACATGCTGCTATCTCCTAATAATATTAAAATGAAAATGAAAGTAGCTCCCAAACAATCTTTAAATCAATCCTAATGTGATCAAATTGAATATCTCCCTCTTTCTTTTCCTCCTCCCCTCTCCCTTCCCTGTCTCTTGAACGTTTACTACAGCATTTTGTCTGCAGCAATGGATTCAATTGTCACATTGCTGATTGGTGTCCAGTCTCTCAAGTTTGACATAATTGTTCTGTTCAAAGGGTTGCTGTAGCTATCTTTTTAATGTAATTTCTTTTTTTTTTTTTTTTTTTTTTTTCCCCTGCCCTGGAGCTGCAGCATGGTTTTGGTGTGATTGAACTGACCGTAAGAAGATAAAAACTTTTACGGTGACAGGGAAGGAAGTAACTTCTGCCTCTTCTGGTCTAAGGATGGCCTATATTTTCTAGGCCTTGTCTTTGTATGGGCTACCCTCAATGCTTACCAGAACTGTTGTTTCTGGATACTCCCTCCCTGTTTTTTGCTCCTGCTATGAAAGAGCCAGGATAAAAGTGTCCTTTGACACTTTTCATAGTTCTCATCTTCATTTGACTTGTTCTGGAAAACTAAAGGCATTTGAAGAAAGCTGAAAAATCATATAAAATAGTTGCCACATAGCCCTTTTTTTTTTTTTTCTCCATATAAAATAAACTAATAACTGAATTTTTATGATCAGACATTGTGAAGTAGACTAAATTCATTTTTAATGCATCAGTCATTATAGCTTGAAAAGACTGATGTTATGGTACACAAATGAAAACTTCAAGGTCCTGGACAAGGGTTGGCTGATTATAAGAACATTCTTGCAACAAGAAGTTAGAACATTTCTCTAAAAAGAAGGGGAAGAGGCAGTTGGTAGTGCAGGTTTTAATAATTAATATAGCTTACTTTGCACAGACGAAAAAAACCCTGAGCATTGGATCCCAAAATATCACATAAAATGAGCACTCAGCCCTCAAAAACTCCTTTCAGTGGAATTCCAGACAGGTCATGGTTCATACCTATCATTATTAAATAGTTTTAACAAGGACCAGGGGAAAAAAAAAGAAAAACAAACAGAAAATCATTACTGAGAGTATTTTGAGATGACATAAATTTGGGTATAGCAGTAAATAATGAGCAAAATAGATGACTTAGTTGGAGCTCTCTAGATTGCTTGGTAAGCTGGGTGTAAGCAAACAATTGGGACCAAGTGTGCCATTACAAATCTAGGGAAGAAAAAGAATTAAAGCTGACTATACAAACAGAAGGATAATGCAAGGAAGTAGTGACCCATTTTTTAAACACGGCTATAACTGCTGCTCTTTCCGATTCCCTTTGTAAAATCTTTTTCACATCAGGGTTCAGACATAGTTTTTTCTTATGTGTCTCCATATGAATTCAATATTTCATATGATTTGACTTGGCAGAGGTAAAACGTGGAGATTTGATTAGTCTGTAAGGATCTACGTAAAGAACGTTGTGGATGAAGTTGTAACAATGTTCAAAGGCTGGTTGTTAAAGCTACAGAAATTCAAACTGAAAATAAAGCATAGATTTAAACAATAAGATGATTAACTACAGGAACTATTTACCACAGATGATGATAGATTTTCCATCTCTGGATGTTCTTAAAATGGGTTTGCTATTCTTTTCCTACTTCAAACATGGATTTTGGACTCAGTGTAGGAATTAATATAAGGAACTCGCAGGGCTTGCTTTGTGGAAAGAGGTTTCCTTTATCCAGAGTGCGAAAGAAATTATACTGTCAGCAATGCCTTGTTTGGCCCAAGATTTACCCAATTAGAAAAGTGACCGTGAGGCATTTACCCACACGTATTTTACACCAAGCCCAATTCACCTTGCTCTGTGGACATGGCCCAGAGGACCAAGGGTGCACTATTAATTGTCTATCTGCCTTTAAGGTAGCACCTATTTTCCCTGATACACTCAATCTTTTCAATTCAATCCTGAATTTGGCACTACTTCAAGCTATTTATTATGATTTAGAAATAAATCCTCAAGTCTCATGACACAGCTGCTTTTGTCACAATAATCACCTAAGCACAACATATTCCTGTTGTGAAACTTGATAGGTTAATCGAGCTTCACAAAACTTGCAATGGGGTTTGAGGTGCTTGGATAAAAGTGGTAAGTATTGGGTGAAATCACTGTTAATGTTCTTTAAAACCTCTCAGGTATAGTGGCACCCAGTTAGACATGCTGAGAACATTAATAGAGTATTAGTCAAGATATACATCAGCACCTTTCTCTCCTCAACCTTCTTTTCTATAAGAACAGAGAATTATTTTTTTTTCCTATAGATTCAGCTCTGAATCATTAGGGCTGGAATAGGGACCCTAGTGGGTGGCATATCTTGTGCTTGTGCTTCACAGCAAGACTGAATTCATTTTCCTTAAGCCATTACTGTTAGACTGATTATAAGTCCGCCCTTGAAAGCTTCTAAGTGAAAGTGGTTCTGTGACCTCCCTTGGCAGTTTGTTCCATGGCTTTAGCTATCCTAATAGTTATAAAGTTTGTCTTAATCATTAACTTAAATTTCCCCTTTGTTGCAGCTTCATCCCATTACTTCTTGTTCTGACCTTGGTGACTAATTAGAATAATTGGCCCCTGACCTCCTTCTATTATTCTTTATGTATTTGGAAGAGAGATGGGTGTAGACTAGAAAATGTGGAACCATAACCTAATGTCCTGACAGCCTCAGGAAAACATAAAGCCTTGGGACTTCTGTTTGACCTACAATAAGGTTAAAAGCCACATGTAGAAGTTAGAACAGCATTCCATCTTGAAAGAAGCTCCTTTATACTAGAATTGTTATGTAGGTTGATCAAATTGTCTACATTAGCAAGCCAAAAAGGATTTGCTGAACTGGACTGAATTTACCTGGTCACAACTACTTGGTTACTCAAGTCAGGTCTCCCCTTACTCAGCCACAAAGGTAATAGTGAGACATTAGTAGCTCAGAGCAGTGCAGAGATTTCCATCAGAGGAACTTACCTGGAATTCACTGCTATAGTACCTGAACGCTGCCAAATCTTAGCAGATCCATCCAAGAAGGCTGGGATTTGTCACGATCCCTGCTTTATGGAGGAAGAACAGAGAAGAGCAGGTTAGATGCTCAAAGATATTTGAGCAGATCTTCTTACTGGTTTTGGCAGAGAAACGGAATCCATGACTCTCTTAGATACAGATTTTTTATGTCAATCATACCTTTCCCCTCCCTCTGAAGCTTATTTATTGAGTTTAGAAGTCAGGATCTTCTCCACAGTCACAGGTATAGGTTGTTCTATTGGACCCCTTAATTCTGAGATTAAGGCTTGCTCCGATTCAAAATATTTGCC
Source organism: Haliaeetus leucocephalus (assembly GCF_000737465.1). Classification (NCBI taxonomy): domain Eukaryota; kingdom Metazoa; phylum Chordata; class Aves; order Accipitriformes; family Accipitridae; genus Haliaeetus; species Haliaeetus leucocephalus. Next base: position 1,589,085 of record NW_010972578.1, read on the forward strand.
TTTTCTATAGCAGTCATTGGTCTGGGTAGTGACAACTGACTATTTAAAAGAGTCATTTTTCATGAAATAATTTTACACTTTTACTATATATGTTGTCGTATTAGGGTGGATCTTGGAAGGCTGGTTGGAAGAGTCCATTTCTTTCCCACAGTTTATAATTTCTGTTCCATACAGACTGGCATATACTTAATGCTATTTGCCAATGCCATGAGCTGAACCAAGGAACTTGTATCCAAAAGATACGCATCACCCTGAGATCATAGAAACTTTGGTAACCTCTTAATGCAGAGTATTAGTATGTCATATACCCTCATCCCTCCCATCCAGAAAATATGATGATTTTAGAGGAAAAGGAGCTTCTGTCTTGCTCTTATTGGATTAGCACCCAATCATTAGATCAGCCATTGGCAGTGTCCGAAGTTGCCTTGAAATGGTGTAGAAATTAGGTCTTGTTAATAGGACTTATAATAATATTCATCAACAATTTAACATTATCAATAAATGTATTTTTTAGAAATGAATAAAATTATTCTTTAGCTAATGTATACTGTTGTTTTCTATTACACTCTGTGGCAAAGAGTTACACAAGATTGGTATGTTACTCATGAGAAAAAAAAATATTTACCCCAGTGCCTAATAACGTCATTGTTTGCTCCATGGTTCTTGTACTGTGGGGAAGAATACTATTTTTTTTATACCCCTTTGTAACACTTTTGTTTTAAAGACATCTGCTGCTTCACACTTATCTGTGGAGATCTAATATTATCGCATTTGTCTGTACTTCTCTGCCACATTGACATTGTTGGTGTCAGTGAAATCTGTAACTCATTGATTTCAAGAGGAGTGTATGGGAGCAGACCTTTCTTGCTCTGATAAATGGGTTTTTTTTCTCTAAATGGTGAAGGAAAAGAATTTGATGCATAGAACAGCACACTCAAATTCAGTGGTTAAACTCACAAGTGATGTGTAAAGAAATTGAACAAGATTTCCTTAACTTCTGCTCCATTAACATGATACTTCCCTGGGATAGTACAGCAATGGCATATTGAAGTCTTGGTCCTAAATTAGGTAGGTAGATAAGTAAATTTTACCGGTGGGACCAGATTTCATGTCCTGCTTGACAGTTGTGACAGAAGGTAACTTCTGAGTTACAGCACCTTATCATTCATGGCATGTCACAGAATATTAACACCCTTGAGTATGATTAAGTAAGTGACACATCATAATAACTTATCATATATCTTGAAGTAAGTAAGTCAGAAGTCAGTGCTGGCCTCATTTGATGATCTCAGCTCCTACCACACATGAAAAAAATTATACATTGTTTGCAAGCTAAGAGCCAAAATCTCACTAAGACATCCAGTGAAAGACTTCTTCTGTAATAATTAAAATGAAATGGAAATAGCCCTATCAAAGGCAAAGGAGAACTATGCAGCCATCAACATAATTCTTGTTTGTGCAGTACACATTGCTCTGAAATGCATTGATAGGTTTTGCATACAGGCCGTTTAGCTTGGGGAAGGAAGAGGGTAATATAGAGTCAAAAGGTCTGAATTCCAAATGGCTGATGGTCATTGCCTTATCATGGGAAGAAGGTAGCCAAACTGACCTATGATTATGCAAATATGTTTAATATGATTTGAAATAGACCCAACAAGAGATAGAATTTTTTTTCTTTTTCTTTATTCACAATATTGTTTAAGGCTATTAAGATGTATTTAATGAAGAAAAATCCCTTTCTGTCAAAAATATTTTTTCTAAAATATTAAAATTCTGAAAATGTTACTTACAAGTTCAATACTTATAAAAAGAACACTACTCCTTTTTTTTGTCAAAATAATGATTTCTGGTTGCCAAAACCCCAGCTATTTTTACCTGTTCAGCTCCTGATCATTCAAAAAGACTGCAGGTTTATGGATTTTTTTCATAACATACTGCAGACGACAATTCTGAAGAAGATTTTTGATGAAAAGTATACTAAAATATCTATTTTTCAAAATCAGTCATATTGAAATGCAGACTTTCCCAACAAGCTTTTATCTCCATTCATTTGAAACCTTCAAAGGGAGGTATCAAACAGTCTTAAGAGTGTATTTTTTATCATTTACTTTAGTTACTTTGCAATTCCGTATTTCATTTTTCTATGCAGCTTGTATCAGGGTGTCCTGAGATTCTTTCTCTTTGTGTTATAGAGTGTCTTGATCACAGTTCATCTAAGGTAGAGGATCACTTAGCTCTTCTTCACAGGACTGCAGCTGAGATCCACATCTCCCAGGAGACCATCTGTGATACAAGGTAAGTGATTCCTAGGAGGATGTCACACAAATTTACATCTATTAGCATGTTCAGACACCAGAACTATCTGGTAGCTTGTGAAGGGGGGTAAAAAAAAAAAACCAAATGACCCCTCCTCAAGATTCATTAATGTCCTCTTTGAATTACCCTGCAGAACTATGAAGCTGTAATGGAGAACCATGACCATGCAAGAGACAGTACTGGTGCCTCTGAGTGTCTCTGATGCCACTCAGGGATATTTCCATAAGCTTGGTTCAAGGTCCAGATATTTAGACAAAGTACAGTGTATTCCTATCTCTCTAAGGCAAACAAGCAACCCAAGATTTAAAAATGTATAGTCTCTGATTTACAGTTTTATAGTATGATATTTTAAGCTGAAGACTGCGTAGAAGCAATCAAAGGTAGCATAGACAGAGATAGCCACACATGGGTAGCCCTCCAGGAGGAATTTCTGTCATCCCAAAGTAGGGAAGAACAAGAAATTTCATGCTCCACTGCTTGAAATGTCCCTAGTGCCAAGCTAAAGTGGGTAAAGGTGTAAAAGTTTAAGATAGGGAGTGTAACACCCCAAGTTCATGCAAAAATAGTACACTTTTTTTTCAGTTTTGCATTGCCATTTCCACTGAAAGTCTTCCATTATCATATCTGGTCTGGACATTAACCATTCAAATGTTAATAGTCATATACTATGATATAGGTTAGAGATGTCCTTTCTGAACACTGCAGAAAAGGAGGAGGAAAAAAAAAAGTCTGCCAGAGGAATATCAAATTACCCCTGTTGTTCAGAAGTGCAATGGTCAGTGCAGGTTCTATAAAGCAGTCTTAACTCGAATGCCCCTGTGGTACATGTACCCTCCATACCACTTCCCTAGAAGGTAGCAAAGTACCATGATGTTTTTAATAAAAAGAAACTCAAAACAGAGAGAATAAGTGACATAGTCATGACCATACAGAAGATATGTGGCAAAGCAGGAACCTGAATGAGGATCTCACCATTACAGCACTGCTAATCTAACTACCTCTGCTTCCTATAACACCAGACAGACAGGTATCAACCAAGTAAACTAGAGACATAATGCGTTAAGAGGAGTCTGCATGGGCTCAAGGTGAGGAAATCAATTACTGAAACTGTTGAAAGCAGATGGATAAGTATAGGTAAAATATTCACATTAATTATTAACTCCTTTCAGCTTTTTATTTTATCAGCAGAATGGAGGAAAAGGGGAAAAAAAAAAAAGAAAAAGATGTCTCTGTATTAGGAGTGATCAAAAAGATTTTTTTTCCAAAAAAAGCTGTAACAAGGCTTCATCAATTATAAACCAAGAAAGACAGGGGCAAGAAGAACACTTGGCAGGTTGGTTTTTTGTTGTTCCCACCCCCTTCATTCTTCCTTCGCTCTCTTTGCTCTTATGCTCCTTCCTCAACCAGGAGCAGTTCTGCCACAGCAAATGCACACCTGATGTACAGCACTGTTTCATGGTTAGACAATTTTGACAGCTGTTCTCTGCAGGGTTTGGGTTTTTTTTTGTTGCGGGGGGGCAGGAAGAATGGAAGGGGGCTGTCGAGGCTCTGTGTAGCTATAGGACTTTGTGCTTCTATGGCATTTTGCCTCTCAGTGCATAGTCCTATGTCCAGCCTGGAACCACCAAAGCCACATGTGCAAAGAGACTATCCAGTATTGAGATTTAATGACAGATGTTAATATTATTCAGTCAAAGGGGAGGAAAAAAAAAAAAGTCTTTCAAGATCTGATGATAAGTTCTCTTCCTTCTGCCTGCACCATGACTGCTTTCAATTCTGCTGAGGAACTAGTTTTCTCTTTCTCAGTCCAAACCTCCCTTTTCTTCTCTTTTCTTCTTTTTTCCTCCTTCCTTTCTTTTCTTTTCCTTTTAGGTTCTCAATTTTTCTTTTTTATTTTCTACCTCTTTGTTCCTCTTCTCTGTGGACCCCTCTGTCGAGATCAGATTTCTTTTGTTTTTGTCAGTTTCATTTTCGCTTTCTAAAACTCATTATTTCTTTTGATGACCAGCATTCATCCTTCTAATAATTCAGATATAAAGAAAGACAGTATGTAAAGAGAATAGCTAATAACTTCCCCTGTTAATGTTTCAGTCTGCAACAGGAGCTGACATCCTCAGGAGGACATGGTAACAAGTTTTGGAGAAACTTGTGAGGGACCTGCCATGGAAATTAACAGGAGAGACCCTAGTCACAAAGAAAGAAAAGCAAATTCTTCCCTGGGCTGGTGACAGCCCCTTAACTCATTTGCGTTTTCTTCTCAGAGGCACGACAGAAAAAGCCTACGGATGGGAAAAGAGGATGCAAGGATTGATGTTCAAATATCATGAAAATGGACCAGATCCTCAGCTGGCATAAATCAACACAGACCCACAGGAATCAATGCAGCAATGCCAATTTACACCAGATGACGACCCGGCCCGATAAATCTATCATGCTCTGGATAAAGAGGTGAGTGGGGAGGGGAAATGTACTATGAATTAGTGTCTGCTCAAATAGGCAGTGAAACAGAAACACAGCTCCTGCTTGTTGCAGAGGGCTAGCGGTGGAAAATGCTTCCTTTGAAGAGAAAGCATATCCCTGAGGACTCCCTGTGCTCTTTGTTCCTCCTCCCGTGAGGAAGACGATAGCCAATGTAGCACCACGAGTGCTTGCCTGAAGGTTCAAAGGAGATTGAGGCACTGATTCCACGTTACACAGAGGGGGCTGTTAAGAAGTAGCTGTTTAAATATGAAAGAAGCAACCCTCCTGTAAGGGCTCTTCGTCACATGTATCCACTCTTTGCCCTGAAAACCCCAGTCGGAGAGTGTCCTGAGCTGGTGCTCGGTGTGCGGTATCTCCTCTACCAGCCATACTGTTGTTAACCTACAGGTCTCCGGTATTTGAGCATTTTGTGACGATTAAATGGAATACTGCATCTGTTCCTTCACCTTTGGTATCTCTTTAGTGTTTAAAAGAATGGTTTGGGGCTTGCTTGTGGTTTTGAGCTATGTGATGTGAAGAGTGTGACATCTCTGAGGTGTTGCTGAAAGACAAATAAACAAGCGTATGAACAACTTTCTTTTATTTCTTTCCACTTGTGCTTTCCTAATATTTATCTTCCTCACTTTCCATCCCCCATAGTAATACAATTAAGAGGAAAGTGGGAAACAGGAAGAAAAAAAGACTGAAAGAATGCAGACGGAAAAAAAGCAGAGAGGGTTTTTTTTTTCCATTTGAGGAATAAAGATCTCAAAAATATCACAGAAAAACCAAGCAACTCAAGTTGAAGGTAGGATGAATAGGAAGTTTTGCTCAGTTCTCAGTGTTCTAGGTTGACATTTGCTTTTCAAGAGCAAATGCTAACTGCTTAAAAGAAGACTACGAGTAACTCTCAGATATTGTCAATGATGCCATGCAATATTGAAACTCTCCTTTATAATTTGCTGGAAACTTTCTTGGGGATTATTTTACTTTTATTTTTCCTTTTTTTTTTTCTTCTTTGTTTCTAATGCAATTTAAATTTCAGTAGAGCAAAAGGAATACAGTGCATGTCAGCCAAAACTAAATACCAGCTGGTTGTCAGAAACTAACACAGAGGCAGTTTCTTTCCCAGTGACAAAAGTGAGCAATTTCTCATTTAACATAAAAAAGAGGGAAAAAGAAACTATCATCGGATCTAAGGACAGAAGAATGAAAAGTGATATCCATACAATGGCAAAATTACATTCAGACTCCAAATGAAAAGATTCTGTTCATCTCTGAAAAACTCACTGGGAGAAGTAAATAGCTAACGCTTCCATTTGTTTTACTGATAAACCTTGAAAAATTAACAAGGTTCAAAAATGAACAGTATCAAACCATCAAAGCAGGGAAATTGTGTCACAGCCAGACCAGTGCAGCAAACAAGCCCAGACAGCCATGTTTAGCAGGTCATGAGGATTTTTAACAATTTAATTAAGAAAACAACAAAGGAAAGTAAGGAATTGACCTTAGTGGCCAAGAAGGTCCTCTCCAATTTTATGTCTTTAATGAATAAAGAGCTGCTTTTGTTAGTTTGGGGTAAATCTTTCAATGTCTATTGTTACCAGGCAAACTCAGACAGACCTGCCCGGGATGAGAATTTTACCACATAATGCTGATATTTGGTTTTCCTTCGGAGCCATCTCAGGGATGGAAGGAGCCCAACCTGTTAGCCTATGCTGGGTCTCTGCAGGTTACTGAACTACACTATAGACAGAACCCACCTATCCCTCCTCTGCAAAGACATCAAAAACCCAAACAATTCATGAGGATATGCATGGAAAGGAACAGAGTGGGTCTGGATCTTGCTTAACTCTAGAGAAGAAAAGGAATAAGATGTTAATTTTTTCCTGTTTATTGACTTCAACACATGCACAAACTTGACTTCTGAACACAGGAAGACTTGAGTCACGGAAAAAACTTTGATAGTTCTTCTCTTTTGCCAGAGCATGGCTGTATTCTTCCTCCCGTTCTTCTGTCTTTGTTTCCTCTTTTTTCTTAGCTATATTTTCAGGCCTTTTCTGGCTGTCTGGCCTTTTTCTATTACTTCTATTTCTGCTTCTGCCCCTTCACCCTTTTCTTCCCGCCCCTTCTCTGCACAGCTGCAAACAAATCCACTCTCCCTCCCTCCTTCCCCACCACTGTTATATTCTGATTCAGACCACTGTGAATTTTTCCACCCACATAGACCAGATCCCTGATTTATTTTATGTGTGACCTCTATTTGGGGCAGTGGCTCCCATTGTTTCAGCTGCTTCTAAACAAAAGGCCATTTAATTGTTCCCTCATTTAGCTCTAAGAGAAGGTGGCTGCTAGGCACACACACTGCCCTGAGTTTCCTCCACCATGATGAAGCTATTTGGTTATTTTCTTCAAATTTAAAATGCAAGAGAATGACAGGCTAAATCTATTTGGGCAAATGAAACTCCATGGTGGGGGTGAAATAGCAAGCATTAAAAAAGGAGAAAGAAAGTGAGAGAAAGTGACTACTGAATAGAAACAAAAATGTAAAGGTAAATGCAGATTTGAGTTATAAAAATGTTCTAAAAGGTCCCCAAGGAGAGACACAGGACTTTATTCAGAAGAAGACAGTCTTATCAGGGGTTATAGTATATAAATATTGAAAACCTCCCTAACAGGTTAGCCACACTGCTAGATGTCAGCGCGTGCTTTTCAAGATCCAACTTGCAGCAAATTGACTGTGAAAGGAAGGCGGAAAAAAAGAAGAAAGAGAAAGAAAGGAAGGAGAACTGCTTGACAGAAGGCCTTCAACCCCTTTTTTTTTTCTCCTCATTCAGCCATACTGCATATAAATGCAGTTAAACATCTCTGAAATGCCTTGCTCATAAACCCCCCTACAACTTCTGTCTTGGACTATGATTTTCTCAGAAACCTGCCTCTTTCACTTCTGGAGGAGAGAAAAAAAATTATTCTCCCTGCCAATAACACCTCTGTAAAATCTCCTCAAAGGACAGCACTCCTTGCACCTATGCTTTTCCTCCACAAGCTGCCATCTGCTGTAATGCATCTCTATTTTAAGCTTTAGAGTCATGTGACTTAAATCCACATAAGTGTTGATTGTACATGATTGCCTTTATTGATTCTTCCTGGGACACAACTTGCCTGTATCCAAGTTCATATATAGTTTTACTCTGGACTTTTCTTCCACTCTTTCTCTAATAGTTTCTTTTCCTGTCCTTCCATTTTTATGATTATTCCTTTTACTGTGGTGGTACCTGGGAATTTCAGGCAGTTAGAAAAAGTCCTGTTATGTTATATGTGCAACAAGTGTTTCTCCAAGAATGTAAAGAATACCTCTGTCTTGCTCTGAAAAGTACCTTACATTGTAATAACAGCCGATAAACCTGAAAAAAATAAGCAGCCTGAGCAATCTAAAATTGGGGAAGAAAAAAGAAACTATGCTAGTGAGGAAAAGTGAATTTATTAAAGGGAAGTTTGAAACAAGTGTTGCTGTGCTATTGCTGGAGATAAGTAAGTAAGACTCATAGCCCTTTCTGTTTCGGATCATTAGACTGCAGTAGAATCTAGATATTGATGCTGTTTCTACCTGTCTTTTGCCAGACTACTTCCAGGATAAGGGGTCTTTTGGCTTTCTTTATGGTACTTCACTGAGACAAGTAGACCAATAGTTTGGGGCTTTACCCTAAGTTCTTTTTCTGATCAGCAGAACCTGCCAACAACTACTCAGTTATTTCTCTGAGTTACTTTTGTCCTTCCTTAACTCTAACAATTTCAGTGGTGATACTCCTTTCAGCATTAGCGTTATTTTGGGTATTCCTATATGGGTCTGAATTTTAATATATAAACTCATGTTCAGCTTCCTTCAAATTTTTTTAAAATTAAAACTGATTAGTGCTTGCTCCACTGTTTATAATTTACATCCTTTTTCCATGCAGGGATTGAAGAGGTATCCTGGGTGCCAGAGCAGCCCTGATCAAATCAGCGTGTTACTCATATGCTTAGAATTAGGCACCTGGTTACACTGTCTGCCTAGTGAGCAGCTGAGTGAAATGGCTCATGAACATCCTGAGAACAGATCTCCAGATTTATCTCCAAAAATAGTTGCTAATGCTTAAAAAATATAATTTCCCTGTATTCAATCAGGAGGGAGTGTGACTCCTTTGGGGTAGGATTTGACTTTAGAAAGTAAATAGATACTTGAGAGGAAAGATCCAGAATGTTTCCTGGTTTTATTTTATACTTTTTTTTTTCTTTTCCTTTTTCCTCCCCCTCCCCCCACCCTCACCCCTTTTCTTTAAATGATGGACTTGAGCATAGATCATTTGCAAGACTTTTGGATACAGATCAGCAACTATACACAGAGAGTATGAATCTTGAATCTTCCATTTCACACTCTGCCTGAACAGGGTAATAGCTTGAGGTGCTGTCAGGACCTTCATCTGCAAGAAATGATGAGAGTAGCAAACTTTCTGTGATTACACAGCTGGGGAACAGGCCACAGGATCTTTGGATGACTGAACCAGGGAGAACTAAAAAAGCATTTGATTTTTACTGATGCTTACATGTGTGCACACTGGAGCTGATAAATTAAAGGAAGAAAGACTCTATATTCCTTCTCTGGACAGCAGGAAGATGAGAAGATAAAGTGCAGGGCTGAAATTCAGCTAATTCAGGCTGTGACATTGATATAGGCTGCTTAGTAGTCTTGTTTGAGGATGGGGTAATCAGTGGTTGTGGGTGGATGGGGCAAGGGAAAGAAAAAGGAGTAGTGAGGACACATGACTCCCAGGTTTATCAGATAGAATATGTCCTGGAGGGGCAGCCAGGAGCTGGGGGGACGCATGTTTACAGATTCCTCCTCTGTCTGGGAATCTCCCAAAATCTTGGAAGTCAGTATATTTTGTCTTTCGTACCAAAGGATTTGATAGACATTTTTGCTCACTGTTTCATTATGAATTAAATTTAAAGAAAATCTAACATCTCAGATATTTGGAGTTTAATCCTATGGAGTTTAATACAGAAGACAAGTGATGCACAGAGCTCAAGCTGATTGTCTCCAGAAAGATGCTTTTGCCCCAGATTTTTTCAGCCATATATTTTGTGTGTAGGTAGCATGCAATCATATATGAAAACTAGCTAAAGAGAAAAAAAAGATGCTATCTAAAGGAATAGCCAGTTCAACATGTCTGCTGCAGCAACTAGAAATAGGATTTTTATTTTATCTTTGAAGTGGGAGAAGCATTAACATTTAAGTAAGTTGGTTTCAAGAGGAGCCTCTGAATCACATGGCTTTGGCTCATCATTACACATTAAGAATGGGATTGCAGAAAGCAGTCTCGGACGCACCAGGCCCAGCAGAGTACTTGTGAGCTAATTCATTATGGGTGGTTTTTCCTTTTTTTTTTTTTTGGGGTTGTAATTTAGAAGAATGCAATTAAAACTGAACTTGATAATTAATTCTGAACCGGTGAGAACCAGTTCCAGAGATTATGACTATAATGCTATGTAGCCATTGATATAAATATTCATGAGGTTTCATTGTTTTATGTTTTTTTATGAAGCACACGGCTTATCTGAAGAAGTAAAATTAAAGTACTATTATTTAACATTACAGTGTAAATAAGACTCAATAGAGAGAGACAAAAATATATGCACAGTAAAATGTAACATACATATTCTGTAAATATGTTCATGGGTATTTGTGCATTTAAATGTGTGTGCTGTATGCTGTATTATGTGTTTCTTTATATTATGTACAGACATTTTATAGTTGGATTATTAGACACTCTTTTACAAGTATATACAGAGTCACAACATATGAAACTGTCGCACTCAAAAGCACATGTGCACATATGCCCGGAATCTCCATCATTCATAAATACAACAGTGAATTAGAAAAGACTAAACAAGTTTGGATCTCAATCTGGGCACTACCTGGTGACTGAAATTCATAGAAATCGACCTATCCTACTACCAAAAATCAATCAACATGTAAAACTAATCATGTGTAGTTGGTGACAGAGTAAGAAAATGGCCTGTCTTACTCCATTCTTGGCTAAAGATGTCCATCGCAGCTGACTCCAAAGCAAAATCGCTTTTAAACATGGAATCTTCAAAAATCCCAGAAAAATAAAAATGCTCTGACAAACAGTGCCTAAAGGAAACAGTACAGCTAGAAGAAAGCTCAATACCTGGCTGGATTGAAACAGGCAAATAAATAACAGAGAAGAAAAGAAAAATAATCTGAAAAGGAGACGTTTGACATTCAGTTTGAGCTAATTTCTTTTTTTTTTTTCTTTTTTTTTTTTAGTTAAAGTAGACATACAGTGGCTTAAACAAAATTGCTCCATGTTGTGTCAGAGACCTGGGGAAGCTGGCTGTAGCTCAGGCCCTCCAGTCAGCAAACACAATATCTGAATCAGAACAAGATTTAAATCTCCTGCACTGGTATGTTCAGTTCATTTATTGTGAGGCACTGAAAAGTCAAATTCAGTATTATGTGATTAAGCTACATCTGTCTCAGCACAAGCAGTAACCATATTTCTTTAAGTTCAGCAGGTGTTTTGCAAAGAATCTAAAGGATTTTGCACAAAATTAGTGCCTACAATAAAGCGCCAGTGATGAAGAGACAGCTCTTTATATCACTGATATATTATAGTTTCGTTCTAATAAATGTCATTGCCAAATATTTCAAAACCTAAAACAGGTTTGCTGACTGAACTGTTTTGCAAGCATATTTGCTATGCCTTATTGCAAAGATGTTCTTTTATAGACATACAGTTTAGAAATTTTATTTGACACTGCTGACTACTAAATTAGCAGCTTTTCAACTTTGCCAGACTCGTGCAATGCAATTGAGATAAAAGGTAAAATGCATAACTTCTGCATTAATTCTTGTTGGCAGTGTCATAAGAATCCTCAAGATGTGTTAATTGAGCTTAGAGTATGTGAAACAAATGGTAAAGCCACCCTCCCACCTTGAGATCCTCTCTCTCCCCTTCCTCTCTGTCTCACTTTGTTCAGTCCACACTAAGCCTATCGTTAACGATATATGAATGCAGCCTGAGCACAGTATGACTTGCACCGAGACATGGGGCTCTCACAAAGAAAATGAGTCTTTGGTATACTCTGCTCCTTGTGAGGGTGTTGGAGTGAAAAGTAGTGATCTTTTCAGCTTTTTGGTTCTCATTTTTTGCATTTGCTGCTGGGGAGTTACTTTGGGCTCTGATTTTAAACGTGTAAACGTACAGCTTCATAATGGATCAGGGTCAGGGATACACCCCTGCAGACACAAGCCTGTTTGTTGAATTTCCAGTAGAAGAGACTTGTAAAATTCTCACAGAAGGTTGCAAAAGTTTCAAGACACAGAATTCAACAGTGATTTGTCTTTATTTAAAGTCAAATTTGTAATATGAGTATACATTTTGTCGTTATTGATTTTTATATAGAAATCAAAAATCTCTTAAAACATCATTTTCACTGAGGTTTTTTTATCCTTTCAATAAAAGGAGGGAATTAGCAAACAAACAGAAGCAAAATTGTCTAAATTTTATAAAACTATAAAGTTTTGGGAAGGACAAAGAAAGGATATGTTTTCTCTGGGGTTTTTTATTTGGTTGGTTTCCCGCCTCGCCCCCCCCCCCCCCCGCCCCCCG
>NW_010972578.1:1601546-1690861 GCF_000737465.1 Haliaeetus leucocephalus
TCTCTGGGTTTTTTTTTTTTTTGTTTCCCCCCCTCCCCCCCCCCCCCCCCCCGGAATCCTGGAGCAAAACTTTGTGACAATTTTTTTCAGCCATTTGTGACATAGTTTTCCAGCAATGTCCAAAAGCCTGAAGAAGATAGGGGCTGTGTGATGATGAGTATAAAACTGGAAAAGTAAAACATTACGTAGGAGGTTCTGATTCCATCATGTGCTTGACCAGCAAAGACCTGAGGAGGTCACTTGGATTCCTGTAAGTTCATATTGAAACTTGACTTTTGGGGGGGGGATGGGGCAGGGAACTTCATTGACTCATTTGTCACCTAAAAAGTGCTAGAGTAGGCAAATCAAACCCAGCAGACTCAAGGAGACCCTGGTTCTATAGCTTTTATTTTCAATTGGCATGCAAATATAATTGACCAAGTTGTCCAATCTTTTATTTAAGCTATGAGGGAACAGCAAAAAATGAATCATTTCTGGGTGAGAAATGTAACCTGCGAACAAAAAACAACAAAAAAAGAGGAAAGTGCAGCTCAAAACTCCACAGTTCTGTGTTAAAATATGCTTCAAAGACTGCGTTGAATCTTATTTAGCTCATCATTATTTTGCTGTCTGAGCAACTTGTATATAAAGACCCAGCTTTGACTGACGTAACGTAAAATGTCTGAGGTATTTAAACTCAGAATGTAATTACTTTAGGGTCTTCCTATTGTCGCTGGAGAGAAAGAAATGCTTCTCAGTTCCTGGGTGAGCCAGTCTACCCTCCAGAGGCACCTATTTCTTTCCATAGATTATGGAGGGAGCCTACTGTGGCTGTGCTTCTAACGTAGGCATCTCAGTTAGGTTCCCATAGCTAGCTAGGATGAATCCAAGCCAAAATCAATAGCAATAGCAAAATATGTGTCAGACTTTTGGAATGAAAAAAAAATCCCAGTCTCTGCCTCTCTCCTCCCTTCCTCTGATAACCACATAAACTGGGAGCCTTCCTTTCAGTGTGCGCTTTCTCTGGAGCACTCCAGCTGTTCTGTATGGAGAATGCTGAAAACAAGGAGAAAATGCACAAAGCGTAGCTCCAGAAATAACCTCTGTAACGTGTCCCTGGCGTGCAGCTCCCTCTGCAGAGAGCCTTTCTGGGTTCGATGGACCAGCTCTGCAATGAATGGTGACTTAGGGACAAGACTAAGAAATCTTGTGTACATTTTACAGTGTTGCTGTGAATGGATGCCTAGAATTTACTTTCAAATGAATTTATCTGCTGTGACCCTGAACTACTGCACAAGAAGTTCCTTCAATACCCACTTGGCTCCCAGGGTTTCGTTAAAACACATAAAAATTAACACCAGGAAACTTTGTATTTGTTGTTTTTCTTTTAAGAACAGAAATAAACAAGGTGAAGCAGAATGCCAAAGCAAGCCAGTTGTAAGCTCTGTTCTCAGAAATCTGTTTTTACAAAATATTTTAATCACATTTTCAAATATACTGTTGAAAGTGATAAACATTTTTACCTAGAACATACATTTATGGAAAGGCAAAATACAGTAATCATTAAAAAAATGAAGGCTCTAGTTAAGCATTTTGTCTGTTATGAGGTAGGTCTTTTCTGTTTTCATTTTAAAGAGTTTGCAATAATATGTTCAGTGATCCACTCTTCTAGTAGGGAGAAAAAAAAAGAAAAACACAATGAAACAAAATGTTAAGGTGGTTTCCATCCTTTCCATCTACCTAATTGTTGTGCCTGGATAAAAGTTTAACAATGGGATTTGATTGCCTCATATTTTCTTTTTTTTTTTTTTTTTTTTTTTTAATAAAAAGTCAAAATACTTGATGAGTTCCATGTAGGAAAATACACCCCATTAGAGTTAGTACTCTGGCAAGAAATTGTCTGAAATAGGAAAAACGAAGCTCTAAAAAAATAGAAAATGTATTAGAATTAATGCTTGTGCCAATGCTGTGAAAAAAAGAATCTATGAATCTCGTGATTTCCACACCTGCTCATAATGCCATATACCAGGGAAACATCAGATACGTAGATGATGTTCTCTCTGTAAGGCTGGAGTTTGCAGTTTAGCTGAATCTTTCACCTTGTTTTGAGTAACATACTTCAGGAAATATGTCCACCATCTGCACAGATTTTGGAAGAAGAAATTATTGGAGAGCTTAGAAATATGTCTTTGGGGTGTGATAGCACTGTCAAGTCCTACAAAAGATGGAAATAATCCCTTCTTCCTGTTATGACAGACAGGACAAGAATTGCTCATTTAAATTGCTGCAGGGGAGATATCAACTGTGAGTGAAGAAACTTTTCCAATGGTGAGGCTAGTTAGGGGCCAGAATATAGTTTCACAAGGAAATGGTGGGGGTTCCAACTTTGAACGACTTTCAGAATAGTTTAGACAACTGTTAACTCAAAACAATAGAGGTGGGGTCAGATTTGGCACATGCCTGGGCCGGAGAGTCAGCCAGTCTGACCTCGCGACATCATTGCGAGCCATGTTCTTCTGTGATCCTATGAAGAAACATTTGGGGATAAAGGCACAAAAGTGAGCATTGACAATAAGAATTCAATCTCCATCTCTTCCCAGACTTTGTGTGTCCTGCAGCAATTATCTTTCATCTTTTCATACCTCAGCTTCATAAAATAATATAAATTCCCTGGTTTGTCAGGCCATAAAGATGCTGATGAAATAGCATCTGAGAGGGCGTCCAGTATAGTGGTGACTGAAGCTGTAGAAGAGCCAGGAGAGATGAAATAGTGACAACTATTATAACTACCTACTCAGCCTGAAAATAGGCTGTATTTACATATTCATAAATAGATCTAGCTGTGCAAAGAAATATTATCAATACTGGTTTACAGATAAGAAATTATAAGTCCTTTAAAAAGGAAAAAAATACTTAGAAAAGGGATTTTGAGAATATATTTAGCTAAATATTTGTGGTAGGTTAATTTAAATGAACTCTTTAATTACTTCTATGAAACAAATAGACTGGATAGAATGGATAAATAGAGTAGATATTGATGCCAGTGGTTATATTCACTTATTTCAAAGGACAAATAACTGTAACTGTACAGTTCTCTCTCTCTCTCTGACCCAGAACTTAAAAATCCTAGACGTATCCCTTAACCTCTTTTCTGAGAGTTGGGGTCCATTGGCAAGCTGTTTGGACTACTTGTAGGCAATGTTACCCATGTTTTATTCCTGTAAATGATGTGCTTACATCCCTTTCATACTCTTTTCGGTCTGGTGACTAAAAGGCACCCGTCACCGAAGTTCAGAGCTTGCATGTAGCCCTGTACCATCCTGCACTGAGCCTTAGTGACTAATAATGAGAAAAGGATGAGGGTGGTACATGAATGAGCTGGAATTTGTTTGGGAACGAAAATGAATTTAAATTGTTATTTTAGTGCATCAGCTTTTTTTCTTTGTTTTTGGTTTTTTTTTTTTTAGAGATATGAATTCTCTGTTATTTATGGAATACTGGCTACATAAAGGGCATATGAAATTTTAATGAATCAGGCTTCCAAAAACAGAAAAAAAAAATACAAATGGAAACCGGACCCTTTCCATGTTATCACAGATACAGGCATATTTATTATTTAGCAGTAAATAATGTAACCCAGACATTGAGTCACCACATTAGGATGGAGATGAAGTAGTGACTCCACTACCAAAGTGCAACTAGTCGTTCATTACAAACCTAATTCTGGATCACTCCTCCCACCCCTTCTCCCCAAACATATACAGGAAATGACTTGCAAACAGCTTGCTTTTATTTAAAACTATTTTACGAGTTTTGATACTGGGGAGGTTTTCTTTATTTTGCCAGTTTTGAATTTAATCAAACAAGTTCACTCAGAGACATAAAAGAGGAGCCTGGGCCATTTTGCCCTTTAGGGAGATGTCGCCTAGTGTTTATGGAGAGAACTTCAAGGATCAAAAACGACCCTATCCTATGTCAGCAAATGGATTACATTTAGGTTTCTTCAAGAAAAAACAGTGACCTGGACTTTTTAAGACAAGGGACTGAATCTGTCTGCATTTCCTGTGGAAGAACCAATCTTTAGAAAATCCTGAAATTGCTGTCCACTGCCAAGCTCATAAAGATGTGTCCGCAGTGAGATCTGTTACTTCCTTGCAGCCATGCGTAATCACAGTAACTGTATGTAAGGTCTGAATCGATGTATATTAGTGGGTCATACAAACAAAACGAACATAAAGACAGCTCTACCAAGTCAGACAATCCATTTGTACTGTCTCCAACTGCAGTGAACTGTAGATGGCTGATAAGGAGTATAAGAATATGTCAGTCATTGAACATCACTTTACCACAGTACTCTTCTGGCCTCCAAAAATTGGGGACTACAGAATTTTTTTTTGAGAGAGGTTGTATCTTTGTATTTAATACCCTGAAAAAATATTATTCTTTCATTAATTTCTTTGTCTTTTGAAAACATGTAAAATTTTATTGTTAATTAATTCCTTCTTACATACATATCATGTGAAGAAAAATTCTCAGTTTTGTATTATGTAAAATATAATTGAGACTTTAATATAAGGTGTGGTAAGTTAGAAAGACTATGAGAAATTATTTTCTATTCACCTTCTCTATGTCACTGATGGGTTTTTTAGTCTGTCTTGTATGTACTGGCACTACAGTGGCAACTTACTTGAAGTGGCCAACATATGCAAACTTGGCTACCTTTATTAATAGAGTTTAATTTACAGTTTCTTGCTTAGGTTAAAAAAAAAATATATATATATATTTTCTTTGACATTTAAGAGATACCGGACATTTACGTGCCCTAAACACTGTTGGAAATGTCATTCCTAAAGGTAATATTAATGCAAAAAATCCTCCCTATGGTCAGACAACTGAAACCCATGAGAGAGCTAGGTTTGTAAAGACCATTAATAGCAGACCTAAAGAGAACAAGGCGATAGAAATCACATAAGGCTTCAGGACCTATAAATGGTTAAAAAAACCCCAAAATATGCTTAAACCTCTTGACCAGATAAACTGTGTTAAGGGGCAAATGCTTTTAATTTATGAATGCATACACCCTTTTCTCTTCAGAGCAACTCTTCAGTTTTATGTTTAAATGTATAGATAGATCAACATCATGCTTTTATTGTATGGTTTACTTGTTACTGAAGTCATGCCTTTCTAGGTCCTATGCCCACTTAGAAACATCTGTTTAAATGAGGATGGCAACATGATGTACTGAGTAGGGCTTCCTCAACAGAAGCTACAACCATTTAATTAAGAATATTTGCATTAGTTTGGACAAAAGTTATCTTGTCTTTGGCAGGAGTCAGTACTGAGGCAGCGTTTATCAGAAACTAAATGGGCAGATAGGCAGAAACACACACACACACACATTCACAGAGGGATAGAGGTATGTTTATATATGTATGTGTATCATGATCATTAACCTGAGACACTTCTAGCTGCTGGCAAACAGAGACAACTTGGATGAGATGTTGTATCCAGAGCCTGGTTTTTGCTTAACATTGCTACATGATCTTTAAGTGCTCTTTAATAAATAATTTCAATCCCTTCCCTATTAATTCCCTCCCTCCTTTTTCTTAGCTTGTATAAGGATGAATTTTTTTCAGATTTAGTTTTTAGTTTTATGTTGCTGTTTTCTTTTTAATCTTCCTTTCAAGCATTGCAGGCTACCCATTGTCTCCTATTACATTATGTACTGCACCTAGCACCGTGGATATGTGGTATTATCAGGGGATTCTAGACATTACTGAAACACAAATTATGATAATTACAGTATTGCAGCTGCTCAGATGGTAATTTAGTTTGGAGCCAAAAAAGTTCCCCTTTCCTTTCTTCACACCCTATTTCCATCTTTATAGATTTGCAGATGTAAAGAAGAGATGAAAACAACAATAAAAAGCCTTCGTGATTGTTTTCTGGAAGGGACGATACTTTTATAAATCCCCCTTGAAGCAGTACTTGATTTTGTAATAAGTTTTTCTTTCTCTGGCAGTGCTCCTAGGCAGGGGCCACACATGTTTCAGGGACTGAGGGGAGAGGTTGCAGGGGAAAGAGGGAGAGGAAGGCAAAGGAAGGGAAGCTGATAGCTTTGTAACTAAGAATGATGTCCTCAAATCCTTTTAAAAAATATCTTTCATGCCCTCAAGGGCCTATTACAGGTCAGACATTCACAGCCTTGAGTACCGAACCAGCCATCTTCTTTTGCAGCAGATACCTTTCAGGAGGTGCCAGAGATGTCAGCAATTTCAGCATTGTTCACGTAAGGAGGCAGAATTAAATTCCTCTGCTCCTGCCAGAGCAGGGAGGAGGCTGGAATTTACCTACTGTTGTTCAAGCATAGGGTGATAGCAATGCTGCAGCTGCTTGGCTCCCTCTTAAACAAACCTCCTAACCAGCCACCATGGAGCATCTTTCGCTCTGTTCCCATGGCAACACCTCTATCCTCTGGTGCCCATGGTGTCTCTAATGCTTTCGACTAGTTGGATTCCTTGGCACCTGCCGCCAGTGCCAGGTCTTGTCAAACCTTATTAGACTGAGAATCCATTTCGGCTGCACTAGTGGGAAAAGAAAGCAGACAAATTTAGTTCACCTGAGATCTCTTTCAAATCCCAGTAAAGTCAATTTCTCAAGTTTCCAACTAAGAGCTGAACTTGCCTAGGGCAAAGATGTGCACGTGCACACACACAAATACACAGATTCTCCCTCCTTCACATGTGCTGTTTCTTCCTTCTGTAGAGTACACATGTATGATCATACTCTCTTGTGCTCACAGACTAATACAGACGCTCTTGCTTTTGTTTGCAACAAGAACCCCCCTAAAAAACTGGGGTTTTATGCATGAGCAAACTGTCAAACACAAACAACTTGCCCCTCAGGTTTTACACATTAGCTCATCACAGACTTCCTTCCACATATGTAGTTATAAGAACTACCTATCCCTCTCCTACACTGACACACAGAAACTTTCTCTGTTTTACAAGTGTTGATGTGATTGACACATGCAGACTCACAATGCAACACACTGACTTTGTCTTCTCACACACTCACTCTTCTACACTCACCATAGCTTCTATAAAGTCATTATGTTTGTCTAAATATAGATAAAGCTTTACCAATTTAGTGGAGAAACAAAAGGCACATTTCTAACTAATATATATACTCACTGCCTAGGAGGAATAATGTTATGAGTGCATCTGGGTATGATTATATCCCATGCTCATAACCCTCTTATCTAAGTACCTACATATGTATAAGCATATTAATATGCGGGAATGACCTATATGCTGGTACCTGCACCGCATTTTTGATGGGCATGTTTTGCCAGTTCGGGGGATGTCTGTTTTCACCATGGTCTCCAAGCTGACTTTTTCAATCAACATAAAGTTCAGAGTTTGAATTTAAGTGTTTAACAGAGACACACTGTTACTCTGGCCTCCATCTGTATTTAATGTTGTAGACTGATGACTTTGTTTAGTCAAGTCTGAACAAGATCTGTCTAGTGGTGTCTAATCTAAATAAGTCATCTAAGTTCTTTCTACAGAGACGGAAAGGAAAAGACCTGTAGAAGATGATTCGGTACACTAAATATCCCTGAAATATCTTCTTTTTAAAGGAACTTAGATGATTTTATACTTTGCTAAGTTGTTGTGGTTTAGGCCCAGCCAGCAACAAAGCACCACGAGGCCACTCGCTCACTCCTCCCCCACCCTGGTGGGATGGGGAGGAGAAAATGAAACAAAAAGCTGGTGGGTCAACACAAGGACAGGGAGGGATCACTCACCACTTATGGTCACAGGCAAAAGACAGGCTCAACTTGGGGAAAAAACCCCAAATCAATTTAATTCACTACAAATCAAATGAAAACAAGGATATTAGGAAGTAAACCCAAATCTTAGAACACCTTCCCCCCACCCCTCCCTCCTTCCCGGCTCAGCCCCACTCACGGTTCTCTCTCCCTCCTCACCCCGGCGGCGCAGGGGGACGGGAATGGGGGTTGGGGGGGGTTCCTCCCCCCTTGTCTCTGCCGCTCCTCGGGGGGAGGACTCCTCACTCGGCCCCTGCTCCACCGGGGGGTCCCTCCCGCGGGAGACAGGCCTCCCTGAGCTTCCCTGGCGTGGGGCCTTCCCGCAGGCCGCAGTCCTCCAGTCACGGCCTGCTCCAGCGCGGGCTCTCCCAGGGAGCGGCGGCCATCTTGGGGGGCATCCATCCCCCTGCTCCCCCGCTCCTCCTCCCCTCCTTCCTCACTGACCTCGGCGTCCGCAGAGGGGTTCCTCTCACATCCCAATCCCCTACTCACCGCAGGTTCCCATTCTGAAATCTGTTCTCCCAGAGGCACGACCACCATCACTGATGGGCTCAGCCTGGGCCAGCGGCGGGTCCGACTTGGAGCTGGGGAAGCTTCTGGCAGCTTCTCACAGGAGCCACCCCTGTAGCCCCCTCGCCTGCTACAAAACTTCCACCATACAAACCCAAAACGTAAGCATATAAGTTATATGCCTAAAAATAAATCTGAGGCAAAATGGGTATGCATTTGAATCCTTTTTTGGAGGAAAAGCTAAGAATATTTTCTTCAGGTTAACTTCCAATGTACAGGATTCTTTCAACAAAGAATGTATCAATTTCCTCTGTTAATAACCTCCCTCAAGCTGTCAAAGGAAGCAATAGCTCCTTAGACCTGGGTCCTCACTTTATTTGCTAGGGCATTGCCTTTTTACTTAGCTGAGTGATAAGCAGCTCTGGATCTCTCTGAACAAATCTATTTTGTTGAAGACCTTCCTATCTTTTGAAGTTCTCTATATTACTACAAGTTTATGTGACAATTCATAGTACAACTGGTCTGGATTATCTCCGGCTTCTAGGGAATATTTAAAACGAAGTGTTACTCTTAGCTCTATCAATATGCTGGGCACCAATTTCTGGAATCACGTCATTCCAGAAAGTTTTTTCATGGAAACCTCTCTTCATCAGACTTTTACTACCTGCAGACCTGTTTTGTTACTATGATCTTAAATAGGATTCCCAGGAGCAAAGAACACAGGTATGAGAAGAAAAATTAATTTTTAAGTCATAGGCCATTTCATACTCTTCTCGGTGTTCATTCAAAGATATGGTAGATAATTCAGTCATGAAGACCAGTCTGTATAGATATTCTTGTCACAGTCCCCAAAAGTGTAGTGACATTTAAAATGTCTGCCCAATCCTAATGAACTTTGCTGTGGGGAAGGCATGCAGGAAGGATGTCAGACTGTCTACTACCTAATTTTTCTCATATGTCCGTTTTGTCTAAGTTCATGCTTATCACCAGCCATGGTTAAAAAATGATTAATTAATTTGATTCTGTCCGCAGTAAAGGTTAAAGGAAGATTTTAATGTTGAGATGGTTGCAAAAGTAAATCTGATAATTGCACTGATTGCACAACATTAGTGAGGCCTGTTGTCATTAATTTCTTTGAGACCCCTCTCACTGAGGAATGACTCAATCTCCTTCATAACACTCTTGTCAGAGACGATCTCGTTCAGTGGGATGTCACCCAGCACAGGACACAAGCTCCATTCACAAAGTTTCCCCAAATTCTTTTGCTACGCTGCACAAGGATAGACTTCTGTTTGGAGGCTGACAACTGAGCCTGCAGCTTAAAAGTGTGTTTCATCCATTAAATTTAATGGCAATGCTGACAGCCACTACTTCTGTCAGAAGCATGCTTTTCTAAACTGTATTATGGTCACTACATCCCTCAGAGCCCTGCTTACATGCATCAGAACTCTAAATAGGACTTTCTAACATGCAACTTTCTTTCCTCTCAGGGCTGAGTGACCAAAAAATGCCTCTCTGCTTTCTATTATTTCACTCACAACTTCAGTGGCACTCACAGTAATCGGATTTCAAACTTACCTACTTAAAACTAATCATCAAAGCAAGCCAAGGAACCTGTTTACTCACAGAAGTCAGTGGCTATGCAAATATCTTAGCTTGGGCTATTTGTTTGATTCTTACACTCTAATTGAAAGGCTTGGTTTCTCCCATCTCTCTGGTGCATCCTAAGACAATCCACAGTTCAGCTTATCTAGTTGTACCAATTATGTAGTTTAAAGATAATTGCATAAAATCACAGTAGTATCACTCAATTCAATTTCTCCTTAAGAATTTGTAACACATAAACATAACAGGAAACTAAATTAAGTGTGAGGTATTGTGATTGTTTCTCACTGACAGTTTTGGATAGCTTTTCAGTTTTTCAAGGCTTCCCATTGGGTACCTATGTGTCTGGGAGATCCAAATTAATCCAGGGGTCTCAAAACTTTTAAGCTTCTAGTTTTAAGCTAGCCACCTTAGGAGGGCAGAGTATCGATTGCTAAAGTAGAATAGTCCTTTCTGCAGGAAGTGCTGAAATTCGTTGCCTTCAAACCAACATGTAAACTTTTTCTTCTTTTTTTTAAACTCATATTTTCTTCCAAGATGAAGTTGTGAGTTTCAGACAGCATTGGTTTATTCCTTGTGCTTCTGTGCAGCCAAAAAAAGAGGTTTTTCCTAATCATATTCTGTTTTGTAATCTCAGTCTCATCTGTGCATCAAGATAACCTGAGACCACAACATTCTTATGTTAGTTGAGTTTAGAGGTGATGTTCCTTTCATCAGAAAAGTTTTAATCCCTGGAGAATAGGGACTCTATATCTCCCTCACAAATAGTCTAGGCAGAAAGATGGATAACCTTGATAACTGAAAATTCAACCTTGCAAAAATTCATCTGCTGAATAATAAGATGTAATTTGTACATGCACTTGTTAATTCCATTCAAAGCTCTGGCAGTGATGTTTTGGAGGCTTCAGTGCATTTAACTAACCTAAATTGTACATTTCACATTCAAGACTTAAACTGAAACAATAACACATTTAACTAAAATTTAAAATCCAGAAATCTTAGCAGAAAAGCAAAGACTGTCTAATGAAATTATTATTTTTTTTTTATAATTTTTTTTTTTGTTTTTGTTCTCCACTGTTTCTAAAACCCAGTTAGTATAGGTATAAACCCACAATATTTCTTCACTTAGCCTTCCATATTTTTTTCATTTTTAAATCTCAAAAAGTAATTGTTCCTTCTCCTTTGCCTATTTTGCAACTTCTGTCTTTCTTCTTGCCCATTTTGCTCTAATGCACAGCAGAAGGGCTGTGGCTGGAATGACATATAGGGCAAATTTCAGCCTCCATTTCAGCTACAGACTTCTTAACTACCTGGGAACAAGTGATTTCTATTGTGATCCTGACAACCCTAAATTTAAGCACATGGAACAAGCGAAACAGGAGGTTGAGTGCTGGAAGGGTGATTGGTAGATAGTGGTTCATGCTACTTGGTGCTCCTGGTAGGATGGGTTCCTATGTACTGCAAAACTGCAAAATTAGGTGTAGTCCTTCCTGGATATGAAAGCTCACTGAAGGTAAAACAAAACTGGGTCTTTATTAACCATCTTAAGTTGAAAAGAAAGACAGCAGCATCAAATGAACAGAGCAGCTTTGCATCTGGACCCAGTCTTAAGAAACTCTTTGGGTCTGTCCTATGTCAAGCCACCTGAGAGACCCAATGAGTTTTATCTCAACAATTTCTGTTCTGTTTAACATTGTCTAATGCAGATATATCAATGTGCACATATAAAATTTATTTCAAAGGGGTTCTTGCGGTGATCATACCCTCTAAGATCAAATGCTACAAAATCTGAAATGTACTCATTCCTTGAACTGAGGTCGTATTGCTACATTTTCTGGTCCTTTTCATTCTCAAATGTGGGTGGGAGCAGTACTTTAATGGCAAGAAATTAAGGACCATGTGGTATTGGATGTTTCAGATTGCAATATCCTCTAGAGATCTCTTCCTTGATTAGTGACTCCATTGTCTTTAACTGGAAACCCTGCAATCCATTACCTCATCCCATAAAATACTTTGGACCTCTGAGATGCATAAGGAACACGTACCTTCTCATATTAATTTGCCGCTAGGTAGTAAACCAAAAACGGGGTAAAAAGGAGAATTATAGACACACTTTTTAAATCCACATGAAAGGACACAGTCACTCAGGAGAAGACTTTCAAACTGTTTTCTGTAACTTTCCTTCTGCAGAAGTGAGGCATGTATACATAGGCTCTGTCCATAGCAAATTGATACAGGCAGGAACCTTCAGAGATGCTTCAGCTCACATATCTTAAGGAGCTTTCTTAGGAGGGGATGTCTCCATGGCAAATAGAGAGCCTATATGACCAACTTAGACTCAACATCTAGCATTTACACAGTTAAGTAGGTGAGATGAAACACATAATTGTCTTCTTTGGTTCACCTACGGAAGGTACATACCACCTTATGTATTAACTGATTTGTTATTCCTTTCCTTTTCCAAATATAATTGATGATTGGCATTATTAAAGAATAGTGTTACATTAAAATTAATGGGAGTTTGTCACTGGCATTTGAAAACCTATTATATTTCTGCTCAAATCTGGGTATCTCTTTATCATAAGCTGAGGGCATGTTTACCTCTTGGATTGCTAGGAACCCTTATTAAAAGAGACTACAGTAGGATTCTTTAATGAAGCATGCTCCTTCATATATTATTATTATTATTATCATCCTCATCATCATCTTCATCTTTAATGTTACCATTAACTTTATCATAATTTTAGTTTTAACGTTCACACTACAGCAACAAGAATTAAAACACTAAGTCAAGTAATAGCAATAATAATTGTCAAAATAATAACAATGATCTTTGTATATCATAGTAGCAAAGCTGTGAGTAACCACTGACAGCAGTAATTAAAATAATCATGCTATGCTAAAACTTAGAGCTGAACCAAGGCAGTACTAACCAAACTGTCTCTTCTCCAATCCTGGAAGATTTGGATACTGAATGTTTTTAAGTATTAATGCTTTCACCAGGGGAAATACTTGACAGAAGAAGATAAACAAGTGAGCCTTGGTAAGTTTTTGGACACAAGTCAGCAAAGTTAGGGAGATTTGTTCAGTTCTTTGCTAGCTGTGATCACAATTTGTTATCCAAATATCCAAAGTCTGGGTCTGCCATATGAAAGAAACAGGTCACCAAGATTCTAGAGCGCTTTGGTATCCATCAAGATGGATGTCATTGTACAAATGCGATGTATCATTACTATTATTATTGCTGCACATTACAAATAATGTTTGTCTAAAATGTTTTCTGAAAGAGACTGACACTGGTACAATCACTGATGTTCTCTGTAATGGGAAAAACAATTAGTTTTCAGTCATTTGCCTTCCTGGGAGTGCTACATGCTAAATTATATCCCTTGTTCTTCAATGAAGGGGCTCTGTAAGACTTAATATTTCTGTTGCAAGACTTTCAGACAATAAGGGTGGATCCACTCCCCTTGCTTGCTGTCTCCGTCGTTGTTTTTGGAAGCTATAATCACACTGCAAGCATCTAGGTTTGAAAGCACTCTCTGATGATTTTGCAAAGCCCCTGCTGATGTTCTGGGGAGTCAGATATGTGAAACTCAGTGAGAAGCCTCAGGGAATACTGGTGACAATGTGACCTGGATGTCTTTTTAAAAGACTGCCTCTAGCACATCCAGGAATAAGGCCTCATGCAAGAATTACTTGATAAAATTTTTTGGTTTATGTTACGTAGGAGGTCAGATTGGATGCTTATTATGTTTTTTTTGAGCCTTAACAAAATATCTCTCTATTTATCTGTGGTCCCTGGCAGCAAGAAATGCCAAGAGGGTATTTTGAGAGAGAAAGCATGAACACAACTATGGTGGAAGAAACATGTACCTATTTCCAAGAAGCACACAAAGTTTAACTACATACCTGAAGTTATGTCTGGAATCTAAATCTCACAGAAGGTCACAAAGTTTCTGTGCTCTGGTGGAAATATTATTCCTGATCTCTAGAGCAGTTACCATTATCTGGGTCCATTTACAGATGAGGTAGCTTTCTTTGCCCCTCTAGTCCAACTGAGAATCCAGGACAGATGGAACAATGTGAAAAAGCCTCATAAACTTCAGTTAGAGTTCCTTTCACCTAAATGTAGGCATGTAAACGTGCTGGCTAATGCTGAACTAATCATTCTAGACTCCCCTTCTAATCACGATATAAAATACATTGCCTGGCCCTGATTATGGTATGGGGGGATGGATTTGGAGGACTGTGTAGGACTTCTTTCCCATGAATAAGAATATTACAACTGTTTAGCAGAGACACAAGAATCTTGATGATTTAAAAGTTCTGTATTCAGAGGAAAAATGACAAAACTTTCTCTAGAAAGGTAGTGTTGTTTCTTCATTTGCTCTTTAAACAAAGTGTATGTCCTGAAGGGATTTTCTGGGTATAAAATGTTGACATAAAGATACTTGACAGATAAAAAGAAGACATTTACATTCATATTCAGATGTTACCTGAACCAAGGGCAGGTCTTTACAGGTCTCTGATAAATCTTACAGTAAAAATAATACTGGGGTGGGGTGGGGGGGAAATGCCTAAACACACTGTGAGACCTTGCACTTAGGTCAAGTTTCAGTATTTTTGGATGTTACTTGCTGGATGTTCTGAGAATTTGCAGGTAAATACTGCAGTGATTAGCTAGGTTAGAGTCACATTTTTGTTTATAGCAACACTTTCAGTTAACCTAAAGAAAATCTGAACACTGAAAAGGTCATGTCTTCTTTACATCTATCTATATATAAAGCCAGGAATTTATTGTTAGTATAACTGAAATCTTATTAGTATTCTAATTATTAGTTCAGATCTAATTATTACAGAAAAAGAGTAATTTTGTGCAGAAAAAGTTTCAACAATAACGACAATAGAGTTATAATGTTATAAAACACTTGAGTTTTACTTCTTTTCATGGTGTTATGTTAACCCTTTTACTGTTCCTCATGGTCTCAAGGTCACTGGCTTCATTCACTTGTAGTGGGATGTTATGGTAAGTTGTAAGGATCAGGAGTCCTTTGTTGCTTATTACTGTCATCTATATAAAACTATGGTTTTATAACACCTCGGTTAAAAAACTAAACAGTTAAAACTGTACTCAGTTTTAAAAACTAAAGCTCAGTACATCCTACTGGCCTTAGTGGAATTTCCTCTGGTGTATTGGAAAGGGGGAGCATATTTTCTAATAAAACTCTGATCATACACGGTTAATTTGTTTAGAGTGTCTTAGGCACTCTACAGCCTATCCTAGTAGTAGATTAAGCTGGTTATTCAGTGTAAGACAAATATTCAGGCCTGGTTTCTGCTTCAAAGAGCTTACTTTCTAAGTTTAGATACATGACAGGGAAATGAGAAGTGACAAGTGAACAAAAGAAACAGCAGGGGAGAGAGGGAGCACAAAAGGATATGGTTTACAGAATTATCATAGAGTTTCTCGGAGGCATGTTTCATCTCACCTAAATTTAGTCATCAGAGTTATATATCTAGTATTAGCAAACAGAAGACCATTTCTGCATGTGGTCAATGGAGCTAACCGGATGCCTCCAGAAAATGATATAATTTAGAAATTTATTTTAACGTGGATGAATGACTTTCTGGATGTCACTGTCACTCTCCTCCAACAATTGAAAGACCCTTGGCTTCTCCTACTCACCTAGCTTTCAGTTTGTAATGTTTTATATGACATATCTTATGTAGGAAGACCATATGGCTAGCTAAGAAAAGATGATAAAGTAACAAGGCAATGATAAGGAATTACCTTAGTGAAAGATCATGGAGCTTCATCTTGTCCTGTACACCATTTTAGAAGTGTTTTAAAGAATGACACAGATTGATCCTATTCTCCTCTCTTAAGAAACTTAAATTTAGGAGCCTATCAGCAGTGGCTTTTCTATGTTGAGATCCTTCTTGCCTCAGAACAGTGTTCAGTGAGGAAACTCTCACCCAAGCTCAGCCCTTTGCTTTGACAGATTGCATAAGCAGAGTGCCTTGTGCTCCTGAGTAGCAAAGCAATCATGCAACAACGTCATTCAGTAAAAATGTAAAGGCAAGTGTTTTCTCCTAAACACATTAATGTCCAATGGTAACCAGCCCAGAGACCTGGCACAATGTGGATTTTTAGACTTTAGAGGACTCAACAACTCCAAATTTTGTGTACGCTCAGCTGAAGTTTACATATTCAGCTCTTACAAGCTAAGCAGAGTAGGAATGGCATTGCAGAAAACCTTAAAAATTAAGCCTCTGTATCAATCTGTGTTGAATCAAATCTGATTCCAGGGGCTGGGCAGAAGAAAGAGAAAAATCTGACAGATGCCAAAAATGAAATTTCAATTGGGCTCCTAGACCATGTATTAGAAGTAATTACTGGCTTAATATATGGGACTCTTTTACTTTGTATAGACATTTTGACATGAAAAAAATCTTGTTTTCGTCAGGGAGTCTGCAAGATAAGTTATGATTAGGAGGAAAAATATTAGCTGCCTATTCAGACTGCAGCCTTTAAAAAGCAGACATCATACAAGTAATTCAAAACTCTTGGCTGAGATATTCGCTTCTTTTTATTGACTATGTAAGGAGCGCAGACAGTTCTAGGCTCCTGAATGCTGCATAGGAAGATACTTAAGGCCTGAGAGTGTCTGAACCAGAGGGTGAATTAAGTCTTCCCTGTAGGCACCACTATCTTTTCAGTATTCAGAAGGCTACATCTGTTTCCAAGGTTGTATGCCTATTGTGGGGAAAAGAAGAAGACTGGGACTGAAATTGAATTTAGGCAGTCTGGATATGGTCCGTAGTGACTTCAGAATGGAGAAATGTCTTCCAACATAAGGCTTTGATCTATGGCTAAAACATCTTTCTTCTGTAAATGTCACCATTCTTTGGTCTGTAAATACCACCTACATCACGTGTAAGGTTATGTCTTAAAATGGACAGATTTAACGCTCCTTTCTAACACAGGGAGTTTATTATCATCTAAAGGACAACATCTCTCTTTTTTTTTTTTCCTTTTTCTTTATGCTGCAATGAAAAATGTAGGTGTAAAGCAAAACTCTGCCAATAGCCTTTACA
This sequence comes from Haliaeetus leucocephalus, assembly GCF_000737465.1. Lineage (NCBI taxonomy): Eukaryota > Metazoa > Chordata > Aves > Accipitriformes > Accipitridae > Haliaeetus > Haliaeetus leucocephalus. The sequence continues at coordinate 1,618,576 of NW_010972578.1, forward strand.
CATCACATGTAGATGAATTAAAAATAATTGCTGGAAAATTTTACTTGCATACACAGAATTCAGAATGAAACCTGTCCCCTTACACCTCACACCCAAACACCTCCACAAACATGTAGTCTATTCAACAGGAATTATACATGCTGAGATACTACCCTTAGCTTCTCAGAGGTCTTTCTCTATACATTGTGTAAGCACATAGCAGCCTCCACCTTAGGAACTGCATCTAGATATGGGCTGGACAAAAAGCAGACTGATATCCACATCTGCACCCTTATACCTAGACTTTACACACGGTCAGAGACGTTCAGTAAAACATCCATATAAACTTTCCTTCATGTATTGAACATAGACTCACATTACGGAAACATGCTTAAAGAGCTCAAACTATATATCATTTAAAATTTTAAAAAGTGAGAGATTTGTTCCTCTGCAGTTTAGACATTCTAGACAACATGAAAGTATAGAAAGATGGAATGAACTTATTGAAAAGAGAATGGAAGCAATGGATTTATTTTTAGTTTGGATAATATTTCCACAAAGCTTGTGAAAAGAAAAAGTATTTGGTAAGCCAGATATAGCTTTTGCTTGAAAATTTTGGCACATTGAAATGTTAAGAATATGTTTTTAATTTTAAGTAAATGTTGCTTTTTATCCACCTTTTCAACACTTTTCAACAACAAAATTTGAAACAAAGTATTTAGAAATATGGTTTTTATTTGAATAGGCTTTTTGAAAAGGAAAATCCAAAACATTTATATAAAAAAAAAAAAAAGGTTTAGATTTTCTCCAAAAAAAGAAATAACAAAATGAGGAAGCTGAAGTGAAATGATGGCAATGCAGTTTACTACTGACAGTCTGAATCCTCTTCTTAACGTATGAGCTCAAAAAGTTCACCAAGGTTTAACCAGCAGGCTTCTCAGCCACACCTCTTGAATAATTATGACCCCTCTTTATTGTTCTTGATTTGCTCTCCTGGATTTTCTTAAAATGTAATTAACTTATCATATCAGATCAACATGGATTAGAATTCTGCTCTTGGAAATTGCTATACCACCCTCAAATCAGCTTCTACTGCATATTTCACTCAATGATCTTATTTCTTTCCATGAATGTGTAGAGAAGTCATGATTTTAAATCCTGCAGGGAACAAAGTACTAAGACATAGGAATATAGGTGGAAATATTCAGATTAAATTGTTTTTCACTTGAAAATGCTGATACATCAAGTTAAAAACCTTGGCGTTATTGTAAAGTTTCTTTTGGGCAAATCCTCTTTGTTCCAGACAGAATTTCTGTGGACTTTTATTCTTTGACTTATTAGATCAATTTTCCAAATTTTGGGCTGCTAGAGGTTCTGGATTTGATCCATTTAGTGAGGCATTGAGTAAAAAATAAATAAATAAATAAATATTGCTTTTATTGCTATGGGTTCCAAGAAAAATGCTTGAAATTTGGAAAAAAGTCTGTCTGCACAGATAACCCCTGGATGTTTAGTTCTATTCAGAACTAGAATTTCTACCTCCAGCTCTGCCAATACCTATTTTCTGAGCTTCAGTTCTTTTCTTCTCCATGACTCAAATTTCTCATTTGTAAAACAGGAATAAGTATATTTGCTCTGGTTATACAGAAGATGTAATTACAACTTAATGAAAACTGACAGAATTGCCAATTTCAGCTGCACATGGCTTGAAAGGAGAACTGAAATTGTTAATATCTCATCAAGAAAAAAATCTGGTTTAGATCGTTACGACACATTTGAAACATTTCAATTGACTTTTTATCATTTGTATTATGATGTAGTATGTTATGGAATGGTATTGTATGGTGTGTTATGCAATATTAAAACACAGAAATGGAAAGTAATTTCAGAAGAAAGAGCCAAAAAGAAAGAAATAGCTTATTTCAACAATGTCAAAATGTAGTATTTTGTATTGTGAGAGCTTTTATTCCATTTTTCTTCAGAACAATATTATATTGAATCTGACCCAATTTTGTGAAGTGTTTAATTTCTGAGTGAACTGTGGATACCTGATGGGAATATGGTTTTGTCAAAGACTCTTCTACTTCCTTGAAAAGTGCTGTGAAATTTAAGAGTGAAAAGTGCTATATAAAGACCAAGACTATAATGGGTCTGTTCCCAACCAGGCTAAAAAAGGATGACAGCTCAGATAACTTGCTCATTTCCCTTTACACAGCTATGAAAGTACCAACCACACTCCTGTTTCTTGATCTCTGAAGGAAGGGTGCGAAGATCTGGTCTTGAATCCTGCATCAATTAATACAGAAGAAACATGTGAGCAGCATAAGTAATAGAACCTTCTGAATTACGGCTTTGTGTTTCATGGCTGGACTTTCTGATGTCTTGCAAAGTATGAACATTGATTGCAGTATTTCCTGTTGCTGGGCTTTATTGCTACGGGTTGGAAGAAAACTATTTGAAATTTGGAAAAAAAGTCTCATAGCTCCTCTTTCTCATGTGAGCTCTACTGTGACTATTAAGGAAAGATTTCATTATCTTACCCCTCAGATGATGATAAGAATTAATAAGATGTCTTTTCTTTTTTTCAATCATTATTTTCATGGAACATATTAGAACTTAATAGTTATAAATGTCTTCTCTATTAGTTGTGCACAAAACAAAGTAACAGGTTCACAAGCCGTTGAAGAGGGAACACTTGACACATAGAGGAACAAACAAAGGTGCACACATTGACATAAATACAGAGTGTTTTTTATCAGGTTCATTTACTTAGAAAACCAGGCTGGAACATACACAAAGAAACAATTCTACACGCGGATCATGTTTGATAGATGAGAACATGTGAATTTTCCAAGATCTAGCATGCAAGTTAAAGCAAACCATAGACCAAACTGATACGCAGAGTAAGGTTGAAAGAATAAAACTTTCGCAGTTTAAGTTGCATGAGAAATGTCTGTGTGTGATTGGAATAAGGGGTATTTGGATCAATACTTGAGTGAGAGCCTGGGTCATCTGCAGTAAAGCCATTGCCTGAGCGCTCAAAGTAAACACTTGACTCTGCCAGAATAGGATGTGTATTCTAGGAAGCCAAAGTGTAATCTCACAGGGTGAAGCATCATGAAAAATCCAGTAGTTATGAATGAGTGACACTAGCAAGGATAAAACAACAGGGGACCTCAACCCTCCTGCTTCAGGGCATGAATTGTTTAAGGAAGATGAAAGGCATTTTCACCCCTTTTTCCCTGAAGTATAATACTGAACAATTGGTTCTTCTGGCTGCATGTCAGAGTCTGTTGCTCTCAAGTATCAAACACTGACCATCACTGACGAGAGGGCAGTAGGAGAGTGGGACCCTTGGGTGCTAATTCTTGTTTGCACACAAAAGCAAGACGTGTAGGCAGATGGATGTCTCAGAGCTGGGAAAAAGCTATGTGGCTTCTTCTGAGAGCCAGAGGTTGAGACATGCAGATCCCTGTGCCTCTAGGTTAAATAAAGTTTTGTCATCCTCAGCCTCTGAAGTGATTAAATTTGTCCCAGTATCATTACAAAATGGAATTAGTAGCAATTCATGGAGCCACAGTAGCCTGGGGGTAGTTTCAGCAGATACGGCAACACCACTCTAATAACAAGGGCTGAGAATGACATGTCACAATTACTGTTGGTGCTGCTGTCGATTTACATCAATGCAACAGTTCCATGGCAGCCATCATTCAGTTTTATGCTGATTTCCTGGCAAGCATTTCTGGGTATGTAAATGTTACCAAGGCTTTGGGATGTGCTGGTGGGTCACAGAGAGAGATCCATCATTTTGTAAGGGCAATAATCCACTGAAATTGGACATTAAAAGAAGGTTTTTGACAATCAGCTTTCAAATAGGAGATATGAGGATAGAAGAGAATGACAAAAAAACCAAACACTTTTAAAAGAAAAGTAAACCTGGTTCAAAAGGATTGTGTAATGTTATATTTATAGTGGGAAGAGATAGTACTTGATGATTCTGAGTCCTCTTCAAGTTTCTGTGTTTCTGAGAAGACACGCCACGCTTTCATTTCTGCTTTATTGAAGTGGGTCAGTCATAAACTGACCCTCTTATTTTTTTATTTCCTCTTTTTTTGATGATGGGAAGTATTAGAAATTTAGCAGATCCCCTATGTCTTTTTTTTTTTTTTTGATGTCCCAAACCATAAAATCCATCAGATTTAGTGTAAGTCACAATAAAATACTTTTTTGATGCAATTCAAGGCCAAGTTCATAGTGAACCTGAAGTGCACTCTAGCTAATCTTTTGGCTTAGATAGAAACAGTACAAACACTGATTTCATTTCCCCAACACAATGTAAACACCCATCCAGTCATTGCAGCAGCTAAGAAACAGGTGAAGATTGTGTTGATAGAGCCAAAAACTGTGGCTGGTATCCATGTCAACAGACAGAAAGATTCCAAAGCTCCAATTAAAATGTATCTAATGCCAACAAAGAAAGAAAAGAAATGAGCATGAAAACTAAAAGGCATCATTTCTTCATTTCCAATGCAATTTGAATTAAAACTAAGCAATACTTTCAATTCTTCCTACCTACCTCTATTCCTGTTTTGTTTCTTCACTCATTTGAAAGTAGATTCTTCCCTTCTGTTAATCTCTGGATTCAATATATCAGTGCAGCATACAGGAGAGCAGAAAAATCTATTAGATATCCCAGGCCTTTTATATCACACTCTGAAGAACAGAATCAAATGTGACCTTTGAAATGTTTGGAGAATTCATTGTGCAGAAGCCATATTCTTCATGTGAAATAGCCTGGAAAACCTACCTCTCTCACAGGAAGTAAATTCTCGCTGAGCAGAATTAAGTGAAATGATCCTTCTTTTGGCAAACTGAATATAGTTCCAGATTGGCCAAGAAACAGAATTGCAGACTTGAGAATTAAAATTGTTCCTTAGCATAGAAACACCAATCTAAAATATTTAATTTTATTTAATTTTATTTAATTTTATTTGGTAATCCAATCTGTACCATTTAACAACCTTCTTACTTCTTCCCTAGCCCAGCTCTAAAATGAAACTTAGTTGGGAGAAGTGTTACAAAAACACAGCAGCTTTAAGATTTTTCCTAAGACCCCGTGTGACCTCTCAAGTCCAATGTTATAATTGTCTGAGCATGTATACATCTTTTTTTCTTTGCAGCTTTCTTGAGCTGACATAAAGGTTGACAAGCCTGGTGACATAATGGCTATTATTTCAAGTAGTTTCTAAACAATATCATTTTTGTGCCCTTCTGCTTTCAATAAAATTATAGGTTTCTTTATTTTTTATGAAACAATGGCTCTCAGCTCCCGTGCTATATTTCCTGGGCAAATTTCAGATGAGACTGTCATGACTCGCTATTAATGCTATTATCGCTGTTGACGTCAATGGAAGCATTGGCTATGCTGAGGTCTCCATTCATGGTGTCACTTGTGAGGACAGTGTTATAAACACTACCTTGTTATTTAGCCTGCCTGTGTAAACCAAGTAAATAAAAAAATACAAATACAAATACTACGAAATAAAATAAGCTGCTAATTCAAAATACATCCAGATAAATAAGAGCAATATTTATAGAAATGCATTGGTGAGAGATCAGCTGTGAATGTGAACGAGGAGCTGATAAATTCTCATTACCTGCTTGGGGCTGACAACTGAAATGACCTGCTAGGCATCCACTGGAAATTCAATCAGGTACCTGCAAATAGCAGACATCCCCTGCAAAAATCCAACATGTGTAGGGTTTCACTTAGTGTTTAGGTGTTCCATCCCTGTGCAGTCAGGAGTGGAGGAGGCCTGTCAAGATTTCAAGCTTGTCTAAGGCACAAGGAAACTTTAAAGGGCTTGCTTTATCCCTTTTCCTCCCTAGTTCATCCTACTGTAAGGTTTGTATGTCTTAGTTTCTAATAAGGGAATAAAAACTTACCTTTTCTCTTTTTTTGACAAAACTTTGTCTTTAATGTCCTTTAGCACCAGCAAAAAAGAGCTTATGATTATAGGGCAGGAGGATATTGGCTTCACCCACACTATGTTGGCTACACTCACACAAGTCTGCAAATGCCTAAACTGAAGGAGGAGGTGATAACCATGCTGGTGATAGACACAAAGTTTTAGGTGGCCTCAGGAACTTTGTACTGACTGGCTCCACCAATGCTGGAAGAACTGCCTCTCCAGTCACAGCTGTCTTTCTAGCCCTCAACTCATGTTCTGAAAACCCCTGAATTCTCTTACTGAAACTCATTAATATCGTTCTGCCTGGTCCTAAAAATTTACCCCATATTCCCAATAAACTTACTTCTTTCACTGAGATCAAAATTGGTTTGCATCACATATGGGCTAAACCAGACTTCTTTTAGGGAAGAAGGAAAGACTAGTACGGTCTAAGGTCACATCCTTCCAGGGGCTGAGAAGATATCTACGACAATCCCAAAACAATGTTAGGCAGTTCTGAAAAGACAAAGACAGAGGCTGAGCTGACACTTTTGTAATCAAAGAAGTGAAATCAAAGTAGAGAGAGTATTAATGCAACTCATACAGCATTTAGGAGAACTGCCCACAAATGTGACCACACTTGTCCAAGGAACATATATATACCAGATTAGATCAAGCTGTTGAAAAGCTCCAGGAATGATCTAGGAAATGCGAACTTATTTTATGAAATTAATTTGATTTGTTTAGATCAGCAAAATGAAGGCAGAGAGGGAATAAACTGTTCCCTGTTAAAGGAATAAACACTATCATAGCAGTTCACTTAATTTTACTAATGTCTTGGTAAACTGAGGTATTTAATACAAATGACTAAACAAAGATAATTCTACTGGAAGTTAAAGAAATTGCTAACCATCAGAGAAGTGTTATTTTGGAAGAGCCTTCCAGCAGGAACAGTGAGCACAAATGATCTAGGTAATCAGAGATTTCTTTGCTATTTTTTGCTTGCTGGCTTTTTTTTTTTTTCCCCCAAGATTAATTGTGACCAGTTTGTTGATGACATTATATACCTTAGTCTCCTATGACAACAGGCAACTGGATTCTGTGATAGAGATCTCTTTCCATCATGTGTGTTCTTATTCATTATAGTGATATATACCATTACAACAAACAAATAAGAAACCCAAACATCTCCTTGATAGAGTGGATATATGTTTACACATTGTGAAGTAGCTGATACACTCAGAAATTTTGCTGGTGAGACATATCCAAATGTACACAATTAACAACACTGCAGTATCTTCCATCTGATTAAACCAGCTACATATAGCAGAACCCTGAGTTCATTCAGGCAAGCAAAATGGCGCTTATGAATTTTATTTGAATTTTCTGCTCCAGATCCTTACTCTTGAACATATCTTAATAATTTAATTGAACAACAGATTTGTCTGCATAAGACTGTTTGGTAATGCATTCTATTCTACTAAGTAGTCATTAGGCTGCCTGCCCTAATGACTATGATACAGATGTAGAATTCAAGGAACCTGGGTTTTATTCTGTCATTAATTCAATGCACAATTTTTTAACAAGTCACTCTCTTACAATGAGAACTTGCATAACTTTGGGTTATTCTGTGAGGTAGGTGGATGACAGTTGTCATGTGCATCCAGTCACTATTACCCTTGAAAAGTGCCGTTTTCTCTCCATTGAATGTAACAGGAGCATAGACTGCTGGTCAGACTTACACAAGTAACTTTTAGACACTTAAATTAGATCAACAGTTCTAACTGTATATTTCAAAAAGGATATTTGCATTAAGACGCAGTAATTCATCACCTTAAATCCTTTTTTCTAGATTTCATTGTGAATATTGTCTAATTTGGAAAAGAGAGAGAGAGGGAGAGGGAGAGACAGAGAAAGGGAGAAAGAAAGAAAGAAGAAAGAAAGAAGAAAGAAAGAAGAGAGAAAAAGAATGAAAGAAAGAAAGAAAGAAGAAAGAAAGAAAAAATCAGGAATTGAACCAACCAAAAAAAAAAAAAATCCCTAGGGAAGTCCAAACCAAACAGAGAGTAATACTAAACTCAGGGATTCTAGCTGGACTATCACCCATCAGTTAAAATGAATGAACTAGAACATTACCGTCCACAGATATGGTGAAATTTTGATTTTTGGGAGGAGTTCTCACTCTTTATTTTATACAATAGACAGGTTGATCCATATACAATTTAAAATAAATATTTTAGCTTTAGGTTGCTGTGGCTACTCCAACAGATTTTAATGTTGCCCCTTTCTCTTAGACCTTTTTTATCCTAACATCATTGTCCAGGCTGAACACAATTTACTATGGGATTGCAGACTTGCCATCCTCAGAAGTGGTCCAATCATGCTGCAGCAAGAGGTTTTAATAGTGGTACAATGCTACCTGAGTCATAGTTTCCATACCTTAGTGTCCCAATTGGCCATAAATAATAAGGATCTTCCTCAGACCAGGATTTTGGAAATAAATTAGAGCCTTTGACTGATTATTTTCCTTAATGGAGAAGATGGGGTTCTTTAAAAGGGGCTAGTGATAGTGGTAGAGCAAGTGTTTCTTTTCAGGCAGCTTACCCTTGCAGGTGAAATGAAGGCTGTCCAAATTGTTTTTACTGTGAAGCTCCTTTGCCTTGAACTTTACACCATAAGGTTATTTCACACATTTGCCAAAACAGACAAGAAAGACCAAAAATGCAGGACAAGTTGGGATCCATTCAGTTTTGTTCTTCTCCAGACTTAGTAGGTTCATGTACTGCATACATTAATGAAGTATCCAAAAATTTTTGTTGAGTGAAGTAGAAAAAGTGTAAGGCTTGGCACAAAATTTCATTCTTTTAGATCTGTTCCATGGACAGTCCGAGCCTTTGTCTGCACACAAGCTTCTCTTACATGAAGACAAAATAGAGACAAAACCCCAAACAACAACAAAAAAGCCCTCAGCAGCTTCTCTGATCTAAAATCACTAAAGTCACGAGTCATATCAGCAACTTGATCAGATTCATATCAGAAGTTTGGGCAAAGTGAAATGCTTTCAAAGAATTCCCCTAACTCCAGAAAGAAAGGACATTTTCCTAGCTCAAACTGTGGTAGAAGAGTGACAGTAAAATTGAGATCCTGAAAGCCTGACTGGAAAGACAAGAACACCTGTTTCAGTCCCCACAGCAAAAAAGAAGGGAAATTGTAATATCAAGAGATGACATATTTGAAGGTTGTATTTTTCTCAGTTCATTTCCATGATGTTGGACTCGCCCTCCCTGACAAGGTCTGAAGAAGATGTAGTTTATGAGGGTGGTTCAAGTGTGATAAAGCAGCTGCAAGTTGAGGACGTGAAGGGTTAGGTGCCCTTGAGGAGCGGATGGGCTCAAGTGCTCTGCAAGGATTGATGTTATTAAATTGAATTATTATTATTAGCACTTGTACAACATAGGAAACGGATGAGCAAAAGAAGAGAAAAAAACTACACATGAGCAAAAGTGAAATTAAAATGCAGCACAGCAAATATTGCAAGAAAACTGCCAACACTTTGTAATTATAAATATATATGTAATGTACACTTAAAAAAAAAAAAAAAAAGTTGAGGAAAACACCAGCATGTCAGATAATCTTGATACCTCCTGCAGAATCTGCCTTAATATCTGTTAAAAATCAGTGCTGGTCCACCAAATTATGCAGCAACCTGCCTTCCCACAAACGCCTCCTTAACCCCTTGTAGCTGGAAGCTACGGTATGTGTCCCACTGAACAATGTTTAATGGGAGCCAGCAGGCACTTGCTGATATAGGGCAATTGTGGTAGCCAGTTCATGGAGATAGATAATGCTATATCTAGATTTTTATATATAGATAGATACACATGCATATATCTGTATCTCCTACATGTGTGTCTGAGTGCGTGTCTGTGTGTATATATGTATGCATATATATGTGTGTGTGTGTATGTGAGCACATAGGAGGAAATATATATATACTAACAAAAGAATAGCTCTGTTTGGATTTGTTAAAGGATAAATACACTCTATTAAATAGCAAGCCCACTGTTTCTATCAGAAACACAGTCATGCAATAACCTTAAGATATTACATCTTTACTTGTCATTTCCCACCTCTTTTTCACTCCTTAATCTGAGCTGTTTGGCCCATGATTCTTATCATTTTGATGCTTTTTATCCCTTATCTTTCAGATGAAGAAGAGGCAGAGGAAGGGATCTACTGTTCACAATGTCTTTGATGAACATTGATAACATGTACACCAGAAGATAACATTCCAAACTGCATGTCATGGGAGTAGAACGTAGGATAGCACTGATGGGGTTGCAGTGAAAAGAGAAGTCTCTGCAACCATTATGTCTCTATATACGGTAGGTGGTGGCAGTTGTTGTGGCAAGACAATGACATATCTAATACAGAAATATGTCTACCTCTCCAAGCCTGTCATTGCCCTTTAGGTGGGCTTTTCCAGACTCTTCTTAACTGACTTCAGGGTTTAGTTTGGACTTAAAGTCATACAAACCATAGCTCCTACCTTCCTTTCTGGAACTGGCTCATGTTTGGTAAAAGCAGAGAACATAAAGCTCAAGCTTTTTGCTCTAAGTTCATGCAGAGTGTATTGGTATATAATTGGTACACAAATTCATACAGGTTAACATACTCACAAATTCTGGGAACAAAGAGTTCATACGGTTTCCTAAAAATACGATGAATGTATGTCACGGTTTAACACCAGCTGGCAACTAAGCCCGACACAGAAACTTGCTCACTCCCCCGTGGTGGGATGGGGAAGAGGACCAGAAGGGTAAAAGTAAGAAAACACATGGGCTGAAATAAAGACAGTTTAATAGTAAAGCAAAAGGCACACGCACAAGGAAAGCAAAATAAGGAATTAATTCCTCACTTCCCATGGGCAGGCAGGTGTTCAGCCATCTCTAGGAAAGCAAGGCTTCATCACGCATAACGGTTACTTGGGAAGACAAATGCCATAACTCTGAACATCCCTCCTTCCTCCTTCTTCCCTCAGGTTTATATGCTGAGCATGACGTCATATGGTCTGGAATATCCCTTGGGTCAGTTGGGGTCAGCTGTCCCAGCTGTGTCCCCTCCCATCTTCTTGTGCCCCCCCAGCCTGCTTGCTCACAGAAAAGACCTTGGCTCTATGTAAGCCCTGCTCAGCAGTAACTGAAACATCCTGGTGTTATCAAGACTGCTTTCAGCACAAATCCGAACACATAGCCCCATACCAGCTACTATGGAGAAAATTAACTCTATCCCAGTCAAAACCAGTGCAATGTACCACTACTTGAATGCAAGAAACTTTTAAGTGATAAATGAGTACTGACACTGATGATGACATCTAAGTAAAATTATTTTGGGTACTTCCTGTTTAATCTTAGTATCTATATGGCAAATACTTCCATAATTTTGACCAGCTTTCTCTTCACTGATCCTCATAATGCCTATTTAATGAGAGCATATCTCAGAGAATATCTCATCTTTGTCACAGCTCATGTTCCCACTGTGTCTTTGTTACAGTGTTCCCCACAAATATCAGTGCTTTATCTTTCCAAAACTTGTTTGCCAAAGAGCCAAAGGGATGACTAGAGCAATGTACCATACATAATCACTGCTAGCGTAGCCATGGACAGTACCAAGAACCTCTCACCCTCGACTTACCAACAAGTGGGGTAAGCCTTAGCGTTGTGCACAGCATCAGATCAGTGCACAGCCATAGCAGAGATGACAGCCCTGTATGCGTTAGGTCCTCCATGCCATAATAAGGCCTGACAGTTTTAGAACAGCGTGCATTTCTGCTGGCTAAATATGTCAGAACCTAAAAGGAAATTGAGACACCCCCCCCCCCCCCCTTTTTTTTGGGGGAGAGACCCTTTAAAAAAAAAGAAAGGAAGGAAAAAAGTATTAATAAAACTACACTGCTTGAACTGACAATGCCAGATGGGTCAAAAATCAGGACAAGGGACAGACAGCGAATGAAAGAAAAAGAAGGTGGCAGGTAAATGAGAATGACACAACTCCCATTAAAGCTAATTGGATACCAGTCCATGGTGTGCTTGGCTTATTTAGCCCAACCTAAATCTCTTCTGAAGGAAAAGTTCACACTGAGGAAAATCAAAGCCAGAAGACCAATTGTCCCCAATCACATTCCAAAGTTTGAGAGTCCATTTATCACAGCTCACTTTCTCTGTGCATGCTCATGTCTTCATGAATTAATGCAGGCCTACATATGAAAATCAATGTTTCTTACACATATAAACACCATGGATATGAATCAATCTCTCAAAGCCAAAGAGGGTTAAATATTTAAACAAGCTATGTATTGAAATGCATTTTTAATGCCGTGAAGTCATTCTGATGAAAGATTACTCAAGAGCCTTCATTACTGAGTTTAGAGAGTAATGTGGTATTATTGGAACAGATGGCACAGCTGTGTGCAGCCTCCGCCTCAGCCCTCCCCCCCGGGGTAAATCCAAGTGCCACTCCTGTGCAAAGTCATCCGCTGTCAGCCAATGGACTGAATGGATGGATGGCTGTGTCTAGCTTGCACATCCATACATGACAGCCAGGACGGCTAAAGTCTTTACGAACGATCTCCTTAAAGAGAACGGCGCCTTCTGTAATCCCTTGTTTCCTACCCGCAGCGGAAGGCAGGGAGGGGAAGAGGGAAGCAGTGCCGTGAGCATTGAGAATGAACTCGCTGTGCTGCTCTGTGACTTAATTGCTAGGATTATGTGGTATCATTATGTCAACTGCAATTGTCTCCGTTAATTTCAAGCTGGCATCTCCCCCACCCCCCACCCCCATCCCACCTTTCTTTCTTCCCTCCCCCTTGCTGAGTGAGTGAGTGTGGGTGTTGGGAGAGTGGCAAAGAGAGGGGACAACCATCCGGACGCATTTTGATGATTATTAATTAAAAAAGACAAAGGAAGAAACAGGCGAGTGCGAAGGCAGGGTCTGTGCCGTGGCAGCCCAAGAAAGGATTAGCGGCATGGCTATTAACACTGTCACAGCTGCAGGGAAGAGGAGCCTCGCACATCACGAGAGTACTTCTGGAGCTTTCCCTTGCATTGAGTTTTCAGTTGGATACAGGTACAAAGAATGTCAGTTTGTGATTAAGGCCCTGGCTTCTAGAATTATATGACAGGATCAGATTCACCATGTTCCCTTTAGCCTATATTTGAAATTCTTCATACAAAGAGGGTGCACAAAGCCTCAGAATGCCTCTCTCCTGGTCTTGCACTGATGTAATTTAATTGGTTTCCGTGGAAAGATTTCTAGTTTGTGTGTGCACCTCTTTATTCACCTAGTGAATAGGCTGAGTTTTCTGAAAGGTTAATATTGCAGCTACTCAACAACATTCAGCTGTGCTGCGTGGTATTTTGGAATAGAAGCTAGAATCCAGATTAAAGGAGAGCTATGTTTGGGCAGTGTCTGCTGGAGAACCATTGGCCAGGTAGTCTCCATCAAAGCATCCTCCCAGAGATTTAAGTATCTTCTGTGAGCTGAATTACCGACCTGGGTGCTGAATATCCAGGATGGAATCAACATGTTAAGTTTTAATTCCAGAAACTGGAAGTAGAGGTACAGAGCATTTAGTGATGCCCATTATGTTCTGTGGTCCCTTCAGAGGTTTCCTTTCCAATCTCAAAAATTTCTCTTTCCTTATTTAAACATTCTTTCTGTTGCACTGGTGATCCTCTTTCTGTATCCAAGTCTTTTACTGAGTAAAAGTGGCAAGGATGGAATTCAATATTCTAGGGGAGATCACATAAATGAGTTGTATAACAACATTAGCTCTTCCTTACCACTACTACAGAAAATTCATTTCGCATCTGTTAGGGCTGCATTTACTTTTTCCATAGCCACATGGATGCTTCGAAGTCAAGCTGTAATCAAGTGAGACAAGCAAGTCTTTCTCTTCTTTTGTACTTTAGCAAATAAGTAAATTCCTGGCATTTTGTAAAGTTTTGGGGTTTTAATCCTTCAGCATGCAATCTCCAATCCCGTGTTATTTCTATTACTTCAGTTTCTGAGGCCGTGTCTTTCTTTTTGGATGGTAAATAGTGACTTTTCTGCTTTGGCATTCCCTCTTAATTGTGCATTACTAGGAAATTTCTTTTCCTTGCTAATGATTTGAAGCATAATTGCCGAACAAAGCAGCAAACACAAAACCGATCCTTGCTCTGTTAAAATTCTTAAGTTTTCAATAGTATCAGAGAAGTAAGTAAAGCATCAAATGAGGTCCAGAGAGAGGAAAATACATTACAATAAGAAAAAGGATTTGGCTAATTTAAATTCTTTGCTTGTCTAAGTGGTTGTAAATAGCACCAGATTTAGGAATCCAATATAGGTAGATTTATATCAGCAGTTTGAGTCGCCAAATGTAAAGTAACATGGTTATTTCTGGTAAGTACCTAAAATTTGTATTCTTTGTGCACTCAAATTGCTAGGTAACGTCACTTAATTTTCATTTCACCAAAGAAAGTTATGTTAACTCACTTTTCATTTGGAGCAGGCTAAGAATATATGAACAAACAGTTACTTTGCTCAGCTGACAAGCAATAACTCCTTAAACTGCCACAGCTCTATTGATCTCTAAACAATACTAGATGGTAGTGATTTGTAGGCATCACAGAAAAGGCAGAGTTTTAAGTGGGGATTTATACAAGGACACAGATGTGGCAATGTAGATTTTGATTTTCAGGATTCTATAGCAGTGAATATTTGATCTCAGGAAGGATAGTACTTAAAGAGGAAAAAAGAAAATAGGAATTATTTCTTGTATGTTTAAGGAATTCTTCACGCTCTTTGGAACATGGGAATTTGCAAACTGGATTAAAAACAAGGTTTGTCTAGTCCTGCCTTGGACAAAATCTAACATTTTCCATTCAGATAAGTTTGCAGCACCGTTCCTGGAGCTGTCCAAAGAGATATATTCTCATTCTCTAATGTAAACTTGAAGAATGCTGCTGGTAAATTTGAAATAAGAACCTAATCCAACTGTTATGAAAGCGTACTTTAACTTTTCCACTTGCTTTATTTGGTTTTAAATCAATGGCATGTCTTAGAAATCAAAAGGCTATAAGGGAGATTAAAGAAAAGGGAAGGATTCAAACTAAGATACAGCACTCAGAGCTGTGATGATCATCAGACATTTTAATGGCCTTAACAATTGCTGCAATTTGTGCTGAACTAAACTGCCAGGCAGACATGGAAACAAGTTCAGAAGGTTCTACTTTGCTGAAAAACTCTCTATTAGCAGGGTAAGATACCACTGGAAATGGAAGCTTCATGTGAATGCAAGCATCTTTGCAAAGCCAAGCAACTCTCTACCATGATTTATGTGCTTTACCCTGACAGACATTGTTCATTTTCCTTATTTTTCCTGCATATTCTCATGAAAAAAACCAACCACAAAGACCATGGCTCCATGGCTTGCTGCAGAAAGTCTTGTGCAGTAGCTGGTTTTGCTCCCAGATGACTGGCTCTAAGCCAAATCTGACTCAAAAGCTCCTCACTGCAATAGCTTGGTACCTAGAAAATTACATATTATCTTGGTTACTGCAGTGTGTTAATGCAACTACACAGCTTCTGTACCTGTGATGGTTTATGTCTTTTAAGTTTCGAGTAGGGCCTTTGCCCATGGAGACATGCCCCCACATTTATGGAACTGCTTCAAACCACCCTTAATTTCCAGAAGTGCTCTCTTCAGATTTCCACTTTATTTATGTGCCTTCCATTCCATTTACAAGGCTGAAAGCATTAGTATAAAGAAGCTGGCAAGCAGAAACCCTTTTTGGCTGGAAAGGTAATGGAATTTTGCTCAGTTATTTTACCAGGAGTAGAGGATGATTAGCACTAATTACAGCTTGAGACACTGAGAGAAATTTAGAGTAAAAATGCAAGATGTCCTTTAAAAATAACTATTGCAGTAATAATGTTATTTGTCTTGAAGCAAACAGACAGAAAAGGCTTTCCATTTACTGGACTTTCTTTCTTTTAAAGTGTCATTTCATAATATACTTGAACTTCATAGAAACTGATTCATATTTGACACTGTTCTGTCAGTTGGGGTGCAAGCTCACCAATAATTTCAGAAAGAATTAGGCAGACAGCAGAGAGAAACTCAGAAATGCTAAACAGTGTGAGCATACATATTTATCTATTTAGGAAGGAACTACAAGAAAACAAGCTAATTTTCCTAATGCTTACTGAGGGAGATAGTCAGACACATATCTGTTCCCCAGACACTCACAGTGATTGACACATAAGCTATTCACTTTATTTTATTACTCCTGTATGTGATATTGGCAGTATTCTGCTAAACTGAAAAATATTTAACCAGCAGTGTAAATAACAGAGGAGCAGACACTAGCCTTTAAAACAGCAGTGGCATCCCTGCTCACAGTATGGAGGTCTGAGCAGCTACAGGTGTGCAACAGAGAGAGATGACTCTGAAGTCTAAAATTGCTACAGATTTCCTATAGCAGCATATAAATCTTGTGAGGATGTTCTGCCTACACACCCAAAAAGTTTGTGAACAGCAGCTATCAAGGACAGGTATTTGAACTTTATTAGGGAAGACAGAGCTATTAAACTGGAAATGCCCTAATGGACCACAATTGCAGCTGTGCTTCTCTGTGGAACGAGCAGAACTGTCTCACAAAGGGAGGTGGCTAGTTATTTCTCATTCAGAAGGACATTTCTAGTTAAAATTCATACACTTGCAAATCAATGCTTCAAAAGTATATGTATAAATTTTCTAACGTATTATTAGACTTTTAAAAACACTACGATCAAATCAGGCATCTTCATCTTATTGGCAGCTGATGACAAAACTCATTCTTACCCATTCAATATCTTCAGTTTGAGTTGTATAAAGAAAGGAAACCCTAAAATTCCAATCTTTTCACCATCTATGTGTTCTTCCTCACTACAGCCTCTCCCCACTAATATCCCATTTTCTTCCCTTCATTGCTTCTGTAATAGAAAATCAACTATTCAGGGCTGGGTTTTTTCCTAATCAATGACTCTCAGGTGTTAGGACCCTGAAGCAATACTTTTGGCACATGGGGCAAACAGATGTTTTTGCAAGTGAGGCCTTGAGTAATTCCAAAAAAATATTCCTGCAGGTGAAACTGAAAAGTGTCTCTTGTGTTAGAAAGAGAATACAGCAGTGGCTCTCAACCTTGGAGAACTGGAGTGCCACTTCATCACTGAATAGAACCACATGTTAATTATCCTTCTGCTGCATTATTCTGTTGCATCATTTTTGAGTCACTCTCTGAAACCATTGTATGGTAATTTAACATGTCGTTAAGTCCAGGATGAAAAATCTGTAGAAGGAAAAATAAGAAAATGGTGGGTTTGCCCAGGGTACTTATCCAGCATGTGCAGTAAGTCAACATCATTATATTTTGCATTTTGAATTTCTAAGCTCTTCACTGCCTTTTGTTAGGAGCCTTCTTCAAACTGCTTTTAAGTCAATGGAAAGTTCCTGCTGACATACACCGATCTTGAAATGGACACTAAAAGAGTTAAAACAGCATAAAGCATTGTGAACCTTACCCTGAATATCTAATTACTGCTTTGTTTTTATCCCAATGATTTTCCTCATGCTGTGTCAGATAAATGCCTTTTTTGCTTTTTTCCTAAGGCACTATGGTCACCCTATCTGTGTGATACCGAGTTGGTCCATGTCTCCACAATATCACTGAACCCTCTGGCCAATTTCAGTCAAATTTGACAGAAAGTGGAGAAGTCTGAGAGATAATTCAGATTCCAAAGATACCATGAGGAAAGGCAATGAATATAAACCTTTTTTTTTTTTTTCTTATTAGTTACTGAAAGAAGGGCGTAATGTGAATTCACTTCATATAAAACGCCCAGGAATCTGAGTGAGAGACACAGACAAGGAAGGAGAGGCAGATGTCATGAGATCTGAAATGAAAAACAGAGCTTCATTTCAACATTACCCCTTATCTACTACCTGTGAATGCATCTATGAGATACAAAATCATACATAACCCATCTTCACTCAATTTTTTGTTCACAGAATGTGTTCTTTGAGCACCAGTTTGCACAAGGGATATTTTTGACCACACATCATATATAAGAAATACAGCATAAAAATAGTAGAGAAGACAGTTCTTACGGGGCAACTGGCTGAAGTAGTTTAATACCATTGTTTGGACTGAATCTGAAGGACTTACCAAGTCAGTTACATGGTTCAAAGAAAGGAAAAAGTAAATCAATGTCAAAGGTCTGCCAGTCTTTCCTACTGATGAAGAGGAAGATCAGGAGGCTGAGGATTGCCTCTAAAATGGCTTCTGGCCTGGCACTGAGACCAGACTCATCTCATTTACTTTCCGGTATTAAACTGATATATACCAAGTAGGATTACAGGTTCTCTGTACAGTCAATAAAAGACTTCCCCTAAAAGACAAAGTATCTTTTATCTTTGCTTCTGGGAGATGTCTTCCCCTGACAGCAGCTCATAGTATCCTTTGGTACAGAAGGGTGGTGTAGCAGGTTGGGCTAAAGCAACTGTGAAGGTTTCCAGATTGACCTTAAATCCCTGCTCTACCCACATACAGATTTTAAGATGGTTAGCATGTTACGATTCATAGAATATAACAGAGTGAGACAAGGGAAGATTACCCTAGGGTGAGATCTCATCTAGTGAGTCCTATGAAGATTAAAAAGTAATTATACTGATGTGGCTAGTCTGTACTTGAGATAAAGCTGGTAGATCACTGGCACTGAGCTATGTGGACATAACAGATCTGATCACGACAATACCAGGTATTTTTGTGTCATATTGCACTGCCTGGTATATGCATCCAATGAGAAATAGTCTCAAAATCAGCTCTGAAGTCAGGTGGGACCATTGTAGTAAGACTTATTGAAAAACACAAACTATAGAAATTCACTAAACCAACACTCATTTAAATTAGGTCATTTATTTTAGGTAAGAGAAACAAATGGAAACCTTCCTGTTTTCACTTAGAAGTTCTTAGGAAGGAAGCACGCATAACAATGCACTGTAAATTTATTGAACGTTGGAAGACCGCTTTTATAGAACAAAAAGGAAGGAAAAAAACCCACACAACTTCAAGTCTAAATAGCTTAAAGTGATCTGATCTAACTTCAAGTACCAAACTGAAATACTTCCAGTTGTAATCACCTCAGTTTTCCCCAATAGCTGGATGAGAAATACAGAGACTTATCAAGAATAGTTAAGGTACCAGGTGGATGAAAAATACATTTGCTCAGCGTTCAGTGTCTGGATTTCGTATATCTGCTAACTAAGCTGAAAAGCCTTCTATTAGCAAACTTCTGCTCCTTGTAAGGACATTTAAAGCAGGATTCATCTCGGTTAACTTTAAGTGTTGGCTTACCCAAAGCTAATTGGCTCAGCTACCTTTGTAGTCAGTACAGTCAGAAATAGGCTCCTCCGGAGGGTGATTCATTTCAGCTGTCATAGAGCCTAGTGAATCACCGCTAGAGACACCTCTATGATAAAGCAAACAGTCTTACACTTTGATAACTATTAGAAGTGTAGATCAAAGGGG
Organism: Haliaeetus leucocephalus; assembly: GCF_000737465.1. NCBI lineage: Eukaryota > Metazoa > Chordata > Aves > Accipitriformes > Accipitridae > Haliaeetus > Haliaeetus leucocephalus. The sequence continues at coordinate 1,638,116 of NW_010972578.1, forward strand.
GATGACTGTCTTAAGCCCAGTCATACCTTTAACCTTTTTCTGTTTACCTAACCGGATGGACCTCCTTGAGTCTAGCAATAAAAGCAGGCTTTCATTCAATTTTGTGCTTCTTCTCTGCTTTCTATCCAATTTGCAGATCTCCTTATTGAGCTGCAGAGATAAGAAATGAGCACAGTATTCCAATTACAGCTATAGCAGTGTTAAATAAAGAAATATTGCAATTGGCTCGGTCTAATTTGCCCTCTTTGTATGTTCAGTGTTCATACTAACCCTTTTGGCCACTATGATGAAGTTCTTTCCAAAATCACCCATCCTCAAAGTTGAGTTTCCCTGCTTTCTAATAATAGCTTATGTTCCTTATTTCTAGAAGTATAGTTTTATATTTCTTAATGTATATTTATACCTATAGGTACATTCAAATACATACAGATGCACATACTTGTGTGTGTGTGTGTGCTGTTCACTTGTCAAGTGACCAGTTCCAAAGTCTTTTGCTCTTCGTTTTTTAACATTCTCCACTAAGAAAACATATCCAGGGATGACGTTCTGCTCAAAAGCACACCTCCTTTATGGGGATTCCTCAAATTCATTTCAGTTTGAGACCTAGCCTATTTTGAAGATAACATGTTGACTTTGTAGTGCTCTCATTTCTTGACAAAACCATTTCTGGTATCAGATTGAATCTTTGGAAGTTTAAACATTAGATAATCAGAATTGGCATCGTCACTCTTCACTTGTACTTTACAAAAAGACATGAAATTACTTTAGGTCTATTTTTATAAACCAATTTTATTTGATATTACTTATACTACCTTCCTTTAATTCTGTGTTAATTAAATCTCATATTAGCCATTTTATTGTTTGCCTTAGGTTAACTTTAAACTGACAAAAGGACATTTATCAGGGTCATCCCACTTTCCTTTCTAAATGTTTCTGTACCTTGAATTTTGCCAGATCTTTGGAGATTTTTCTGTGCCACAAGAGTCCCTGTTATCCATTATATTCCAGAGGAAACTTCACCCAGCTCTTGTGAAATTCTTGAATGTAAATACTGGGGGTTTGAGGATCTCCTCCTTCACTTTCTCCATAATTACTGTTTGAATGCAAAGTATTTCAGTTCCATCAGCCAGTGAGCTGAAAAAATTCTTCTATCTTTTCCCCAACTACAGGGCATAAATACATTGATTCATAAGTATTAGTCAATTAAAAGTTCCTTTTTTTTTTTTTTTTTTTAAGATAGGTTGCCATTCTCCTTTCTCCTTTGTCCACTGTATCCTTCTTTAAAAGGTTATATCCACTTATTTTAAAATTCTAGTCATGCAACTCTTCCCACCAGGTTTCAGTAATACCAACTAGGTCAAATTTATGCTCATAAATGAGCAATTCCAATTCCCTGTGTTTATTATCCAGGCTCCAAGCAGTGGTGTACAGGCAATTAAATAATTTCTTCTCCTCATGTCCTTCGGTGTCTTGATTAATTTGGTTCTCACCATTCTGATTTTGTTCTAAGTGAGTACATGTTTGTTCCTGCTTTTCACCTTTTTTTTTCTTGGTTTAACACCTGCCTGACTGCAATTATTTAGAATTATTTCTTTGTACTAATTTGGTTTTAATCAGAATAAACTAATTGGCCAAAACTAAAACTTTACACAAGGATATACAGGTTTCAATTAAACTCTCATCTAAAAAGATTTTAATTCCCAGGGTAATTTCTGGTCTGAAGCACAAGTCTAGAGTAGCCACTAGCTAGGACATATATTCAGTTTTGAAAACAATTTCCCACAAGAGTGTTCTAATCTGCAGTAATTATTATTATTATTTTTTTTTTTTTTAAGTAATCAACTTTCAGTCTTTCTTATTATGGGTTTTCCAGTGGACATGTTTGCTTGCTTATGTGTTTAGTAGTGGATGAATAATTTAAATAATTTAAAGTAGGGTTTGATATTCTACATGGTGTAAGAAAAACATTTGAGACAATACAATTTTGTTATGTCTTTTTGGCACACCTCACTCATGCTCTTACCCTCACTTAAATATACACCCACACATATACACACTACTATGAAACTTTCTGCCAAATATGGCATAGGAAAGTGTTTTTAAATAGGTATTTGTCATATGGGGAAATAACTTTGCACTCTGGTCTTTTCTAGCCAGCCTGCTGGTTCAGAAGCTTTTTTCTAATTTCTGATAGAGAAGTCATCCAAAGTTTAAGAGCTCTCATTTAACACAGAACATGCACAAATTTGGTCAACAAAAGTATTGTAAGTTTAGGAAGACCATGCTTACACTGTTTTTCATTTCCAGAAACTTCTCTTTTATGCATTTTGCCTTTACAAGACAGAACAGATTTTGAGAAAATTAGATGGGTAGTCTTCAGTTGTAGCCTTCTTTTAAGATCCCTGAAATCTCTTATATACGTTGTGTGACATTCCAGAAGTATTGCCATTAAAGAGAATATACACCATCAGCAACAGCTAAAAGACTTTTGCACACTAACTTCAGAATTATCCACAAGTTTTTATCCATGTCTCTAGTGCCTTGGTCTGGGAAGACTTCAGGCTGTCCTACTCTTTGTGTTTCAGAATATTGTTTCTATTCCCCGTAGTAAAAAATACCTCACAAATTTTGGCTGTCTTATTCAGATGGGCACCTCACTTTACTAGGATTTGAGTGGAACCATTATCCACAACTATACGTTATATTTATATATTTCCAGTTTATTGCTCAACTGTGTCTTTAGACTGTTTTCTTCATTTTCCATATTGAAGATCTGTTGAGACCAGAAATGGCCAGGTATGCAGAATTCTTGCCAGTCCTTTTCTTTCTGACAGTATATCTGCTCACCACTCTGTCTCTAGTCATAGGGAATGGTGATTCAATGTGATGTTTTTGATGGCTGTTAGCTGCCAACATCCCATTCCAATGCTTCCCTCACCCTCTGGGTTTTTTTAATGGATTTTCCTTCCTAGAATCAAAGAGCATAGTCCTGGTTTGCCCAAGAATTTTTACACTCCTTGGTTCTTCATAAAATCAAAGAGATCTGGTGTTTACTCTTCCAGTGTAAAATCTCGGGTTTGAATATAGTTCAAATACAAAAGTTCTTTATGCTGTTAAGAAGAAAATTAATAAATGGCACCACTGTTCCAAGTCAGAACTAATATTTCACCACAAAGTAACACAGTATTGTGCATAACACTGAACTGAAAAGAAAAGAAAAAAGGTCATAATCTTTGCAAAATCTTCTATTTGATTCCTCACAAATTCCCTTCACAACTGGCTTATTCAGTAACACACAATACTTGGGTCTACCCATTTATAAATAGTAGAGAATTAATAATTGATTGATGGCATCAGAAGTGAAATTAGGACCCAGCATTCTGAATAAACACCACCTCCACCCACCACCCGCCATTTCAAATCATGGCAACACCCCTTAAACGAATCCTGATCTGGGAGGGAATCATAGCCAATATAGTTTCGCTAAAGCAGAATGCCCCCTAAGTTAATAGTGGTTTGTAAACTGCATTTTCTGCAGGAAAAAATTGCAGTTGGAATGAAGCTGGCTAAAGAAGTGTACACTACTGCGAAGGAGATGCTGCTACAGTTAAGAACATGTGGCTGTTTGGTGAGGGATGGGGGAAGAGGAAAGCTGTTTCTCACATACTGAAAACATTCAAAGCCTTGTGTACGTTTGGTATCATCCAAATGTAATTTGAGAAGCTCACTTCTAATCTAGTTTGGGCTCTGATGATAACAGCTTCAATTTATACAATCAGAGCCATTGCTGAGTGACTTTGCCTTCCCCTACATCAAAGGTAATTATTATTTTTATAGTTCAATTAGCAAACATTACATTTCTGTTTTCCTTGCAAAGATGGCACCACCTAATTTAACAATAACATACTTATCCCTGATGCCCTCTCAGGGACATGATGTTATTATAATAGACTCTTCTGGACCTATTGATTCCTGGGAGCAAGTTTCCTTCCAATTTGCACCTTTCAACCTTTTTCTCTAAACTTACACTAATAGGGCAATTTGCCAGTTGTAGATCATAGCTTGCATTTTTTTTAAGAAATCTATACAGCATTTCGCACCAGAACAGTGCTTTTAATACCTTTTTATCTTACTGACCAGAAAGAGCAAAGATGTGTCTCTTTCTTTGTATATATATCCAAGCAAGACATGGTTTCCCTGTACTGATTTCAAAAAATTTTCATGCCCTGTCCTCAGATGAAACCAATGTTCCGCCGCCCCCCCCCCCCCCCCAAAAAAAAAAAAGACACTCAAAGGCAGGAAAAGAAGAACTATTGCATTAGGCCAGCTCTAAGGAGATTTATCCAGTGCCTGTAAGACAGAGATCAGAACGTCTGATTTATTTACAGAGATTTGACATTGGGTCACCCACCTCTCAAGTAAGCTTTCTAATCACTCATGCAGGTGAACATCTATCAGTCACTCAGTCCACTATGTGATGATATAGTTTCCTAAAATGGAATAGTCTAAGTTTATCTCCTGTATTCTTAGGCGTTAATACAGGATGCTTAGTTCCTCTGTCATCCCTGGAGAGTTAAATGTAAGAAAGAAGCAATTGCAAAGGTCAGTCAAATTTTGGATTGGCCAAAGCTACCTCTGGAGAAAAAATACGTCTCTTCTCTGACTGCAGACTAGGCTAACTGGATTGAATAACCCTTCCAGAAAAGAATAAAAGAACTGGCATAATTACTCTGGTTATTAGAATAGTCATCTGGAGCATGAATGGTTTTTTTCTGCATGATCTGATTTAATCAGGACCAGATTTTTCATAACATAATACCCTAACTATTTTATTATGATCTGGGATCTTTTCTAGAGTTTGAGCTTTGCCCATAAATTCCACTGAGGACCTGACATGTTTGATGTAATGAAAGTTTAGTTGAAACAAATACATCTTGGTGGGAAATCTATGACTCTAACAAAACATTTTCTTATTAAAGAATGTGTTTTCAACTGGGGGCGGTGAAGGGAGACAACACCAAAACTTAAAGTCCTAAGCAGTTTCTTAGGAGGTTATTCTCTGTTCTGCAGGAGTTGAGCATAATTTATAGTTGCCCTAGGTACTCTGTATTGCATTTTGTATTTTCCAGGCTCCTGAGAAGGTGGGGAATCCTGAGGAACGTTGGCAGGCTGTTTCTTGCGGGTCACAAAGATTATTTCTTCATATTTTTCCTAACACCAGTTCAGCCAAAGCTTGTCTCACACTTCCCTTTGTCATGACACTAGCTAGGCATCCTGGTGTTATCTGAGACACCCCCATCACCTTGCTTCTGCTTTAACCTTTAGGCTCTAGCTAAATGTGTTTAAGTAAGTCTTTCTCACGTTCCACTAGAGCATATTTGCATTGATTATGCACAATTATATCCTTGCATCATGGCTATTCACCTGTGCACACTAGCCCCTACCAGAGTGATTTATTACCAGCTAAATTGTTCCTAGCAGAAACCTGTTTATCACTGTCACACGTGCAAGCAGCAGATATGAGTATCTGTATGATCAGTCCCTGTGTGTGTGTGTGTGCGCGCACACACGTGTGCGTGCATTTGAAAGCACGTGACGTGGGGTAGCTGAAGGCATGCGGGCTCATGGACATTTCTGATTAACTCTGTCAAGTCCATCCCCAATCCTTTACCACCCACCACTGCTTTCCAGTTTCATGCCATTTCTAGCACAAAAATTGGTGATTACAGAAATCTCTGTTGATCCTGATGTAACTTTATTGATCCCTTTCAACCTCCATCCATATAATGTCATTGAAGAGGTTCTTAAGGAAACAAGACAATTAATCAGAACCCCACTTAATTAAAGGTCCACAATGACATTGGAAACCTTTAGAAACGATGGAAGGAAATGACCCTGGAAAATAGGGACATTTTGACTTTGAGGAAACATGCTTGCTCTAGGTTCTTCTAGCACTTCTCTCTTTCAGATTTTAACAGGATTAGACAACTCAGGGGATTTTTTAACTCCCTACAGAAAATGATCCTTTACTGTTATGCATCCCTTACTGCTCTTTCGTTAGCAAACAAGGTTGCAAAATGACATAGCAATGATTTGCTTCATATCAAATTTTAAATAAAGATACATCATCAAGCATTAAAGGAATTGCTGCCTTAACATTTTACAAGCCAGTTTTTCCACTGAAATATCTTAAAGAAGCCAGCTGAATGACAACATACTACGGAGGTTAGGAGCCTGGATGTGCTGTTCCCTACCTTCATTTTCTCTTGCTTCACAGCACGCTACCTCGCCACTTAAAATCTTGTGCTTAGTCGTTCCTACTTGTTTCACTTTCTGATGTGATGGCTGTCAGTGATCCTCCACTGGACTGGTAGTCTCAGACCAGTGAGCACAACATCAAAGTGCACATCACACAGCTGGTGCTGCCTGGTACCCTGGTTGGCAGCCCCAGCTGAGTGGTGGAGGATCTGCCCTCTTGCTCTGAGAAATGATCCCTGAAGAACAGTTTCGCTCCATGATGATGGAGTATATATGTATGTGATGAAGGAAGGCTTCAGGGCAGGGAGTGAAGATCCTGCTTTGCCCTGTACCTTTTCAGTGGCTAAAACCATGCAGACTTGCCTTGGATGTGAAATGCAGGCAATGAACAGGGTCTAGATTCAGACTTTCCTGAAGTCTGTGAACAGGCTGGATCTATTTGATCTGGATCTATTTGATAAATGTGTCCCAGTAGTACACTTAGCAATGGCTTAAAGTAAATAAATACATTTATTTTATTGATGCATGAAACATACAGGCAGTTCAGCTCGGTGGCCCAGAAGCACTGTGTCCTCTGCAGCCAGAGTGAAATACAGATTACTCATTCCAAATCTGAAATGAATGCATCACATCCATTTTGTTCCAGAAAGTTATTGACTTTTAACTGGTTTTAATGCACAGATTGCCAAACTATGCTGCCAAATTCTTATAGCTCCAGAGCTGATGAAGTTTTTTGAAGTACTAACACTGAGTTTTATGGGATTTGGCAAAATCATCCACCATCCAAGTGTCAGAACTTCTGAGGAAGGTGTATATTTCATACCTAGCGTGATGTTATCCCAGGTAGTTTTTAAGTTAGATTATGTTCTTTTTGTTCAAAATGGCTTGCTCAAATGTCTAGACAATCACCTAATGTTGGGCAATTGAGAATGTTTGGTTTGTTCTGAATGCTCTTTAACTGTTACATTTTGTAAACTGAACTTTTTTTGACTCTCCATATCTGTGTCTTCCAGAAACTTTGTTTCTGGAAATCTTTTGAAAACTTTGAAAAAGAAACTTCCCTGCCCAATGGGCAGAAAAAAATTTCCCAGGCTTGCTGTCTAGCAGTACGGGAAGAAAGGTATTTGAAAACATCCAAAAGGAGATTCTGCATTGCTACTGTTAGATATCTATGTTGGACAGATAGGATCTTTTCCTGCAGGCTTTCAAAGACACATAAACCACCTGAAAGTTAGGCACAAGTTAGATAACTAACTTAAGCAAAGTAGGTTTCATTACAGACCATTAGAGACAGATAACTTGCTGTTATTTGAGTCTCAGTGAAAGGAATTGGCACAACTTGAATCTTTTTATCAAAATGACTTATTTGGAATTTGCTTTTTTTCTTGGCATGAAGAAGTTCAGACTGGCTGGCCTTTTGGCTGGATTTGCAACAGCCATGTCTTTACTTAAGAATTAGTGTTGACTGGCTAAGGACAGATGATTTATTTTGTAATTCTGTAATAATTTCTTTTTCTGCATTGGCTAATTTCTGCTATGGAAGTAGAGAGATGCTACATTAGCAGCTAATGAGCTTGCTGCTTTTTTTTTTTTAATATTCAGAAGCACTCAAAGATGGAAATAGGCCTCTTCCATGCTGCAGAGAGGGATATATCAAAATAAACAAACCCTAAAAAATTCCCTTTGAAAAGATTTTTTTGCAAACAAATCTTTGTTTAATTGAATTAGCCAACCTAATTGAGCCTTGGTAGAAAAAAAAATGTATTTCTTAGGTAATATTCCAATCCAGATTCAAAGATTTATTTTTAAGTTTCTGCATTATAGATGTCTATACACGTCCTAGTTATCTAGACCCCATTAGAGACTCTGCCATTGAGTCCAGTCCCAAAGATACAATATAGTCTACACAGCTATGCAGACATCCCACAGAAACTACCTCCATTGACCTGGCTGGACAGCAAGTTCACTGAGTGACCAGTTAGCTGTGTAAACTATATAGTTTATATGAAAGCATCTAGTGTCATAACTCCAGACTACCTGCAACATCAGTTCAGGGTTAGAAGACATAATATAGGGCCTCTTGAAAACCTGTTTTTTCTGGAGTATCAGTAGGGCATCTAAAAAGTCACTAGTCATCTACACTTGTTGAACAGTACCTTCATTACTATATGTCCAGTGACAACACTGGGACCTTGAATAACAGTCTCACATAAGTCTCATGGATATTTGAATCTGGTACCAAATCCTATATGGGGGAGTACTCAAGTTTTCTCATTGTCTTTCAGGCCATGATGTGCTGGGCTGAAAACTGCCATCTTCTCAACCTTATCTTTTAAGAGGCATTGAATGTTTCCAGCCAGGGCTGTAGTCCAAATTGCCATCTTCATGGAAACTCTTGATATGTAATTCCATGAGAGAATGGACTGTCTTTCCTGGGATTATTTTTTACAGTGCATAGCTTGTTTTCTGGTTCTATTACATTCCTGGGACATGAGGACCACGTTGAAGGACAAATACTAAACAGTAGTAAGTAATAATATTATTACCTTATAACTTGCAATAATTTCCTGGCACAGAAAATATCAAACATGTTTACTTAGAAAAAGAAGATGTCTTTTTTGGGAGTGCATGGATGATTTTTCTTTCTAATTTTTGGCACAATCTTTAATTTTGTCTTTGTTTTGTCTTGTAGTAAAGGTATATATGTAAGTCAGTCCCCTCCTATATCAGAGGAATGGCAGGCAGTCAGCTGCATAAAGGTTTCAACAGTTAAATTATTAAATTAAAGTTCTTTAATTTAAAATGTTATTATCTAGACTCAGGACAGAAAGAGAATGGGCTCTGTTGATGCAGTGTGGATGTGGAGGTTTATAGCATCAGCGTATAGAGGGAGTGATATAAGGAGGCCATTACTTACTCTGGGAAGGACAATCTTTTGCCAGTAATAGCTGTTACTCAGGAAACAGACACCACCTGCCTTGAATCTATGATAAAAAAAATTGTTGGACTCCAGTGCTTAGAGGTAGTGGGTTGTAAAATGTCAGTAAATCAAATTATTAACATTCTATTATTAACTATGGATATTTAGGAATTTGCAGCTGTCTGAAGATGGCAAGGTATCTCCAAAATGTAAGGAAGAGTTAAGGATTAAATAATATAAGGTTAACTTAAAATAGAGTAAACTCAAGATAATATTTGCCAGCAGGAATTTGGAGGAGAGGGAGAATTCCCTATCTGATTGCCTCCTCCACAATTTATGAGGCATCCTACCAAAAATTTGCAAAAAACAGTGGGAGAAAAAAAAAAACCAAAAAACTATTAACAGTCAAGGTGAATGTAATTTGGAGATTTTTCTACATTTGTGCAGGGTTGTTCTACTTTCTAATTTTCTGTAGAGAAACATTTTCATTATTTGAACAGAGATGATTATTGACCTGCTCCAAAGTCAATCAAAAGTCAACAGAAAGATAGAGTGACATTTTTCTCTGTCCAGCAAGCCTAGAAAAACTTATCTCTTTTCATATGTTGATTATACTACCTGAGCATTCTTCACGCGTTAATTGATTTACCTTGCAAAAAGCTTAGCTCCCTCTGGGTAGAAAGCTAAAATACACATTAACTTGTCCAAAATATGAAAAAAATACCTTTAGCAGAGCCAAACTTTGAATCAAGGTATTCAAAATCCTTGTTTTTGATGCTTTTTTTCTTTTTTCTAAATACATTCTGCTATCATTCCACCAAAGTTTAGATTTTACATTTGCTATTTTTTCCTTTAGGGTAGCTAAAGAAAACATGTTTGTGTTGTGGTTGTAGAGCATATCCAGTCATTCCACCTCAGCTGACAAATGGTAATTCATTAATCCCTTGAAACCTGATTGTTTATGAACATCTGTACATATTCTAAATCTGAGGTACATATGGACATAACTTCCAAGTAATGTAATTTGCAGTGACTAAAGAATTAATGTTGGCACATAGTTTTTGAGCAGGATGATATCAATATATAGCTGGTGAAAGAGAAGCATGCACAAATTATGCATCTAATACAATATAGACAATTTCTGAAAAGCTAAGAAACAAAATATAGGTCTGACTGCCAAGTTTTCTTCCTTATTGTTAAGGTAGAGAGTAGCCATAGTCCAGGGGATTTCCACAGGAGAAGAGACAGAGAGAATGAAGGCTACTTAATTTGAAAAGAAAGAAGTTATTATGTATTTCATAAAGTAAATAAATAAATGGGCAATAGAGATCAAGCTTGCTAAAGATTGCTTAACACTGACCTCTGCTTCATATTTAGAGAGTGTGGGTGTAAAATAGAATTAAAAGGCAAAAAAAAAGCTTGTCAGAATAATTGCACAAACCAAACTCATCCTTGTGTAAATGAATTTGATTTGGCGATCCAATAGAATTGTGTTCTTTTGAACAAAGCAAAATCTAGTTCTCTGTTTGTGCAAAAAATATAGATATTGGTTGGTCCAATTCAGTTCTTTGGCATCTCTGTTTTCAGCTAGACGTACCCAGTTTAAAAGAAAGCATGCTTATTTATTTCTTTATTTGTAAATGAAAATAGCTTAAATGAGAAATAGTGAGAGATATTTCTCTGAGTAATGTCACACTAAGGACTGATGTGACAACCCTGGAGCTGACATGATAATAGAAAGGCATGGATCAGAGACCAACAGGCTAAATAATTCCTCAGGTGGGTGTTCCAGACATGACTGGACACTCTTTATGACTAATTGATTGTTTTACGGTTGCAAGAAATAACATTCCAGGGGCAGGTTATGAACCTCCAATTCATTCTACTTCACCCACAAGTAATATCTCTCTCTCCCCCTTTCTCTCCTTCCCTCTCTTTTAATATTTCTGGGAGTTCTGTACTTCCCACACACAAAGTGACTTTGCATTATCATGTCCACTTTATCTCTCTAAACTGCAATATATTTTTGTTTGACCAAGGCCAGACATTGCCACAGAAAGCCAGTATTCCCAAGCCTGTGAGACTGACTTGTCTTTGTGTTCAGAAGACTTTATCTCAAGTGCATTGACTGACAAAATATAGGGTACAGTAAAATTCACTAGCCTACAATCTGCAGATATGATGGGATAGGTTTTTCATTCAGTTCCATGGGGAACAAGACAGAGATTTTCCTTTTTTCCCCCCCCCCCCCCCCCCCCCGCTTCTTTTCTTCTCTTCAGTTGTAATAAATTGGCTTCTTTACTCTGGTTTGACCTTTGGTTTTGTTCCCTTGACATGTTAGCTATTTTAAACTATAAAACTGTCCTTTCTCTCTCTCCCCTTCCTTCCTTCCTTCCTTCTTTCCTTCCTTCCTTCCTTCTTTCCTTCCTTCCTTCCTTCTTCTTTTACTCCCCAGTCTTCAATGTGTTAGATACAAACAATAAGTATATAATAAACTCTAGAAATTCCATTAATTAAAAATAGTTTCTTATTATTTCCTGTACTGCAATAAGTTGACATTATATTTGCTTTAGTATAGATTGTGCAGTCAAATCAGTAGTACAACTCTGAGACTACCTACTAGGAAAACTAAGGAAAGAATAAAAAAATTTCATCCCCTTAAGGCATTCACATCCCATCTGAACAGCTGAGGTGATAAACACTCTGTAGATATGACAGCCAGCCAGCCAGAAAGGTTACAGCAGTTGATGTGTTCCTTTTACACTGTAATGATTTCCTGGCCCACCTTACTTCCTTGAAATATAACAGTATGTTTTACCTAAAGAACTGGAATGTATCCTTTCTAATGATATATTATGACTCTGAATAAATCTTTGAAGTGGTATATGTCCTCAGCTGCAAAAGCAGACCTCTAGCAAGATGTTTTCCAAACTAAGTTTTTAGAGCGTGGGCTGAAAATTTTGCTAAACTGCTTCCTCTTACATATTTATTTGTAAGGGCAGGAAAGGAAGTTCACTCTAGTTCAAAAGCCTCATGCCTGTCAAATCAGAAAGAAACGATTTTCCAGTAGTAACTCAAACTGAGTAACTACTCAACTGAGTAGTCTCCAACTGAGGACAGCATACTTTTGGGTGATTTTTCTTTTTTTTTCCCCCACTTATGTAGTAGCTATTGAGTTGAATATAAGAGTAATTTACTGAATCTTACTGAAGTTGTTGAAGCAGATACTGACTTGGTTTCTCATGCTTTAATACATTTTTAAAAAATAATTTCAAGGGAAGTTCAAACAGAAGAAGATTAAGAAGAGAATAGCCCTTATGATGGCAAGAACAAAAACAATAACATAGAGTAAAAAAAGTGGAGTCGTGTAGTGACTTGGTAAGATTCTGTTTGAATAAGAGCTTGAATATTGAGTGAAAGTGTGTATCAATTCTTGACAGCTTTCCTCCCTTGCTTAAGTTTAATGAGAGCTAACCTGGCAAAGTTCTGACATGGAAAGAAGAGTTCCTGCGGCCTCTCTTTGTCCTTAGAAATGTTTAGTATTGCAAGACCTGTCCTTTCTTCCCTTTCCCCTTTGTTTGTTTAAGAGGGTTTCATTGGATTTCTTGCATATCATGTCGCTTGGGTTTACAAAATATTGGCAAAGCTTTATAATAAGTAGCAAATCATTATTACGTGCTTTGGTGTTCATTGTAATACAATTAATCATCATAAATTTGCTTTGGTATATTCAAGAGGATGAAATAGCTAATTTCAAAGACAGCTTAATTCTGAAAACCATCCAATTTATTATTATATTCTCACCTTTAAGGGCACAGAAAATATATTTTGCATGAGCTACATTGACTAGGCATGATTAGATACATGATGGACAGGATGGAATAACTAACCAATGTAGCATTCAGTTTCATATTGTTGATAATTTATTTACTGCTAAAGAGTACGTAATGAGACCATTTAAGTTGCTTACACTAGAGCTATACTAACCTTTCTAGAAAAATGGAAGGGAGAGATATGTTTGGTATGCCAACAGATTCTGTTTAATGGCTTACTACAAGGCCTTATATGTTTATTTATTTGTTATTTTTTGCTGAAGTCTTATGGGAAATTTAGTTGGGAATAAAAAGCAAGGTCTCACTGCCAGCTCTGTATCACCTTCAGAGACAACAAAATATGGCAGCTGCTTCTCTACATACAAGGAGACTGGTTAGATGTATACAGTTGTGGGATATATCACATTATGAGATCTGGCAAGGTCTTAGAGGTCTTTTCCAAACTTAATGATTCTAAGTCTTCTCATGAGCCAGGAAGAACTTCCCAGCTGCTATCCCAGTTGAACTTGATGTTCCTTATGGGTCCCTTCCAACTCAAGATATTCTATGATTCTAAGATTTAGTCAGGCAGTAACTCTAGATGGGACTTTAAGACTTCAGTAATTCTGATATAGTGATTAGGCTTTTAACCATGGATATCAGATGAATCAGCTTAATTTCTCCATGGTCTTATTCAAAAAAATAGTGGACAAAGCTATTTTATTTAGCTAAAAATATTTTTTTTTTCCAGAATATCTCATGTTGTTTGCACATCAACAAAGACAAAGGCAGGATTTGGAAGGAATCCTGGCTGTGTTTCTGGAAGGCCCATCCTAGAGACAGGGACCCCAATTTGCCTCTCTGGTTCTTTTGCAAAATTAATATTCATCTCAATTTCACTGTTTCTTCATAATTCTTAATAATTGTAAGGTCATGACAGTTTTAAGATGTTTCTTTTATTTCTTTTCTTTTCTTTTCTTTTCTTTTCTTTTCTTTTCTTTTCTTTTCTTTTCTTTTCTTTTCAGGGAAAAGAATTATGGTTCAACATAAATAAAACCAAAATCCTAGCCAAACCTGAGTCCCGGTTGAGTATTTTTGTGTGTGTTTGGTTTGTTTGTTGATTTGTAGAAATTTTTTTTTTTTTTGAGGGTGTTGATTAATGGACTGGCTTTTGTAGTAATTTATTTTTTATTTAGTCTCCACCCCTGACTGGACATTGACAAGGCACTTACTTATGTCTTTTCTATTCCCGATGTGTAGTATAGCATTAGCAACAATTCTTTACTTATACAAGTGTTATAAGATAAATACAGATTTTCAGATATGGCAAGAACTGTGTAATGATCCTTGGCTGTTCACTTGGCTAGTAGGCATGTAGTTAATTGAAAAAAAACCAAGAAATAAACATAAGAACTTCAAATGTTTAAAAACAAGCACAAAGTTTGCAGAGAGAGGCCTGAGGCATGGAGGTAGAAAAGACACCATCAGTAATGACACCTTTCTTAGAAAAACAAAGCAAAACGAAACAACCAATTAATCAATTAATCAGTCAAGATGTGACTCTGTGGAGAAATGCGAAACCTAGGATTATTCCCCAAGGCCAGTCTCTTTCACACCAATGATTTATCCCTTTATGTAAAATAGACACCAAGTTGAGTCCTCAAATTTTGTGGATCCATTTGACAGCCAATGAATTATGTACATTAATCTAAATTTTCATATAAGACCATGGGAATCCCCATACAGGATCAGTATTTTGGGAACTAGTTGTAGCACATGCTTTGCAGACTGAGGACCTATATGCTCATATTTAGGCAGATTCTGCAGAGCTAAATGATCCCATTTGAACCAAAGAAAAGCAAAGGAGGGCCATAATAATCTAGAAATATTGGAAAGATGGAAAAAATTGATGAAAAATATCTTGCCCTTGAACTTTGATTAAATTCAGTGATGATGGTAGCATTTATGATGGTAACATGTATCAGGTTGGCTAGGGACATTTATTATCACCACAAATGCTACCTAGAGAAGCGTATGGGTTTTTTTCAAAATTTGGTGTATTTTCATGATAATTTTGCAGTTCAGATTTTAAACACTAATTAAAAAAAAACAAAACCACAAATCCCAGAATGAACAAATTGGAAACAGAAGCTAAGTATCAGGATACACATTATGTCTAGAGATGATACTCGTTTGTGTAATCAGATACTTAAGAGAGAAAGTGAATGTTTCTATATGGAGTGGAAATTTCAATATTTCAATGTATGTTTCATCCCAAACTGATTGAGTTTTATCTCTATATGTAAATAGATACAGAAGAATCAGAAAGTTAACTTCCATTCAAAAATAAATTTTATTTTGATATTTTAACATTACTGAATTGAAATAGTTTAGCTTGTCTGTTTTCTGAAATCTAAGCCTGATTCTCCATTCTTTGATACGAATACAGATAGCTTGAAACCCTTGGAGTATCTCACTGGATATACAAGTTGGATGTCTTATGAAAGCATTCTTTTTTATCTGAATGCTGTTGAGGCCACAGCATGCACACCACAAACAGGATTAATACTGCTTAACTTTTACCATCTAAAAGGTATTGATCATAAACTAGTAATTTGTTACACCTTTCATCAGTAGGACCCTCAAGAAGATTACTCATTAATTCCTAAAATATTTATCCAAGACAGGTGGACAAATAGCCCCTGGAAGGCAACCCCCCCGCCTCCCTTTTCATTGACTTGAACTGCCCAGTTGTATACAGCTGAAGTTAACCAAAATGTATCCCACTCTGGCCATGCAGCCAGGGAGGAAATCTCAGAGTTATGAAAATGTTGAATCCCAATTCATACTGATAATTTACAGCAAAACTAGGAACTAAGGCCAGATACTACCAGACTCATCTTAGGGTCTAAAGGTCAGGTACCTAACCTTACATTTTGCTAGATGTGATTGATTTCCGAATCTGCTCCCAGAAGTCCAGGAGACAGTAAGCAAAAACTGCTTAGGTAAACAACAGGTTGACTTCCCAACTTTGAAATTAGAAACTTTTCTTTCAGGCTCATCTGCCACTAGCATGAAGCTTATTCATGGAAACACGTCCATCTTTCCATGATTAATTTAATAGGCTCAAGTATTCTCATGAACGCACACTAACCATTTCTATTTTTGCAAGAAGGGGGCTACATCTGGGAGATTCGTTAAGATTCAAGCAGCTTCCACCAGGTTATTGATTATCATAAGAAAAGTCATTAGCATTATTGAATCCTCTTTGTTATGACAGTAATCAGCAGCTCCTTCCTGGATTACTGGGAGCATTTTTGAAAGGTTTATGGCTTACTCCTGATGTAGATAAATGTTTTTAGAATCCATGGTTTTGCCTTTCATGAATAAAAAGGTGATTGAACAAAGACTGCATTCATCATTCTGTTTATCGCCCTGAAACAACAAGTGTAATTTATAAACCAATAATACTTTTTTGTAGTGTTATACACATGTTCTAAGAGAATGGATCAAATTAATGCAGGCCCAGAAAACAACACACCACCAGACTAATACATCCAAACCCCTAAGGGATTTGAAAGAATCCAACCAGCACGGTGACTTTGATAAGTGCTTTGGTTTTTTTTCATTTTCTTTTATTTCTTTTTCCCCCCCATATTTTAAAAATAAAATGATAGATCTCTTCTAATATTAGCAATTGCCTTAACACTAACATAGGTAATGGATGCTTAACCCTAAAATTTTCAATAGTAACCCTAGGGATTATATATGTATTTAGAGGGTCACGCTAAAGAGGTATACCATAGTGTAACTTGACTGGATGTGAAGAAATATCCAGAATCTAACCTAACCCCTTCTCTGCAATTCCCTGAGAGGCATTACTATGCACATCCTACTGCTCCAGAAAGGGGCATACTATTTTCCACTTAGCATCCTGAAAAACTCCCAAACCAGAAATGTCACCTGCATCCTGTATTTTACCAGAAGGGACCATTAGGTCACTAACTCAAGGTTCCCAGTATATCTCCCACCTCTTCCACATTGGACTTCAATCCTCAAGTAACAAACTCTTAACTAACACATAAGATTCCCTGAGGGCAGTCAAACCTCTGAAGAAAAGAGACTTGCGAGATGTCGAAACAGGAAGGTTTACTAGAACAGCCCAGGATCACACCTATCCCTTATCCCAGAGGGTATGGTTCAGGGCATTTCTCCTGGCAACAAGAGTTAAATTCTGTATGCTAGAATTAAATTCCTTGGCTTTTAAAGACTAACCATCCCATTGCATGCAATTCTGTGTTTAATTATTCTCCCTTCAGAAAAATCAGATTCTTTTCCAGGGCTGAACTTTGTTAATTTCTGTGTCCAGGTGACTTCTGTTATGCTTTGGTTGGTAAGAATGAAAAGCCCCTGAGTAACTTACACTTTTCCTTTTGTAAGTGATTTCAGACAAAGGTGAAGTCTCTCTCTTTCTTCCTTTTAGCAGGATGGCTAAACTGATTTGTTTATGCCTCAGTCTGTACAGCTATTTCTCAGCCTTTAGATGCTGCCTCACATCTCCCTATGTTACAGATGGTAAACTTTATATTTTATCCACAGTATCATATGGGATGGATACATCCACCTACTTCATTCCAAATACAGAATAGAAATATATACTGTGTATTTCTGCTTTTTCTAAGTCCCTATTTATATTTTTACCATCTGCAGCTAGCAGACGTTCTTTTTGTTCATATTCTACTCTAAAATAATTTCTTCTTTCATAATCTCCATTAATTAACAGGGTTTTTTTCTTCGAATTCCCTTATCTGATGTCTACATTATTTAACTAGCAAACCATTTTTAATCATATATTTCCCAATTTCCATAATTTTTATATTGAAACTAAAAAAAAAAAAAAAAAAGAAAAAAATTCAGAGTTTCACATCTTGATTTAAATTGGATGACTTATCATCATAAATCTCTCTTTTTTCGGTTTCTGTATTTTGGAATCTGACTACTGACGGACGATGAGGAATATGCTTAAGTATGTCAATGTTTTTATTTCTATTTTAGATTTGAATCTCTTGTCAATAATTATATGAAAAAGCATTTATTTTTCTTGATTTCAGGATAGTTTTAAAGATAACTAGAAAGATATTACAAAAAATTCAATGTAGAAAGATCATAAACTTTAGTACCTAGAAGAGTGCTAATGTTCAGGTCAACAAATTATGTTTTATAATCTATTATGTTACAATCCTGTATTAAATTAATGAAACTAAAATATTTTGTTCTTCTATTGTAAAATAGCTGTGGCTTGAGTTCTTCATTATACATTGTTTCAGGCATTTAAACAAGAGATCTACAGTAGCCATGACTATTTTAAGATTTTTAAAATTTAGGTGCAAATTAAATACCTGACTTACTTAGGTATCCTGAATACTATCCTCAGCTCTTTCTCATAATGGATGCACAGCTAAAGGATGTGTTCCTTGCATGACTGTTTGTGAAGGGATTTGTCATAATAAGGAGCCTACAGGCTGGTTTTAATATTTAAGTATGTGCAACTTGATTGTCATAGTATCATTTTCCCTCATTTATGTTGCTTTAAAACCCTCTTGATAATCCTAGAAAATCTATTAATTGCAAATGCTATTCTGTATAATGAGATTACCCTAAGAAGTGTTTCGAAAGAATAAGAGGCAGCAGAAAGGCTTTCAAAAGTATGTCTCAGAAGGTTGTGCCGAACCTGTGCCAGTAAATTTAAGATTTCCCCAATTCAAGATAATCAAGCCAGTTTTGACCAACACAGTATAATCTTCAATTAAACTAATTTTGGCACTTCAGTATCTCCCTCTTTCAAGATGAATTAAAGATGTAAGACATGCCCATCTACTGAGATTTAAATACAAAGTTTCTCCATTGGCAATAATGGAGTTCCTGTATACTCCTCTGGCAAAAACATGTGATGTTTTCCTGATCCAGTCTGAAATACTTGAGAGTACAGTCACGCTTTATATGGTGTATATATAGACTATGTAGCACAAATAATAGTTCATTTAATGTTTGGAGTTTTAGACATTTTTGAGGCCAAATGAAGACTCATCGTGTCCAAAGTCATATGGGAAATGATTCACCCCATTTACATTCACTTGATCAAAATTTCTGGTACCTCACTAAAATTAGTTGTCCTGGCTCCAGTTTTAGTTAATGGAAAGAAATAGACATATGTAGAGTGTGATTCATTCAATGGTAAGAGAGAGCTGTGTGGAAAGAGTTGTCCTGTGCAGTTCCCTCTCTCTCATCATTGTTCATAGCCAGAACTTAAACAGCTAGTTTGGACCAGCTCCTTACTTTTGGATGGCTAAAACTGGATAAGATCAACCCCATCGCAGATAATTATGATTTTCCTAATAACATATAATGCAATTCCTTTCCTCTATTGAAGCATATACGCTTAAGAATCTTAAAGTGCACTAAACAATTACATTGTGAAACTCCTTGCTTCAGGATGCAGTGGTTATTGCAATTTTATATGTATTACAAAAATGATTGAATATGGTCATGGAAGAGAAATTCACTGAAATCTGTTAGATGCAAAGACACAAGCTCTGGGGAAGAAAGTTCTTTTAATGAAAATCATTGCACAGTATCACAATATATTTATTTTATATTTGGAGTCTTTCCTGGGACTCATCTATTGTACATGTGTGAGATGGGATACTAAGATCAGTGGTTGCTTGGTCTGTTTCAATATAGTTACTTGTATATTCTAAGTTCAGGTAAGGTTAAAGCAGTACTACTAATTTTAAATTAGAATTCATAGGCCAGTGATTTTTACATAAGTTTGAGAAAAGAAAAAAGCTTTCTGTACCCTTCAACACTGGGAACCAGAAAGTGAAACTAACCTGTCTATTTTGATCGAATGAGATGTGAGGTGCAATAAGTATAGTACACAAGATTTTTTAAAAATGTGTCAGTCTTTGTTTCAGAAAATAAAAGTAGAGAAATAAATATCAGTGAAAGCCTGATTCAAAATCTGTTCTGTTTTCTACATGAGAGACTTTAAAGGACATCACAACTTCCTATCCTTTGGGACAGCCCCAGGCAAAATTAATGGAACTGGCACAATTAACATGAGATGAAGATTTGCTCAAGTATAGCTCTCAGTCAAATAAGAGAATAATCAGGCCCTGATACAAGTATTTGGAAACAAGAATTCTGTTAAAAAAAAAAAAAGAAAAAAAGAAAGAAAGAAAGAAAAAGTTCTGCAATTTGTTTTCATTCCACTCTAGATGTGTCGTGGTTTAACCCCAGCCGGCAACTAAGCACCACATGCAGCTGCTTGCTCACTCCCCCTCCCCTGCCCCGGCGGGATGGCAAGGAGAATTGGAAAAAAAGTAAAACTTGTGGGTTGAGATAAGAATAGTTTAATAATTGAAATAAAATTTTATAATAATAGTAACAGTAATGAAAAGGAAGATAACAAAAAGAGAGAAATAAAACTCAAGAAAACAAGAAGTGATGCACAATGCAATTGCTCACCACTCTGACTGATGGCCAGCCAGTCTCCAAGCAGCGGTCAATCCCTCCTGGCCAACTCCCCCCAGTTTATATACTGAGCATGACATCCTATGGTATGGAATAGCCCTTTGGCTAGTTCGGGTCAGCTGTCCCAGCCATGCTCCCTCCCAGCTTCTTGTGCAGCTGCTTGCTGGCAGAGCATGGGAAACTGAAATATCCTTAAGATAAGCACTATTTAGCAACAACTAAAACGTCAGTGTGATATCAACATTATTCTCATCCTAAATCCAAAATACAGCACTGTACCAGCTACTAGGAAGAAAACTAACTGTCCCAGCCAAAACCAGGACAAGAGGTAAAATAAACCTCCTTGATTTGTTATTGAAAAAACCCCACCAACCAACAAACCAACCACCAAAAATCAATCAAACAAAAAAAGGTATATGATCCTAGATTATCCAATAACCCAGGACTAAGGACAGTTACATACATGGGAGACATAGAGCTTTTAGACCATGTTCTTTGGCCATCACTTGTCAGTAGCCTAAACTGCAGTGTCTCCTGTTGAAGCGGTTCAATTGCAGATACGTATTTTAGTCTTTGGCAATGTTGATATGGTGGCTACAGTTCTTGTCTACTACCTGAGGGGTAAGGAGTCATAGCTACTCAAAAACAGGGAAATCAGGGCTTGGGCTACGCTGAAGGCCCTTCCTCTCAAGAAGTCTCTGTAGAGATTATTTCCCGACAAAACCTAGCAAAACTGAGGCACTGTGCAGTCTGCCAAGTGCACTCTGCAAGAACTTTTGGCCACAAGGAAAAGATGTTTTCTGAGGAAAGGAGCATATTTCACCATTAAAATACCTACTGAGAAGCATAGGTTTATTTGTAAATTTGAAATATTTTTAAAAAATTAGAAGAACAATCACTTATCTAAACCTGAAATCTGCGAACTGAAACCGTCGGGCATGTTTACAGCACATGTAAGTATAGATCACAATTCTCCAAGTTTTGTAACACTAAAAGTCAGTGATGGGTGCTCAAAACTTATGCAATGGCATGAATGGACTGAAGTCTGTTTAGTTACTCTGATTCATTCACACTGAATATCTAGA
Organism: Haliaeetus leucocephalus; assembly: GCF_000737465.1. Lineage (NCBI taxonomy): Eukaryota > Metazoa > Chordata > Aves > Accipitriformes > Accipitridae > Haliaeetus > Haliaeetus leucocephalus. The sequence continues at coordinate 1,659,724 of NW_010972578.1, forward strand.
TGAGGAACAGGCTACTTGTTTCTCTGATATTTCTATTTCACTTTATAGCAGAGTGAAACTCTGGTGACATTTGCTTTCCATATCAACTATCTTTCCCTTCTGAATGCCTCAATCAAAATTACCTAACCAAAATTCCATGAGTTTTGAACAAGACTTATTTTAACTTATTTTAACTTACATTAACTTATTTTTCCTCAGAAAGTTATATTTTGAATCTCTGTATTTTCTTCTAAACAATAGTCTGGACACTCTGCTTCATTAAGTTACAGCATTTTTGTCAGTAGGTGTGCAGTACAAATAATAACTTGTTACTACATGTTGCATATAAAGGTATACATTTATATCTGGATAGATGTTACCATTGAGCCAATCTTTTGTACAACATTTATGCACTCAATATGCAGTCTTTACAGTTTTCCAAGCATATGTTCACATATCTTTTATTCTTTATTAAAAAGTAATAAATGTGAATAAGGAGATTCACTGTGGACAAAATACAGAGTAATTTGCTTTCTGTTCTTTTGCTAAGTTAGTAAGATCACAGTTCGTTTCATATTTTTGCTGGGTCTGCATCAGCAAATAAGTGATATGTTGACTTGATCTGGTTTGTCAGATCAGCAATGCACTTAAGCATAGATCTTGATATTAAAACCACTGACATACATACCTACTCTAACCACGTATTTACAGTCCATTGACATTCAGGCATGTTAGGCCCACTATGAATTAAAGCATGTACATAAATAGTTTTTTTAAAAAAATAAAAAATGAAAGTAAGTTCTGTACTTTTGGCTAGCAGGCAAAATGAGAACTTATTTTCAAGGGTTAATTCTTTTGGTTTGGTTTATTTTGTTTTGCTTTGTTTGCTTCTAAATGCTATTTGCAGTTTCTACTGCTGTATTTAAGATCCCATCTCAGTTGCCCAATAAAGTTTACTGCTTCAATAAGGTATTTGTCTTGGTATACGATTAATAGCTTTGCTAATTTTCAGTTCATTGTGAACCTGATCCAATGACATTTCAATCAGTTGGTTTTGGAAAAGACTTCTTCTTTCCTTGTACAACTGAAAGCAATTCCCCTTGCCTCCAAACATTTGAATTTCAAGTATTGTCAGTGATTGAATTACAGCATCTTATCTCTGTTAACCTAACTTGTGAAGAAAGGATATTTGAGCAAATTTACTAAAACCCCTGTCCCTACAATGTATGCACACACGAACTGTAAATTTCTCAGTTCAATCAGACTGAAATTAGAAAAGTGTCTATTCTTTTTAAACTTTATGCAACCATTTCATCCGTTAGGTAGATTACAGCAAGTGCAGGAAATTCGCTGAATTCTCATGTGATTAAAACACCCAGCAGAAAGCTTTCACTTGCATAAATTTTATGCTTATAAATGCATATATATTTTTTAAATGAATAAAAGAAAAAAAGAAGCAGCTTTTTTCCAATGAGAGCTATTAATATTTTATGTCTTGCTGAAGAGCTGCTTCCTTTTCTCTTTCTTCTTGACACCAGAGAGGCTATTAGCTCTTTATTTTTATGTCTCCCTTTTTCTCACCCCTACCGTGCCATACAACCCAAATAATAATAACAACAACTTCAATCTGCCTCTTCCTGGTTGGGACACTGTACTCGCTATCTTTCCACTTTATTAACTTAAGCATTAGCTTTTTGAAGCGAGTAAAATTATAAATGACATGTAATCCTATGCTGGGTGGCAGAGGGCTGCTTTCTGAAGCCGTGATTGACTGAGGTGAAGAGGGAAAGGGAAAAATTTGTTCTGAGGGTTGCAGAGTGCCAAGTGATATGTCATGGCCTCTGGCAACAAGAGCAGCATTGTATTTATAATCAGTGCAACATGCTGAGAGGGCAAATTAAGCTGCAGGAAGCCCAGCTGTGGCAGTGACATAAGGGGCCATACTTTACTCCATATCCTTTCACAGATGTTAGCTTGTACTAGAGCCACAGCTCCAGCAACGTATTTTGGGTCTCACAGAAAGCCGGCCCTGCTCGTGGATGAGGAATCACTCTTTCTCAGCTTGCGTGGCATGGAACCTTGTATTTCACCAAGCCGTTTAGTTCTATAAATCCCAATGGCTGTCTACGCTTATGAAAACTGTTCCAAAAGAGGTTGACAGACCCCACTGTAAATTAGGCTCTCTGTTCAAGTTGGGCCGGAGTAATAAAATGAAGGCTAGTGCGAGGTCAGACCCAATAAAGCAAATGTCAAAATTATGTCAGCAGGAAAATATGGAACTGACGCATCTTTAGGACTTCAGAGATAAATATCTGCCAGTGATGCACTGCAGGGTCAGTGCCTGGATCACACGGCCTTTGAAAGAAGGAACACAGATTTTCTGCACAAGTCCCTTTTTTGAGGTTGTAATTCGTATTAGAATGAGGCTGAAATTTGGATCCACAGTCAGTCCACTTGTGATGTTTCTTCTGTGCAATACAGAATGTATTTTAAACCCTTTGTTGTCAGTTACCTTTTAATCTCCACCTCAAGACCTGAGAGACAGGGCAGTGTTAGTACCCAATGCCATGCTAATACCTGAAGAAAGGGAGGCCAGACCTCCCATAAAGCTTAAGGGAACAAGGTGCTGAAAGCCCATGTTTATCCAAACCTAGAAACTTGTATGTCAGTGGTAGCTGCATGTGACGTGACCTTAAAATTCTTTGAAAATCCCACACCTCAAAGAAACTCTTCAGCTCAACTAAAACACGTTCAGGTTGGTTAATTTTACATCAATGAGTAAGAGATCAAAGTCCTCTTAGCTGAGATTAGAAATCTTGAAGCTTGGGATATCAGCCCCAAGCTGCATCAAATCCTACCTCTCTGAGGAGCTTTGGAGTTGGACACGTTGTTAAAAATATCAATGATTTCACCAATTGCTTGTAAAGAGAAACAAAGAGAGGAGAGGAGGAGCATAGCAAAACTGTATTTGAAAATAGACCGTGGAAACAAATGCTTTAAATGTTATACAGTTGACCCAAACAATATAAAATGGTTTGTTCAAACCAAGCTTTTTTCTTAACTTATGTCACTTTAAAAGTCTGTTCTTTCTAGTTTATAATATGGATCTAGCAACTGGTTTTGCTTTTGTAGAGTGCATGAACTGCAAACATTATTTCAGCTGTAGCTGAAAGAAATCCTTCAACTTGTTCCTGTACCAGAAGTGAGGAGTAGCCTCAAGTTTTAGCTTAGATGAAGTTATAATCCAGTCTGGGTATTTCTTATGTGTCTTGGACCAGGCATGATGGTAACTAGTGGAAAATATCTTTTTTCTTTTGCTATTAAGGTTCTGCAAATAGTGATAGTAAATCAGCAGAGAAACCAAGTGTTTTGTTATATTAAGTATTAGCTTTAGCAAAACCATACAAAAATATATTTTAAAACTTTTTAAATTAATTGCCAAATTTAATTCTTTCCAAATCAGGAATGAACCCCCCCCACACATTATCAGAATGACAATTTTCAGAGGAAAAAAAAAAAGAAACTATCAGCATGGTTTGCAAGGAAAAGTTACATTCTGACATTCCTGGTGCAAATATCTGGTTTTATTTCAATCATTTAATTCTGTATAGGCTTGAGCCATTGGGATTACTCTTATGATTCTGATGAAAATTTTGATCTGGAAGATGTTATTTCAAGCTAAGTATTTGTCAGATTGCTTGGGTTGAATACAAAATCTTGAAATAGCCTTTCTATTATTACGTCCCTGGAGCCTTAAAAAGCTTGGATTTTTGTCCTTTCAGATTTCCTCATTTTTATATAAATTCCACTGAATTTGTAGCCATTAACTTGCTGTAAATCAAACTTTCATGTTCTGCAAAATATGTACAGTTTTGAGGCTCCAGAACTTGGTACGATATTTAATTCCCATCCACACTTCCTTTTTGTGCTATCATTTGCCTCCCAAGACCTGCCTAGACACATATTCGCATATCTGAAACACTTGTGCTAAACTACCTTAAGCATGGCTCATTGTTGAAGCTGTCAGGGAGTATTTTCTTACAGCATCCATCACACAACACCTCGGCTATACCAAATTCTAATTGTGCAGATATTAATCTATCTGCTTCCTGTGCACTGTCCGGGATCAAAACGCGCATGGAAGTTTAATCATATCTGAATTCTTAATAACTTAGGTAAGGCAATGTTGTCTTGCATGTCAAACACTTCAGAGAAAATAAAGTTCTTATTTTGTCACAGATATCAATTAACTTATTCAGGTGACATTTAGCTATCATCTAAAGTAATTATATGGCTTCCATTAGTGTATAGTTTTAGATACTCATCTCCACAACAGTTCCAAGAGGCTCCAAGAGAAACTGAGGCTACCTAAGAAGCCAAGAATCTACCTAATTTTATGCATTTAGTTGAGAGACTAAAATAAAAGTCTAGTCACCTTGAGCTCTGTCTTTAGCACAAAACAAAGAGGTGTCCCCAGACAGTTCTTTAGCTCAGAGATGGGGTGAATCACTCTCTGGAAGTGCCTTTTCCTCCATCACTTACAGGGGGGAATTAATTGCAACGTGAATTAGGTCCCTCTGCATTAGATTGGATGTTTCTGGACCTAGACAACATGTCTAAGAAATGTGTGGCAGAGTTCAGGATCAAAGCACTCCCCCCCCCCAAACACTACTTTGTTAACTTCTGCTTTTGTTTCCTCTCTTCACATTGTTCTATTTACCCCGTGTGTATTTTTTAAGTTATGTTGGATTGCTCAGTAACTGAGACTGAACTGTATTTAAAGCCGTGAAGAGAGTTTTTCCATATGATACTGCTTGCTTTGAGACATCTCGTAGTAGTCCACAACTTCTTTCCTTAAATAAGTCAAAAACAAATCAACACCATTCAATACACTGTTATCTCCCCTTTTTAGAATAAATTCAATAAATAGATCTGTATTAAAAACCTAATAAGAAATGGTGGAGAGTGATGTTGTACAGATACCTACGTGAATAAATATATCAAAAAAGGGATAATAATCAACATACTAAAAAAATCTGAAGGAAGATGTTTCTTGATGGAAAAGTGTTTTGATCAATATTATTTATTTTAACTAATGCTCTGATTTGAAGAACTGCAATGAAACAGTCAACTTAGACTGATATTTCCATTTCAAAGTGACCTTCAACAAAAGTCATGTATTTTTCAAACACAATAATAAAGATTGTATAAAATTTGATGTATATTCCTATTAGGTTGCTTAATTTTAAGATTTTTTTTGACATTTTTACTTTCACAATTCCAGTCTGAATCATTTAATGTTTATTAATTCAGTGATAATATTTAACTCGTGCCATCACTCAAAATGGAGATTCATTTTTTAATGTTAGCATATTTGCATAAAAAAAAAAAAAACCACAACAACTTTTTATTTTTTTAATAATGTTTAAAGGAGAAATGGCTGAAACAAGAGGCTAAATTATATAAAGCAAACCAGGGTTTCTCTTACGTCCTGACATAAACTCCCGAGACCTGAAGTATACTCTACCACATTAAAGACTGCCTTTGATGTTGACCACGCAGGCCAGTCATCCAAGATGTATGCATTTTCCTCTGTTAATGTATGAGGCTAAATGATGATATACCCAAAACAGCTGTGATCTGTAAATTATACCAATTCTAATATTACTAATGTCTATAGACATGTTCTCAGGACAGTTTCAGATTTTTTATTTTATTTGGTTTTATTTTTTAAATGCCATAATTGCTAAGCAATCAGAGCAGCTCCTGGAGCACTAGATATCAAGGCAGTTTGTGATTCGTTTTGCCAGTGCAAATATATAAGGACCTTTATTAACTGTTGGAGTATATCCGAGATTGTGGATTCATTTGGAACAATTAATTTAGTGGAAAACTTCAATATTTTTAAGGGTCCCCTGATATACCTGTTTTGTTTTGTTGGGTTTTGTTTGTTTGTTTTAAAAGTGCACTTTTATTCTTTGAAGTGCATAACTAGAAATTAACTTTCAGTTTATCCGCAAAAAAATTAGATTATAAGCTGTGGCAAGCTACATATATTTGGCTATGGATAGTACCATGATTTTTTACAAAGCCCTCAGTTAGGCTGTGGGATTTAGTGCTGTAGGATGTAGTGCATGTAAAAAGTATGCAGAAGTTCAAAATGGGAGAGAAGAAATTGAGGGAAGAAAATTCTAATGAGCCTTGTACAACAAAGAGGCCACTTATGGCTCAGAAAGTTCCTGTGGACACAAACCCTTGATATCTGGGAGAACATATCAGGAAAATGTTTGTCCTAATCTTATTTGCTTCTCCAGGCAGCTGCAATTGGCCGGCACTGGAAAAAGGACACTGGGCTGGATATACCTTGATGTGACCCGCTCTGGCTTCCCTTCTGTTCATTCTTTTGCTCACTACTTGAAGGGATCAGAGATCAGACCTTTGCTCATTCACACCTTGGCCTCTCTGCTGCGACTGCCCACAGAGGTCTCAATTAATAGCAATTTCAGTGATAACTTGAGTGATGGGCTCCCTGATGGCTGAATTCTCTGTTGATCAAAGTCATCATTGCTCCATTAACTACAACACAGCAATGCCAATTTATACCAGGAGTGAGTAAAGCCCCGAGTTATTGAAACAGGTCTGTAATCACTACATTCATTTTTTAAATAGGGTAGCAGGAAGCCATTGGGATCAGAGAACAACAGCATTTGTTATCAGTTGTTGTGCAGGAAGAGGTTGAGGGCTGCACCCTTGAGCAGAAATGGCATTCTCTTCAACTTATTCAAATGACAGGGAACTATGAATGGGAGTGAGAAAAGAGTTTCATGAAGAATAGACAGGTTTCTGTAAAAGTTTCTTTAAAATAAATAAGCAAACTATACTCAGATGAAAATAACAGAAGAGACTATTTTTTTTTTTATTCCATCACAGCTAAAACTGACCATATTTAGATAAAGGCAAACAGGTAACCAATTAGCTGAAATCCTTTACAGACATTTTTTTTTGCAATATTTCCTGATATGCCTTCCTTAATCCCTGCTTTGAAATGTGGTTTTGCTTTTCAGTAAGAAATACATAGTGCAAATAACAAGTTGTGGGTTTTTTTTCCCCACTTGCTTGAAAAATAATGCTGAAGGAATTGTTTTGCAGTTGAAAATTAATGTAACCCATTACGTCCAGGAAATTTCTCCAATATATTATTTGCCAAGTCTTTGGTCCTCGTGAATAAAATAATTTTAATTTATCTAATTTTTCACAACTGAACCAATGATTGTTTAACCTAAAGTGCCATTGTGACTAAGTAGAGAAATATCAGGGTTCTTGGTCATTTTATTGGAGCTCAGTTATTAAGTCCACTAGGTTAGCACCGAGAATCGCAGAAATTGCCACTTCAGAAGGAAAAAGTCCTAGAGAATGTAACAGAGTATGAAAACATTTCATTTGGCTTTTTTTGCACTGCTTTAGAGCATTAAATAGAAAATTATATCTTTGCTATAAAACTCAGAAAAGTGGATAAAAACAAGCTTTACAAAGGTTACAATTTTCAATTAAATGTTATAAATGTTTGGAGTTAATTTCTTATATATTTATGTATTTGTTAGCTCTTGTATAAAACTGTTATTATTACTTTATTATTATATCCTTGTCATGAAGGTCTTACAATCCCTAAGTGAAAATGTGGTCCTGGTGTTAACTCTGGAGACTGTAAAGTGTTGTTGATTTAATGTACATGGTTAGTATTTTCAAATTTCCCTTGAGGATTTAGATAAATGCCTTCTACTAAGTTATGTGGCTGAGGTCCTACTGTAGGCACTCATGCTTGTGTTCAACTTTATGTGCTTTTAGCTGTTCCACTCAAATCAATAGCTCAGAGCTATAACTCAAGCCAATTGACAATTCTGACCTGCAATTTTTGTCAATACTCTGAAATTCACCTATGGAAATTTAGCTCTTCTGCCAAGGTAGTTATGAAAAATATTCACCCTTCCATCTGCTGTATTATGATAAAAATTCAAAAGCACACATTATAGGAATAGCACTGTAGATTCCCAAATCAGAGGCAAATTCCCTTTGGAGTTGCCTTTTGCCAAGTTAGCTAAAAGTTACCTCACTTAAAGTAACAGAACCATATTATTTCTTTCAAAAACTTTGGAACTGAAAAAATGTAACATTTTCATGATTTCTAAGGACAAGGAACACATTTTTCTTGTGGTTCTAGATGCATATTTAAAATTCAAACTGATAAGAACAGAAAAACCTCAAGGAAAAAGTCGATATAGAAATGAAACCTTTCCAAATGATCCAGTTAAATATTTTGATTGATTCTAAAAGTGCTGAATAATCTAGTTTCATGAGTTGCACTTTTTCTTGCAACTCAGTATGGCAAAGATTTGGGAATGGTAGCTCAAAAATATTTGCAAGGCTATTTCTTACCCGACTCTATCCATTAGGTGTAGAGGGTTTAAGGATGCAAGTCTTTTCTGTCTTTGCAATCCACTTGTACAGCAGAGAAAGAGGCTGCTGGTTAGAAAGCCTTCCCAACATCCTGTTCAGCTATCGTGCACAGCATGAGAAAACCTAAAAAGAAACCTGTGTACCATTGGCACTAGATTTGATTTAACGAGTGTCATAACAATGTTAAACTCCAATACGAGCAGAAAACTATTTCAAGAAAGGGTGAAAGATTCACCTTCAGGTTTGCAAAAGGATTTGGGGTGTCTGGGAGATTTATTAGAGTATGATACACCTACCCCAATGTTAGGAACAGAATCCCTTGCTGATCTGCAAGGCAGCACCAATATGCGGGGGACTGTCTAGGCTTGCTCTGGACACTGCCTTGCCTAAAGGTCTCGTATAACATGGGGAGAAAGGAAACATGGTATAGGTCACAATCTTTTTATTCCTTTTTATTATTACCTGGAAATAACGTTTGTTGTTACCAATCAAAAGAAAGCAATAAATAATAACATATAAAATAAACAAAATTTATCAAAATAAAGATATTTTAAAAATAAGGGGAGAGAAAGAGATAAAGTGCACATGCTGATGTTTTCTCCATGTCCTGCTGGAAATAAATAGGCAAATTTTAATGAATGAAGTATGAGCAGGAGAAAGCAAGAAAATCCATGAGAGTGAGAAAGAGAAAAAGAGAGAGAGAGAGAAAGCAAATATGCCTAAACATTTTTTGCAGACTTTCAAGGCCAAAAAGGAATTTAACAGCCTTCCAGAACAGAAACTATGATGAAATTTGATCTTTAACCACACTAAATCTTAGGGGTGCCTTTGTACAATAAGAGCAAGAAAATGCAAATGAATTTAAGTCAGATGAAAATCTTTGATTATACAATGCATTAGTCAGATCCACACTTAGATTACAGCGATCAGTTCTGGTCATCATATTACAACATAAAATATTGAAACACTTGACAAGGTAAAGAGACAGGAGATGAGTTTGATCTTAGGCTGTGATTATATTGTATTAATGACTTCCTATCATATTACGGGCTTCTCTATCTTATTAGAGAAACACCACTTCCTAATTGAGTAAGAAGGCAGCCAAAAGAAGCAGAATTTAGAAATTGTTATTATTATTATTGCCGTTTTAGCATTCCTTTTCATAAACTGTATACTCTATCCTTGTTTAAAGAAAAGGACATTAAATGAGGCTGTATATTTCAATTGGGATAGCGTGATTCACTGATCAATAAACCTAAACAAGAGCAGAGCATTACATATGCAAGACATTAAGTCAAAATATCTCACCCTGCATCCCAGGAAGCAGGAGCCACGCACAAATGAAATAGAAGGCAGCCTTAAAAATGAAGGCGGTGTGCCGAGAATATAATTCCATTCCTTGATAGAGTTATACTGAGTGACTTGGTTACTGAAGTTTAGGTAAGCCACACTGTGAAATGTGTAGTGGCTAAGCTGGTCTTATCTGTGATCCCGCCGCATTGACATTCCTCTGAAATTCACCAATCGAGAGAAAAGAAATGGATCATGGGGACAGCGTAAGGCATACCCTAAGTCAAAGGTAGCCAAAAAAATCTTGAGTGCCGTAAGGATTTTTTACTGCTGATAGAATCAGCGTTACCCCATAAGAGAACAAGCAGGGAGCGTGGGACAGCCTTGTGTTAGCACAGGGAGTTACTCAGCCCAGCTTTGAGAACCTGCCCTACATTAAAGCTCCGCATGCTGTGGTTCTCCTCACCACAGAAACTCTGAGTAAGAAAAATCTTCTCAGGACTAAACCAGAAAAGTAACATTCAGGGCCTTCAGCTCCACTGCCCTTTCTGTTGACAATCTCCTGCTCATTTTTATCCTTTAATGTTGCAGGAAGATCCTTGTAGCACTAATACTCATGCTCAGATGCATATATGCTGGTCAGAGAAATAAATATGAACAAACAGATGAGCTTGCTTACTTATACTCTTCCTGTCATCAGAGAAGTGGATTAATATTTTTCTGGGAAGCTAATACTTGAGAAGTTTTAGGAAACTGTGAAATCAAAGCTCTAACTTGGTCAAAGGAGATCTCACCGACATTTCTTTTTTCCAAGAGAAGGGTTAGAAACTGCTATTATAGTTAGAGAAAAGTAATCAAGATCTGAAAATTGCAGTGCTGCACTGGGCATTTTCATCACGTACTAACCTCTTCTGATGACTATTTTACTTCATTTATTTTCCTTTGTTTGAGGAAAAGAAGCTCTTTTCCTTTGACATCAATGGGAAATGAGAGTCATATCCTTTAAACAGAAACAAATATTTTCTTCCATGAGAAAACTTTTGCCATTTAACATGCTTCCTCTTCATCTTGAGGTAGTTTATCAAAATAATTTGTAGTACCATCGTTTAAATAAGATACAAAGCCCTCATGCTGAGAAACATAAAATACACAAAGGCTGATGTTAGTCTTATGGGCATCTGTCTTTTTTCAATAAGCAATGGAAAAGCCTATTGAAAAAGATACTCCAGAGGGTGATTTGGAATGCCATCCGGACTCTGAATTGTCCAGTAGAGAGACGTATCTCTCACCATCATTGTAGACGAAGGCTGGGCATTAAACTTCTTAGTCTATGTGAACACCTCATGTTGTCCCCAAAACTGGACGGGGAAAAAAAAAAAAAAAAAGGAAGAAAAAGGACAAGTGGGAGGGGAAATGACAATAAAAAAAGCCCAAACAACCACAATAAAAAACCAGAACACTATCAAATAGATAGACTCACCCTTCTTCCTACACCTTATGGTCAAAGGTACTTAGATTGCAAAGTCAAGCACTTAAAGGTTAGGAAATTCCTGACCAGATCATCTCTATCTCATTTAGCTGACTAAAGCCCACCTTCTTGTAGCAGTGGGGAGATGGATTTTCTTGGACCACCTGATGATGTAGAGTACATACAGGCTAAAGTAAGCTTTTTCTTTAGTTCTGAAGGCCACTGCTCAGAGTGGAGTGACACCACAGGCAATGGTCAGTGAGACAGTGAACTACCAATGGAAATCAGTTTTACCTACAAGAGTGAGGGATTGATCCTTTGTAACCAAAAGATCCCAGTCATGGAAATGACAATGCACAGGCACACATTTGCCAAAGGGTTGAAAGTGCTGTAGCCTTTTACATTGGAATCTTCCATTTCAAATGATGTGAAAAAGCTCATTTATGTCGCTGCTCCATCAAACCTTAGTCCACTCAGCATCAATGAAGACAATGCATTAGGTCCTTTGCTTATTCTAGCTAAACTTAGTAGATTCTTTTATATTCCTGATTTTATTATTCTTTTTATTTTTGTACATTATAGTCCTGGCTGTTGTCACGGTTTGTTCGTTTGTTTGTTTTTGTTTCTCCTTCACTCGATGAACCACAGTGGAGTTTTGCAATAACAGCTGAAAAAGATTCTGTTTTGGAAATGTCATATTTCATATATTATTTCTGAGGGTGTTACATTCTGAGATTTCTTTTCTGGGGAAAATCATAATTCATTGTCTTACCAGAGAAAGAGGAAAAAAATCCTACAAAGGTAGAGAAACAACAGGCAGCAAGCAATACAGTGGATGCTTAAAATCCTTTTCAAGTGTAATAATTCTTTCAGGTTTAATTTATAGTCACCTCTGTGTTTTGAATTATCTAAGACTAGGCTGCAACAGCTGTATTTAAATTCACAGGAAAGTGTGTTTAAGGGGAAGAAGGAGTAAACCCTTCCTATTGTCCTACCTAGTGTTGCTGCACTTGTACAGGGGATTACAGCAAATGATCAAGCCCATCCAGCTTTTAATGATTTCTGTAGTTTGTTCCTAGGTAGTGCGGTGGCATGCTGCCCCTCAGTGTAGACGGTTACAGGTCCCTAAAGTTTTGAGCCAGCCCATAGCACATACGTTCTGTGTCTGTGAGCTGTCTCCTGTTGCTTTATTTCTGCCAGGAGTCCCATTGCAGGCATTTGACTCATGTGCATAGATGCTGCAAGGCACAACTGAATAGAATACAATCCAATAAAACAACAAAACAAACCAAAGAATACAACAGTGGGAGAATAAATATTCCATGGAACTCACGCCAAGGTTACATGTTTAACAGTTTTGCACTTTATTGTCAATCATTTGAATCTCTTAGAGTGAGGGCAGACATTTTTATAGCACTTTCTGTTTAGCATTGGACATTTGAAGTGGCACAGCAGAAAGGAAGGCGAGTTTTCAGCTATAAATTGTGTTTTGCAATGTGAAAGCTGCATAATAATGAATGATATAAGTTTTTTCGATTTCCATTTTTCTTCTTTACCCAAGAAAGGACCAAATCATTCTGAAAACACATTAGAAGTCAATGACAAAGTAATAGAAAATGCTGACATTTGGAAATATCTTTCTGAGAAAGTTCTCTAAGTGCTAGTTTTCAGAATCTATTCCACCCATGTAGATAAACCTGGAGGCAAGGAGCACAGGTGATGTCCTTCATACTGATTGAAAAATTGAATCTCATTAATATGAAAAGAGAAGTGGCTAAATATTTTTTTCATCACCAGAATGCTTGTATTTTTTCAGATTCTTATTTAGTATTATTATTGATAATAACTATCAGTGATATCTTCACATTTATACAGTGCCTTTTTTCTCAGAAGGTCCCAGTGCCTGGACACCAAAATCACTTCTCTAATCATGGGGATGCAGCCTTGATTTTTATCTGTGACCTGTGATGCTGCATGGCAAACAAGGAGACAGATCCCATGAATACTAAAGCATTTTGTGCAATTTAATTTGCTCTTGTGAGCAAAATCTTCAGTGTCAAGCTTTGGTACAAAGAAGTGGAATAGCACTGACTAACTTGGAGTACTTCAGAAACTTCATGATAGCAATGGTGTTTCTTCCCTGTTAAAAAGTTAAACTTGTACTTAAAAACCACCTGACTTAAGCTTTGCTATCAAGAAATGAGCCGTCTAGTCGAATCATTCATCTGTGTCCTCTCCACATCTTGGAATGAGGGAAGACTCTCCAGGACATCCGTAGTCTCAACCTGAGGTCAATATTTAAGAGACATGGCATGAAGAACCTTCTATAGTCATTCTCCACAGAACGTACAGGAAGCCAAGCCAAATGAGTTATTCAAACACCCAACTTTTAGAGGTATAAAATTAGTTGAACTGACTTACCTTAGTCAACAATATTATGTTCAGAATCCCTGTTTATTGACTGCAGATCATATATGGGATACTTTATATGGATACACACACACGTGTGTGTGTGTTTATATCTATTTATGCAGAGATTTGTAGTGATTATAAATGTATGTGCCTAAGTATTTAACAAAGTACTTAAGAAGAGTGCTTCACACAGATGACTAAATTTGGGAAACCTGAAACTTGTCCCAAGTTTCCTATCTGGTGAAAAAGTGTAGGCAAATCAATGACTAATGGGTGAAAAAAAAAGGAAAAAAAAAGAAAGAAAAAAACCAACAAAACAAACAAAAATCCCCTCAAAACCATAACGTGACAAGAAAAAATATATATTTGTAATTATAGATATCCATTTGTTATCTAGGTATAATTGGCTGAAATATTAAGCATAAACAGCTGAAGTGAATGTGCAACCTTTTCAGAACTTGTATTTTATAATGAAGGCTTTTGCAGAGATTATTGTCTTCATCAAAGCTGTTGCTATTGCTCAAGAAAAAGTCTGCGCTCTATGAAAGAAAAAATCCAAACACAATAAGGATCTTGAAGCTGAGTGTTGTTTTCATTGAACTGTGAACTTGAGGTTGAATGTAAGTTTTACAGTGACTTGACTGTAGTTGTCACATGAACTTCGTATTTTGTAGAAATATTAGAACATGGGGAAAGACACTGAGAACACCTCTGTGCCTGAAGGAAGAGGGCAAGCAGCATATAGTAGGTTTGCTCTCTGGAGAAAAAAAAAAAAAAAGAGAAAAGAAAAGAAAGCATAAGCAGAGGTAAAAATACTTATTTTGTTAAAATAACATGCAACTTTAATACATTTTATTTCAAAAACAGCCGAATCTTCTGGATTTTTTAACGAGAAAACACTTCCAGTGGAAATTTCCATTTTCCAGACTTATTTTATATATATAGATAGAGATAGACATACAAATTCACATCTTTAACAGTCAAGTAGCAAAAAAAGACGTAACTAACTCGGCTAACAATCATCATTTACTTTTTGGTAAACACTGTATAGTTACTACAAGGGGCCAAGGGAAAATCCTACACAAGCCGTTCTTTAGTGGCTGAGAAAGCCTTTATTTTTTAAAAAACTTCACCCACAGCAAGGATGGGGGAAGGAATGGAGAGTGGTGAGGCTGAAGCCAGGCACAGGATGGTAATTATAGGTATATTTATATTATAAACTGGCACAGCACCCTGAGACAGCCTTTTTGAGGCTATCAGAGATGGGCTGCCTAAATCTCTACTGTGAGCTCCCAGTAATCCCAGAGAAGTAACAGTTCAAAATATTTTTATAGTACACCTGCACTACCAACGTAAGCATATTCAGGATTGCTCTTTGGCACTGATATGAACAGGAATGGAGCAATCATCATGTGAAAGGCTTCATAATACTTCAGAGCAGGGTGTCACGCTGAGATTGCTTATTGAAAGGGAATTCTTTGGAGGAAACCATCCCATGAACATCAGTTAAGTTGAAGTGTTTGTGCATTTGGCACTGTTTAATTTACTACAGTAGACTTAGACTTTAGGACTGTTCTACTAGTGCAGCAATGGGAATCATTAGAGCTCATAGTTAAATCATGACCTGGGCCAAGCCACTCAGGAAAAATTCTTGATGTGAGATGATGGTACAAGAAATGGTGATGGGACCTGTTCAGATTGCAGGGGGACTGATGGAGAGGGAACCACATGTTCCAGACATTCATCCCATTTTGAGCAGACTTCTCAACAGTAAGTTCAAATAAGTGTGGTGAGGGTTATGTAGAAGAGGAAAAAAAAAATGGAAGTTTGGAGCTTTGGGGCTTTTTTGGTGTCCAAAGAAAGCTGAGAGAGAGAGAAGGGCAAACTGAGCAGGAAATTCAGAAAGTATAGAGGGCAGGAAAGTGATTTGAGGAAGCTGGGGTTTGCCAGCATGGGACATTTCCTGATCAGCTTCATGTCATATTCTGAGAGGTAGAAAGAGCGCCAAACTCATATTGCAATCTTTTTGGAACATACTTGCTCTAATCAGAACTAAATTTTATGGCTTGTTGATGGACAATTTACCAGCAGCTGCTTCCCAAACCAGCAACTATTCAGACAAACAAGTTGCAACAAACTAGGAGGGGTAAGAAATAGGAATAAGAAAGTGCAGTTCACAGGCAGCACTGAGAACAGGACATATTGTTCTGCTGATTGTTCCTTTAAGCATGGATAATCATGTACAATGATGTATTCACTTTAAGAGGATTCTCCATGTGGAAAATGTTCTTGAAAGGTTTAAACACCATGAATGATCCAAAACTCATCATAGTGTCATGGGAACAGGGGCAACTTAGAAAGCAGTTATAAAAAAAGGGAAAGAAAGAGGAAGATAGTGAAGAAGAGAGCTTTGCAATTTGATGTAGACACGATTAAGGATATTCTGAATAGGGCCAAACAGCCTTGACTGATGCAGTGAAGGTTAAGCCGTCTTTCGGACAGACGAAAGCATCTTTCAGGATGTTCTCTATGAGTGATTAAAAGTCTGGCTAAGCTGGGGTGGCTGCAAATATGAGAAGTGAAAAATCCCAGGAGGAAAACTAGCCAAATAATTTGTGTTATTTAGGAGAGGTCCTGAGGAGGAGATACAAATGATTTCCAATGTGTACAGATCATAAAGATCCCTGAAAGTGAGGAGTACAGTTCAATTAAATACTTTCTCTGTCCCTTTCTCTAACATTCTTCTCCCCTCTTTCTTTCCCCTCTTTTTTTAATCCCCTCTTCCCTCTTTTCTTTTCTTTTTTCTTTTCTTTTTTCTTTTCTTTTTTCTTTTCTTTTTTCTTTTCTTTTCCCTTTTCTTTTCCCTTTCCTTTCCTTTCCTTTGTTTCTCTATCTGATATCAGCCTGGGAACAATCAGGCATGGCACCAGCAGTCCTATGCAGAAGCCAGAGATAGCGCGGAGAGGAGCACTGTGAAGTGAGTGCATGAACTGCCTAAACCAAGGATGCTCAGCTGGCCCTCAGAAGACAGTGCTTTTCATGACAGCCTATGTTTGAGGAGGTCATCACTTGTCTCGGGAAGATAAGTTTCATATTCTTTGCACAGATTGTTTCTCCTCAGCTGGGCTGGGTTGGGAGGAATTTCTTGCATCCTCTCTGAAAACAAAAATCATCCTGTTATTTTTAAATTAGATCCCCAGACTAAACTATAGACCAATTGGTCTAGACTGAATAGTAAACAAGGTTTTAGAATATACTTTGAAAGAAAAAAATATTAAAGGTAGAAAAATAAGAAAGATAAAATGGATGGGTTTACCAAAGATAGAGTGCCAAACTGAACTGATACCATTCCATGATAAGACAACTGATTTTCTAGACAAGTGAAATTTAATAGATCTAATCTGCCTGGAGTTCAAGAAAACATTTAATATGGTCCATGCTAGAAATTATTACTGCAGCTAGAGGGGATGGGGATTAGTTGAGGAGTTAGCTGAGGAGCTATAAATGTGTAAGAAGCTGGCTGGTGAATTATTAGGGAAGAGGAACAGTATTCTTGATCAGATAGGCTAGAACCACTGTTCCCTTTTCATTACTTGGAAACGGGAGTACATTATTTCAGACTGCTGGTGACACAAAGCCAGACACTTTGCCAACACAGAGGGGAATCACAGTACTGCAGAAAAGGAGCAGACTGAGGAATTAAGTAATAGAACTAGAAAGAACTATATTAGGAAAAGTACAGTGTCTTGTGCTGAGATACAAATCTCATTTGTGCCGTATGTTCAAAGTTCTTGAACTGGTAATAACAGAAGAAGGAAGAAACAAGAGGTTATAAACTGCATATTAGCCAATCAGAAGTTGTTGATCACCAATGTGATGTGTCAATAATAATAACAGTAACAACAACAACAAGAATAATTCTATTCAAAGGAAGCATGACTGCATTTTTACAAGTCAGTTGGTGACTTCAAGCAGTGTCCCCCATTCTGGTTTGAAAAAGGTGTTAGGAAAAATCAATTTCGATTAGACTAGAACAATGATTTGGGAGTGAAGAATCCATTCTTTGAGAGAGGAGTAAGACAGCTCGTCTGGTTTAACCTGGGAAAATAAGGGCTAAATAAAGGTGTAATTTTTTTCAATAAATACATTGAGGTGAGAGTATTGGGGCTGTTAAGAAGTTATGCAAGCTAGAGCCAGTGCTGCTGCAAGAAAATGAACATATGAATTTATTCATAAACGGCAAGGCTGAAGATTAGCTTTCCAGAAGGAGAAACAAGACTCCCCAGCATGAATGGCTGCAGAGAGTTGATATTACAAAACTGAAGTTTCCTACCTCAAACAGAGGAACAGCCCTGATAACTTGTGGTGATAAATGATCTGTCCCTTACCTGTAGCTGGTACATTACACTTTCAATGTTTTGTAGTTAGTTGACCCTCGCAGGAAAGAAGCTGGACAGTAGCACATTAGCATGTTAGTATATGGTCTGTGTTTCTTCTGGAAGCTATGTATATGGGCTTACAGATGAAAATTCACCCTGAGATGACTCATTGTCACCACCTGTCTTCACCCTCCTGGCACTGTTACTACACCTGCAGACAGGTTCTGGAAATTAAATTTGTAATTGCTACATACTGCATATAAACAGCTGGAGTCCTTTCCTCTGCTCTATTCTGAAGCAATGAAATCACAAGAAAATTACATTGGGTTTGAATCATTGTCACCAGTTAGCAAAAGAAAAACATAAAATGGAGAAGCTGAGACACAAAACTGAGATACACTCAGATGCTGTAGAAGTTGTAGAGGACAGGAAAAAAAAAAAGAAATAAAAATATTTCCCATCAAACTGAGAAAAAAAAAAAAAGACAAATGAAGGTTTCCTTAATCTTTACCTTAGGGAATAATCTCAATGCTAGTGATTTCAGACTATAAACTTTTGGGGATAAGAAACTTGTCAAACACACAGGTTCAAATCTCTGTTTCTTTTCAGTCATCCTATCTGACTCCAGGCAAGTTGCTGACGGTAAGGTACAAAGTGAACCCATTGGACCCTCCAGCTTCAGCACTGAACTATCTTTGATAAATCTCACGTCTCTTTCCAGCAAAGAGATTCCTAAGCCAAGTGTCAGGTCTGCAAGTCTACTAGCACAGGGACTGTACACATAACGACTTACAAAGCCCATATGTTGAGCAAGCAGCAGAGCAGAGCTCATCAACAGGCAAAACTAACTCCAGGAATGTATCTGAACTCTCTTCCCTCTCTAAGGTGAAAAATGTCTGAATTAACAGTTCACATCAACAATCTGTCCAAGATCGGAAGACTGGGATATGGGATATTTCCTGATAGATGGCTGATGGAGAACCTCGTGCATTGGTGCGGTCTGTCTCCTACCACAAGATAAAAGTTCTTAGCTGGTCGATACAAAGCACCACAAAGACCAGTAGAAACTTCTGCTAAATCCTGCTCAAAGGGTGTTGATGGATTAACTTTGCACTCTTAGGCCTTATGCTGGATGAACTGTTGACTACAATTCTAACTTTAAGCCAGACCTATGATCTTCTACAGGTGGGATAGAACCAGCCTCAAAATATAAATCTGTCACTTGTCTATTCCAAGCTGAAACGAATCAGTTATATGGTCTCCCCTCATCTACACTGAATTTGTACTGCTGCATAAAGAAGGAGGTACAGGCGTTAAAGACAGTGGAAGTACTAGCCTCAAAATAGATATTTTTTTGGAGGTGGCAATGACACAACTTTTGTCTGCTCACCTTTTGGCTAATAAACACACACAAAGTATGGGATTCTTAGCCAAAAAGAAGATAAAAGTACATCATCCACTCTGTGGAGAATTCCTTAAACACCACGTTATACAGCCAAGTCAATTATGGGGTAGAGGAGTTGGTCCACTCTCACTGCAGTTAAGAAAACAAACATAGAGGCAGCAAAAAGACAATTCAGAGTGAGCTTAACTCTATTTTATGCTACACTGTTTATAACCCCCCCCCAAATTATAACCCGTCCAGATTCTAGAAATAAGTCAATGCTGGAGAATTCTGAATTCCTTTCTTTAATCTGGGGACATAAATCCTTTTCTGATACTGTAAAACTTTTCAGCTTTAGCATTCTTGCACTTCAGCCCCTTATTCAGAAGAGTAGAAGAAGAAAAAACACCCTACTTCATAAAGATGTTGTGTGGAGAAGTATATAAATTATTGAGATCTGTTCTGATACAGAGAGGTCATATATGTATGTGTGTCTGCATCAGAGGTACCTAGCTAGAATTGATTGCTACATGAATAAACATTTACAGCTTCAGGCCCTGCAACAGTAATGTCCTCTCTCTCATCTTGTGTCTGAGTTTCTAAACGGTGATGTCCTGCACAACTCTTTGTAGACTGTATATTGGAAAGGGCAAATTCTTGCTATTCTTCTGTGCTGTACACTAAGCCCTTTCTGCCCCCATTACTGTTTGATCTTTTACAAGGTTATCCTGCTATGAATTATAGGATATAATTAAGGAAGATGGTTTTAATCCTTCTCTTTGTAAATGTACAATCTATTTATACAAGAACCAGCTACATGATACTGTGAATTTTGTACAGTCTATAGCTGAGGGTGACCAAACCAATTTCTCTGGATAGAATAAATCCTCCTTACCCTCACCCTTCAAACTTCAAACTGAACTTGATCCAAACATCCTTTTCTCCAATTTAGAAAAAGCTTCATTCAGTTTTAAGTTTCATATTCATGTGAAAATGCTGTGAAATAGATTGTTCTCACGGTATTTTCAACCATGACCTGAAGTAGAAAGTACCAGAAATACCATGAGGAAACTCACTCCTGAACTGGTCTGCAGGCAAGCTTGCCTGAAGAAATTAATGAATGAAATTCAGGTGGGACTTCTGGGAGAGCCCACAAATGAAAGGGTTCACTTTAAGGGGTAACTATAAAGGTCTGGGCAAGACATAACAATAAGAGGTTACACCAGAAAACATAAATCATTGGCCTTTTAAGCAAAGCGTGACTGAGCTAATCTAATTTGAAAGACTTCAGATGGTGACACTAGTTGTGCCTAGATTGCTGCGCAAGGGCATTCTGCTGTGCTCCACACCTGAGTGTCCACGCTGAGGGACATATTGCAGAATTTGTATAGTCAATCTATTCCTGCCCTGTGCAGGGATTTTATGCCACAGAAACTAAGGCACTTGGGAGGATGATACATGCGCTAGCCTCATCCTGACAAGCAGTCAGTATACGGTCAAAGTGTGCACTTCAGCACAGTTGTTCCTTCATCCTCCAGTTTTTATAGACATTGTAGTAACACTTTAATATAACATTTAGCTTCTTGCAGTAACATTTAGAAGCATCATCCCCATGCTAGGCATTATAAAACCATGGGAAGAAAGAACTGTGCCCCCAGAAATTCAATTTGACAGAAGAAAAGGGTAGCGCTAAGATGGAAGCAGAGCAGTGGGAAGTGGTTTTGTATCCTCGCCTTGGCATCTTTCCCAGACCATTCAACAGCTCTATTTGCACCTATTGCCTATGTTACTCTTTGCTACCTGCACTCCTATGGAATGATGAGGGCTGGGAGTGCCCAGACCTTCAGCAGCATGGCTCTTCAGCCAGGGCTGCAGTGAGCCCATCTCTGATATAGACCGGAGTGCAGAGCGATCTGTAAAACACGCACGCATTACTATGCTACACATTCCCTCAGATCGAAGAAAATTTGTCCGTGGTCTCCAGAATCCTCCGACACCACTGGATGACAGACTGACTCTGCAGGTTTGTGCAGCTATAAACTGTTGTGCTTCTGCTCAAGCCATGACGGAGAACACCTATGGACAGGGAAGAGTTGGCTGGGGACTGATATGCTACTAGTGAATGCTGAACATCTGCTGGAGCAGGGAAGGGTGATGTAGTGACCTCTACATACCTAAATCCTATAGAAATTAATTCCGGGAAAAGTCCGGAGAGACACTATTGATTCTGACAGAATTATTCTGGATGCATAGCCATGTAACGGAAAGCACAAATTGGCCTGACATGTAATCTGCTTTGGGATGAAAGGCAGTATTTAAATAGAAGATGCTACTATTATTATTTCCCTTCTAGAGCTAGTGAAGCCTGTAGCTTTCATCTTCAAGCAGAAGGGGAGGGTGGAAAGAGAGTGATCTTTTATTGCTTTAATGATAGAAAAAAAAAAATTAAACAAGATGTAAGGATGCCATTCAAAATAAATGTCAGTGGGAAAGTAAAAAAAAAAAGGAAAGGAAAAAAAAAAAGAAACAAGAAACCAAGCAAAACTGAAGTAGATTTGACCTCAAAGGAGCTGAAATTGAGTTAAAGTTTACTACTGAAGTCAGGTTTCCCTTGGGGGGTAGGCTGCCATTTAAGCTATTTCTTCTCTTGTACTTGTGCAGTATAATTCCCCTAATACAGTGCTATAGGTCAAAAAAGAGCTCTACTACAGCCAGGCTCCAATTTCCATTTACTAGCAAGAAAAACCTCCCCTTGTATAAAACAGCTTAGTATTATTTTGTGGAAGAATTGGCTCCTAAATACTACCTTACACGAGAAGAAGGTAACCTGTATCCTGGTAGTCTGAAGCAAAAGCTACTTTTTCAGTGCACTAGCTCTTGACAGATTATTCTCCTGAGTCTGCTACTTACCGTGTGCCTCTTCGTCTGCATTTTGTGCTTAAAAAAAGGTGCTCTCAGTGTGTGCAGTTAATATTTAGAAGGTGACTGTTATTTTTATTTTCTCTTCACCTTTTCTTGAATTACGTTCTCTCTCTCCTCCTCACCCCTCCCTTCACCCACAGGCACACACAAAAACTTCTCTTCTGT
Organism: Haliaeetus leucocephalus; assembly: GCF_000737465.1. Classification (NCBI taxonomy): domain Eukaryota; kingdom Metazoa; phylum Chordata; class Aves; order Accipitriformes; family Accipitridae; genus Haliaeetus; species Haliaeetus leucocephalus. The sequence goes on from NW_010972578.1 coordinate 1,682,177, forward strand.
TGAGATGAAAACCCACACAGACTGACGACTGATTGGACTGTGCCAGGGGCATAATTAAGCAGCTTTTAGACCCGACACTGATAATGAAAGAAAGGAGCAAATTGACACTAATCAAACAAACAAATAAACAAAAATACTCCGGAAAACTCCATGTATATGCTTTCTCTCAGCTATGGTACTTGACAGTGCTACTTGTAACAGCAGGTGATAAGGAAGCTTCAGACAGAAGAGTGATTTTTAAGTTGATGGTGCCCCTTTAAAGACACACAGGGAGACTATATACCCCACTGTGCTGACATCAAGCTTCATTTTTCCTTGCCTTCCCTGCTCTGAAAACCAGCTTGCTGCTGCCACAGCATAACCCCTGGCAGAGCCTCCGTTAGTGAAGGGAACTAACTTCAGCCTGATGTTGCTTGTCGAGGCTGAGAGGGTGTGATCTGTCAGTAGGGAAAAGAGAGGGTTCAGCTAGAGATGGGGTTTGTGCTGTCTGGGGGTGCTGGAGGGTTTTTGATGTGGGAGCACCACCCCTGAATTCCTTGCATCCCAGAAGGAGCTTGAGCCCAAATTTAAAAGCTGTGTTTATAATCACCCTTCGCTGTTTTTCAATACTTGTTGGAAAAGGAATGTTTCTGAAATGTCCACACTCTACACATGAAACTATTCTGGCCTGTATCTATCTACCCAAAAGCTTAAGTGCATCTCATATGTCTTCTTTTCGGTTGACCCTTTTCTTCTTTTGCTAAGATTTCCTTAAAACACTGGCATGGGCATGTTAAAACCAAGAGTCTGTTTTTTATTTATTTAACAGCTTTCTGTTTCTCAGACTCAGGTTTTTGATTGCAGCATTTTTAGTGCTCTGTTATTCCTACTATCTATTGCTTTTTTGGTTAGGCCAACATACTATTCCAACTGGAGGATCAGAAATCCTGCAATTTTGAACAGAGGACTACGAAATCACAAAGCCTTGTGCTAAGGAGACAAGAAGGTAAGATGAGGACAAAGAAAGTGTTGCTCACCTTTCTTTCTGCCCCTCTTTGTAAAAATCACATGTTCTCACAGCATTTCAATATAGGTCCTGGGAAATCAGCAGAAACGAACCGCTCCCAAGATCCCGTTTACCTGGAAAGCAGCCAGACTTCTAAATCCTGACTGTCCCTGCTATCGGCTTGTTTGTCTGTGTAATGGGGACGATATTATCAATGAACTCATGATTATCCCCAGCAGTCAGGTGATAATGGGTCCACCAGCTGCCCAAAGCTGGTGGTGCAATAAGCGTTCCCTTCCTTCAGCGTACGATAGGTGGGTCTGACTGCAGCTGGAATGCTCTGATAGTTGCCAGCTAACGACAGTCCTGCTTGTGTACATTACCTTCTTCCTTGCAACTTTTCTAATTACCTTGGGAAAAGGGGAGAGCTGGAAGAAGGCTTAATCTGACTTTCTGTTCACAATTTGCAAAGACATCACAGTAGTACCAACGCAACAAGTATGAATTCATATGTCCCTGGGGATCAGTTTAGAACTATCAAAGCCACTAGTACTGAGAGGTAAAGCACACACTAAACACTGGGTTAAATCACCTTCCTGAGACACAGAAAACGTTCCTCATCCACCTGAGGTTTGCACCAACTGAAATCACAAATACACTTCTCCTTTTGTTATGCTGTCTTGATTACCAGTGAGGACTTGAAACAGGCAAATAGCAAATTCAAGCCTCTCTATCCTGTACTAAAAGACTGCAATAAGTATCTTCAAAGTGTACTGCCATTAGAAACTTCAAAGTAAAATAAAAGTTAAAAGGTTACCCATGTTGAGATGATTCATCAGGACAGCATGTGCATGAGGGCACCATAAGGCATCTGGTTAGAATTCAAGCCTGTGGCCAAGGTTCAGTGCTTGGGTTTGTGCCATATCTGATCTTACATCTGAAGTGCAGGTAAAAACCAGCCCAAACAGCTGGTGATTCAATATATGCTTGATTTGGGCAGAATCTAAGAGCCTTTAAAAGTTAGTTTGCTGAGGTGATCACTGAACAATCTACAAATTTTTGCAAGGAATCTTATAATAAGGCCAGCATGTCTTCTGAAATTTCTGATATTTTATTTTCTGATACTGGTGGGTTTTTTTAAAGTTTTTGTGTTTTTCACTATTTGCTGTTTTGATCCAAGCTGATAGTTAGCAGCCAAAACCTGCTAACAGTCATGACACTTTCTGTGAACCTCAACAAATTTCTCATTTTGAGACTTAGGGCAAAAGTGCTTTTTGCTTGTTGGTTCTTCTCAAAGCTGACACCAATTGAGAATCATAGCTGGAGCACAGGGATTCAAAACATAGGGGGCAGTTCCTCCCACAGTGCAGAGTTATACTTTGGGACTCAATACCACAAAGTGTTGTAGACACTGAAAGTTTTCATGACTTGAAAAGGTAACAGGGAAAAATACTGGAAGAAAAATCCACTGAAGACCATGAAATATGGAAATTCCATATTTGACCGTACAACTCCCAGAGCTGCAACTTATTAAGGTCTGAGGGAGTATGTGGAAGAAGTATGAGTTGCTACCTGACTTGTTATACTCTTTCTTAGGTATCCTTCATTGATCTCTATCATGGACAGAACTTCAGTCTGACCCAGTAACTCAGTTCTCCTGCACTTGTATCACCAAGAGTGGGGGGAAGAGAGAGAGAGAGAAAAAAAAATTACTCCAATTGTGCTTACAGCCTGGGGTAGAAAATTAAACTTGATTTTTTGAGCTGCAACTGTGTTCCAAAGCCAAGGACCACCCCTCATCCCCTCATTGCTCATGACTCATGCTAACAGAGTGATGGAGTCCATACAGCTGCACTGTTGACCAATTTGTCTTTGTCACACCAGAAAGGGCAGCAAGATCAGGACCTTCGATGTTTACTAAGGTTCCCAAGCCTTTCAGGTGACCTACTTCCATGTGGTGATTTATGGTTTCCCAATGTAACCAAGTGGAATTTTAGGGTTTTGATTAATTTTTCTTTTTTATTTTTGCCTTTCTTTGGTCATGAAACTCAGAACAAAACCTGTGAGCAAAGAGAGGGAGAGGATGAGGGAGAAAGGAAGGGAAGAGCCCCAGGCAGCACCAAAAAGAATCAGTCTCATTCCTTTGGTTCCTCTGACCCCAATCTACCCAGCCTTAACTGTGTAGATTTGTGTTTGAAAGGAAAACAGCAAACAGCTACTTCTTGGCTCCTGTTTGCATGAGCACAAAATATTCTATGTTGCTCTTTTAAGGGGACCTTGTTTTACACGGGATTTTAATACAAGCGTCCAACAAGGTCAAAAATAGTGACCCTTTGAAATGAAAAGATTAACATTTTTATAGATAGGAGAGGAAAATAGGCAACTTGCACTGGAGCATGAGAATTCTATCTTGCTTTTTCTTTCTTTCTTTTTTTTTTTTCTTTACAACAAATAAGGTTTATGGATTGCAAAGAGGAGACTGCCCCATTAAAAAAAAAAAAAAGTCTTTTACAGTATTTTCCAATTTAAAGCTGTACGCAAGTAGCACTCAGGATCATCCAAGAAAAGTCTGACTCACTAGTTTTTCAATTTAGTTTGTTAATAGCCTGCCTTTCATAAAAGCATCAAGCACAATAACAAAAATACCTAAATCAATAGGATGATGCAGCAATGCCTCACAGAGATGATATTTTTGAAATAAATATATACCATTCAGCCTGGCCTGCTTGACATCAAATTTATACACTCAATAAGAAAGCATAATTAATGGTCCCAAACTGTATTTTTTTTTCACCTGTTTCACATCTCAAGAAGCTGAGGATTTTGTCAAAAAGAGGGGGGAGGAAGAATGAAGAAAGTGTTCCATTCATAAGTGAAATGAACCCATTAAAAATGACTCTCCCCAGCTCCCTACCAGTGTCTCCTGGGGACTGGTGTGTATTTTATTAAGAAACAGAAGTATGGAACGTGCTTGCATTTCACAAAGTCTGTAACCAGGTGATTTATCTTGTCTCTTTTCCCCTGCCAACTCTCTGGGCATTCACTAATTTTGAGGGAGCAAAGGAGATGAACTAGAAATCCCGATTTCCTATTGATGTCAGCATATCTGTACTAGGGTCCACCCTATCCATCTTACCCCTCTGTCCATCCTGTGGATCTATAATCAAATTTAATTAGCTACTTTGATTTTCTATGTTACCTAAAGACTTTTAAAAAATGAAGCAGGGTCTCCTGTGTGATTTGGAGAAGAAGGAAAAAGTGTTGGGTATGGGACTGCCTTTTGAATCGAAAACAGTTTGGTGGTTAATTGACTTGAAGGGTTTTGCAAGTCTCCCTGTCCAGTGGGGAGGAAACTAAAGGGAGAAAGGGTATTGACATTCTACAGGCAGCTCAACTAAGAGCCTCACTTAGTGTCAAGTCTTCCTTTTTAAACAAAGAAAAGAGATCAGAGGTAAAGTCATTGACTGAATAGCAGAAGGGGTTAAAGTATTACTGCCCTCCAACTCTTTACTTCCCTTCCACCAGATGATTATCTCTCCCGGAGCAGTCGGACAATATGGTCAATTCCTGGCCACACCAAGAGCCACTGTGGGTTTCAGAGAAGTTGCCCAATGCCTGTAGTGGTTCTTTAAGCCAAGCACGGAACTGTGAGTTGGAGGGCAGAGCAGCAGGCTCATCCTCCCTTCTCCCTACTCTACTCTGGTGGCATTAGGTTGAGAGAAATGGAGGGGCAATGATGAGATTCATAAATCATTCCAGTGAGATTTTCCCTTGCTGTCCGTGACTATTTGTTTGCTTGTACCTAGCACTATTTCTAATTTTATTTCTCTTTTTTCCTGTTTGTTATACCTGCTTATTAATTCCTACTTTAAATTCATATGAAGCTCTTTTAGGCCATGGGTTGACTCATATTTCATCCAGGTACAGACAAACTTTATAGTGGAAACTTACCTCCCAGTTAGGAACTGCATAACTAGTGTTCCCAAACAGGTGAAGCAATAGAGGGCTGTTTTAGGAATAGTTAGGTTGTTGTGAGGCTATGAGGGATACTTCCACCAGCAACTTTTAAAAATTGCTCCTGGAAGGATCAGAGGAAATGGCCATGGGATGTTAAAATACTGATCTAGAATTACCTGAACTCTTTTTTTGACCGCAGCACCAAAAACATCAGTTCTGAGGCCAGTACCAGGAAATAGCTATTAGTGTTCCTGATAGGAAGACAGTAATTTTGCCCTTTCAGTCACAGTTCTGATTCCTACTTGTCTTCTCACTGGAAGCATTTCTGGGAAGTGGATTTTACAAGTTTATCCTCCTGTCTTTAAGGTGGGAGCCTAATATATTAATGCATATGTTATATATTGTTTTGTGTCCCAATATGCTCAGATTTTTGCTGTGTGTTGTCATTCTATGCCACATATTTGTGACAGGTGGAAATCCAAGACACTCTAAAGGGTAGTACACTCATGAAGCATCCAAGATGTGGAACAGATAGCAGTAGAAAACAGGAAATGAGGGACCTGAAGAAGTTAATGTGACATGGTTTAGAGTAATGCAAAGTAACAGTTTGACAGCTAGAAGCTGCCAAGCAGTTTATATTCATATTTTAATCTAATTTGCTTATTGCTATTTTCAAATTCCAAATAATCAAACACAGTAAATAGTTTTAGGTTGCACGTACAGTAAGGATCTGCTTTAGTCAAGGAAAAGTGAGGCACTGAAACATTCACTAATCATTTGTGAAGAAATAGATAAAATCTAAGAGGTTAACTCCTAGTCCTTTCCATGAAGCATGGCACTGCTCTGCATCTTGTGGTCAGAAATCATAGCATAATAAGATAAATCTGAGTTCTGATTCACTTTTCATTCAACCTGAAAAACAAACAAACAAGCAGAAAAGACCAGTATTCCCAGAGGCTTGTGTCTGAGGAAAAATGAAACAATCAGAAAAAGAAAAGAAATAAGGTCTTCAGAATTTAGTCCTATGTTTTATCACTGAGCAGGTGTTGATTTTTTTTTTTTTTCTCTTTTTCTTCTTCCTTTTCTGCAGCATTGTCCCAATATCTGGTTGATACCAAACATAGCAACTCATTCATTATCCTGAATATCTTCTGAGCCAAACTCCACCCATAAATAGGGCTGCACTGACTCATAAATCTCTGTGGCTGGATGCCTGAAAATGCTTGTAGAATCCACCACTGGGTTTGGACATAATAAATAATGAAAAATGAGACTTGGTAGTTGCCATATTTTGTAATGAATTGTAGCTAGGGAAAAGAGACAATGGGAACTATCCTGAAACTTGCAAGATTAGATAGACCTATTTACAAAAGGCCTTATTTATGGTGGAGTGAAATAGTATTTTCAGAATTTTCCTTGTCACATAATGACTTAACAACAAACATAGGAACTACCATTAAAAAAAAAAAAAAAAGAAAAAAAAAGAGGATACACTTTTGTGTCTCTTATAGAGGGTATAATTAAATTAGAGTTTCCATAATAGGTTGAACATTTCCCTTAATCAGGAATAAAAATTTCCTATGGAACAATATTAGGTCTGATGAAATTTTGGCTTTGTAGGGGGAATATTTTTATCTCCATACAAACCAGTTTCAATCCCTGAATGGGAAGTTTAGATTACAATTTTTCTTCAGATTTTATTTCTTTTACAGCACATATTAAAAATAGATTATGGACATAGCATCACAAGCAAAATGAAACACCTTGATATCTCAACATAGAGAATTCATTTTAACTCAATTTTTTTATTGTTTTTGTCCAAAAATCATCATCCTGCAGGTCATTTTGAAATCTTATGGGTTGACTTCAGATCCAACACTGAACAATAATTATACAGCTAAATGAATAAGTCAGAATAACATATTATCTGTGGAACTGTGACTGCTAGTTTCAGCAAGCTCTACTAGATATTTCCAGTGAAAGTTTAAAACCACAATATAAGAGTCATTAAAACACCATCAGTTACAGTCACTAAACCATAGTATCTGATGTACTGCTTTATTTTTCTATGCCATATCTTTCATATTGTGCTGTGGCAAGTGTTGACTTTTTAATTGCAGTTTCAGTATGTCATCTAATTGGGCAATATTGCAGTAAGGAAGATGCTCTCCCTGAATCCAGCTGGCAGTTAATTTACACCCAACACAAAAACAGCTGAAGTCCACATTCTTTAAAAAGTAGAAGGAATGGCAGAAATAGCCTCTTACTACAGGCAGTCTTGGATTTTCTATGTTTTTATTTGAAAATTAAGAGTCAAACCCCTTCATTTTTAAACAAAGATTTGGGAGTTTTTCCTACCTTCAAGGAGAAATAAGGCATTATGTTTCAAAAGTTGATGTTTGTGTCAAAATATGGAGTTGTACTTCTCACTTTTATTGTAGATTAGTTATGCTACTTAGAACAGAAGGTGTTCCAAAAGTCAGTTTAAGTGCTTAAATCTGAGAAGGCAATACAAGGTACTTAATTTCAAGTCTACAGAATACTTAATTTCTAGTCACCTAAGTCAGAAGACAAAGGAATTAAATCTATCTGGATTTTGAAATGCAAAGTTACAATGGTACCTGACAGATGCACTTGTGAAAAATTTCCATCCTACAAAAGATGAAGAAGTTTAGAAATTCCAGAGAGGCTAAGTTTGTATGTGCTACATTTTAACTTTGGGCATAACAGCCGGAATCATTCACATTCTGGGCCTTGAGCAGCAGTGGAGGCCAATAATTATAGCACTTTCTCAAGAAGCAAAAGTGCAGGGTTCAAGTGTGCAACTTTCCTGTCCCACGAGAGGTCTTTAGTTAACCAGGGAAGGTTTGAGAGTGTTAATCAGAACTAACTGAAACATGGACTTGAAAGGAATGGTTTAAATACCTTTATGAATGTCCTGGCTTATAATTTAGGTGGTCTTTAATCTGCTGTGCTTGCAAAAGAAACCAAGTTAACTCACTTGAGACCACTTAGAGGGATTTTCATCCAGACAGCAGTTCATGGGGTTCGTACATGTACTCCTTGAGACAAACTTCACTGTGATTTCACTGGTGTGGCAGGTACACCCTCCCCAATAAAGACTGAAAATTCTCAACTGCTGAAAGGAAAGGGTTAAACTAGAAGCTGCAGTTTGGGGGTCAAGCTGCCTGGCCCACATGGTAACTGGACTCACTTACACAGGGTCCCCCAAGTCACATACCCCTGCGACCTGAGCCTGCCAGAAACAAACACCTCAGCCTGCAGACCACCTCGGTGAAGTTTCTAGACCCCCGACCATATCTGACCATGAGCCCTGACCCGACCGAGGGTAGAAATGGAGCCCACTGGAAGACCCCTTTGAGCCGGTTTTCCTGGGAGCAGCGGGTCTGCAGTCGGAGAGTCTCCCCTCAGTTCGGGAGGACATCTAAGGAGACTTTCTGGGATGGAGTGCCTTGCCTTATCGGTGAGCTATGTGCGCATTTTGAATCACCGTTGTAAGTGTAGATTTGGTTACAGTTTGTGTAGTGATGGTTCCCGACGGACATCCTGAACCTGTAAATAAGTTGTGTTTGTCGCAGTGTTTACAACCTAATACTCCTGTTCAATGTGGTTGTTGTATCTCAATACCACATAGCATTCCTGCTCAATTTGACCATTGCATTTTGATATCATTAAAGAAAATTGACTTTTGAAACAAATCACCATCAGCCTAGTGTTCCTGC